>NW_021633132.1:0-438832 GCF_004799145.2 Neltuma alba
CTTTTTGCTAGTAAAGCATTACTAGCCCTGGAAACCATTGTCAGCATATTGAAGGTGAATTGCTTGCCATTGTTTTGGCGATCAAACAGTGGAGATCTTACCTTTGTGGCAGAAAGTTTATTATTAAAAATGATTATTTGCCTTTGAAGCACTTGCTGGAGCAATGAGATTTGAACCAGGATCAGTTTAAATGGCTCCATAAACAGTGGGGATTGCATCACGAAATAGTATACCGGAAGGGAAGTGACAATACAGGAGCAGATGTCTTGTCTTGTCGATTGATTCCTGGTTGATTGATAAGCAATTACAGAAATTAATCAAAGAATTGGAGCTGGATCCATTTTCTCATGCCAAGTATACATGGCAGAATCAGTTGCTCAAGCGTAATGGAAAGCTGGTAGTAGGAACAAATCGTGGCCTTTGTCATGATTTACTTAATTATTTTGATGTTGAAGGAATTGGAGGGCACTTAGGTATGCATACAACATTTAAAAGACTCTCTTCCATTTTTTATTGGAAGGGAATGAAGAAAGATGTTAGAAATTTTGTTAGACAATGTACTATTTGCCAAAGGTTTAAACCTGAATTAGTGGCTTCTCCGGGACTGATTCAACCTTTGCCTATCCCTGAGCATATATGGGCTCAGTTATCTATGGATTCTATTAGGGGACTCCCTAAATCTTACTCTAAAACCACAATATTAGTGATAGTTGATCAATTATCTAAAGCTGCACATTTCATGCCTTTAAAGGATCCTTTCACATCTATGGATGTGGCACAAATATTTATGGATAATGTGATCAAGTTGCATGGTTTTCCCAAATCAATTGTGACTGATAGAGATCCTACTTTCTGTGGAAAATTTTAGGAGTTGTTTCGTTTATATGGAGTTAATTTGCTCTACTCTTCTCTGCTTATATCTGCAAACAGATAGGTAAACAGAAGTTCTTAATAGGTGCTTGAAGTGCTATCTCCGGTGCATGACAGGGGATTATCCTAAACAATGAGTTAAGTGGCTGCCACTCACTGAACTCAGGTATAATACTTCTTATCATTCTGCTATTGGAATGTCTCCATTTGCGGCTGTGTATGGGGTTTCACCACTGGTCTATTTACCTTATATAGCTGGAGATTCTCCCAATGATTTGGTTGATTGATCTTGTCTTGCTCGAGAACTAGCATTACAAATATTGAAGCAGCACCTACTGCGTGCTCAAAACAGAATGATCCAACAAGACACAGAACTAAGCACCATTTTGAGGTCAGTGACATGGTTTACCTCAAGCTTCATCCTTTTAGAAGGAATATGGTTAATAACTTGTCTTTACACAAGCTTGCTGCTAGGTTATTTGGCCTTTTAGGTTGTTAAGAAGATTGGTGTCATTGCTTAGGAACTTGATTTACCCCAGGGACTAGAGTACATTTGGTTTTCTATGTTTTGCTTCTTAAAATCATGCTGGACCGGACATAAATGTAGCACCCTCATTACCTCCTATCGATGATCAAGGGCAATTTGTGCTGGAACCTGAAGAAATTCTAGGGTGTAAGATTACTAAGCACCATAATTACCGGTGACACAAATATTAGTTCGGTAGAAATTTTCCCAAGTTGAAGATGCTTCTTGGGAGGATCTTTCTCTGATTCAACTGCAAGTTCCTCAATTTTAGACCACTGACCCTCCAAGCAATACCATCCTTGTGGACAAGGATCCTTTTCAAGGGAGGGAGTATTGATATATACTATTTTATATATATTGTTAATATTTGATAGGATGAGGTTTTACAAAGGGTATTCTCATAAATAACTAGGGAGTTAGTTACAGGCTGAGAGAGAGATATATCTTGTACCTGCATTATTACCCTTTCTTTTGCCGAATGAGTTCTGCATTTTCTCTCTTTTCTGTTATCAATTCCTAGTGTCATTTAAAGCTACAGAAGCTGAAGCAGGGGTAGGTATGCTAGAATCTTTATACTTCATGCATTCGAGACCATTATAATCTTTGTCCTAGCACTAGTAGCAAGTTACCACCTCGTGACCATAATTCTTGCAGAGTTGACACCAAGGTTTGTCTTGATTTCCAGACTTTGAACCTTGATGCCATAGTTTAAAACCTCCTCTACCATTTCATCTTTTGCTTCGTTCGCCTTGTCCTTGCCGTGAACACCTTCCACTACTTTTTGAGTCCTATGTTTCAGACTTCACAACTACACTAGCAAAGGTGTTAGTCATTTTAGAAATAGTGGCATATTGGAGTAGCTCTAGTTGAGCTTCGAAAGTTAGTAGCTTAGAATGGAATTCAACCCAGCTAAGATTATCCTTGTCTGAGAGTAAACAACTAAGGTATTATACTCATCATCTAAACCAGATAAAACTTGTGAAATGGGATCTTCTGTAGCAAATGTGCTTCCTGCAAGGGTTAGTTTATCAGGTAAAGACTTCATTTTGGTCAAGTACTCCTCCATTTTCGCTGATCCTTTCTTGGTGCATTGAAACTCCTGTGTTTTAACAACTGTACTTTGGACCTTGTGTTCGTGCCAACCATGTTCTTCCCTACTATCCATTGATCATGGGAAGTTTTGCATTGTGTCATTTGATATGGGGCTTCTATGGTCATCCTATCTTAGAGCCAATGGAAACAAATTTGATTAATGACCACCTACTCATCATAAGATTGGTTGGGAATGATATTGGCAGTTGAATCCAAGATGTATTCTGGAGGAATGATGTTGGTGCCATGTAAGTGACCTTTGAGTTGATGTCCTCTTATCACTGAAACACAGAGAGACTCCCAACCAATAAAGTTGACCCCATTAAATTTGATCAAACTAACTTCGTTGAGAGAGTTAGACTTCAGGATGATAAGAGGTGAGGATGACGATGGCGTTGTAGTGCCCGCATGGGAAGCAGGAGTAGTGTTAGTTATAATGTTGTGGGAAGCAGCAAGAGTGGGGACGGCGAAGGGGTTAGGCTTAGGTAGTGGAGCGAGATCAGCCATAGGATTAGGATTGGGTTTTGTGTGTGGGATTCTGTGATGTGTGTCTGATAGCTTTGATACTAAGATTAGGAAAATAATTGAATAGGGCTTAATGGGATATTGTTTCCCTTGAGCAATTCTGTATTTGTCACTAGAAAGAAATGTATGGGTACAAAAGGATGGGGCCATCTGCATATGACTGAAGAGTAATTTAGTTTTTAGAATAATTTAGATAAAAACTGATACGTTGGCCCTTTTGAGATATTGAAGTGAAAGGGATCAGTTGCATAGAATTGAAGCTCCCTGAGAGGTCTCGCATTTACCCTGTTTTTCACGTCTCCCTCCTCAAACGTTCTCAAGCAGATGTTACTGTTAGTACTTCATTGCCACTTGTTGGCGAAGATGGGCACTTCGCTGTGGAACATATGGTGATATTGGGAAGGAAGCCGGTTAGGAAAGGAAACTTACAAGTGACCCAAGTGCTAGTTCGGTGGTGGCACACTAAACCAGAAGACGTAATGTGGGAATACCTGCCTTTTATTCAGGCTCAATTCCCTGATGCTCCAACTAATGCTCCTCAAAGTCATGGAATCCTTGCGGGCGAGGACTCTTTTTCTTTTTTTTTTTTTTCTTTTTTTTTTTTTTTGGCCGGGGGGGGGGGGAGTGTGTTGATATGTGTTAGCAGTAGCTTAAGTTAGTAAATACCTAGCTGGCTGGAAGTTAGACCCATAGCTAGCAAGAGGTAGGTAGATAGCTGGCAGAAACTAATTGATGTAGCAGACTTGGATTCTAGAAACTACAGGTTATAAATATTACCTCACGTGTACTTGGTTGTTCTGTTGAATTTCCGTCTATTCTCTCTTTCTCTCTCTTTTCTCCCTTCGCATATGCCAAAAACAATATAAATACAATAGTTAAATAGGAGTAAGGCTATGTCGTGTAGGCAAATATTTTAACCCTTCATTTTACAGTTTAAGCCTTTGGCTGGTCTCTTGTACTCTGAGGAGAACCTGTCTTGAATGCTTGCCCTTATAGCATACTGTAAGAAAATATAGACTAATTGATTGGCATGAAAAGGGGTGAGCTACAACAAGACTTGAACCGTAACTAAACATGAATTGTTAGTCAGTGTTGGTTGGATGGGAGCTACTTGGTATTAACTTTGTTGCGGCTGCTGTACAAGGGTATGTGATTAATATTGGCTCGTTGGATATTTCAACAAATGTTAATTATCTAGTTTGGTAATATGAACCTAGGTAATCATTGAAGGAGATGTACAGCTATATACCTCATGTACCTCATGTACAAAAGGAATTGAATTGAATTTTATGAAGTTTGGATCTTTTGTATTTAGAAAATAAATGCTACCTCCAGTCCTAAATATAGGACATAGACAAGGGTTTTACTTTCACAAATATATGACCTCACTCGATTCTATCTCAAATTTATAGTTCTTTTTTCAAAGTATCCCCATTAATTGCACATAATAAGAGGCTTTCTATCAAATTTTAGTTATAAGGCACATGATTATGAAAGGTATTTTGGGAAGTCAATATACATTTGTTACAAATAAATAACTTCACTAATTTTTTTAATATTTGTAAATTAGTTATTTAATTCTTATATTAAGAATTGGAGGTAGCATACAATATATATTTAGGAAAAGACAGAGAGAAGTTAAAGAGTAACTGTAAATAAAAGAAGTAGGCCTTTTCTAGATGTTTTTTAGATTATTGTAGATGATCTAAAGTCTGCTTTTATGTGCTGAAGATTTCGTTCATAAAAAAGTAAGTAATTACTCTAGTGTAAACTGTATGCTCATCGTTTTCTAACTCCTGATATGCAGAGCTCTGCACTGGGATTTTTGCTTGCTCAGAAGCACTTTTCAAACCCACTCGTAGCTGTTCCTTCTGCCGTGAGTGTTGTTTGCATGGCGGTATGATATATTCCAATTTTTGTGCGAATGTGCAAATTGTTTCATCGTTTCTTTGTTTGTCCAATCCTTGTTTTAGGATTAGAAATGTACGGATGACTTGATTTGTCACCATTGCGATGCAGCTTGGGGGCAGTGCTCTTGCTGTGTTTTGGAGGAACAGGCCAATTCCCCTTGATGATAAGGATGACTTCGAGGAATAATAATTTCTTGTTCATCCTAATTATTATTTCTGTGTCTTGTGTTATCTTTTAGAGCGGAGGGGAAGTTTCCATCATTTTGAATTCAGGAGTCGTACTCTGTGACAAAGCTTAGAATTGAGGATCCATGAAACGGGGTGAGTCGCAATTATGGATATTATTAATATTCTATCTGGGATTAAGGTCCCACGTAGTTCTCCCAATTATGATTTTCATTCTTAGGATCTGAGAAATTTTGATTGGAGGATTATGTTTGACCCATTCTCCAATAATGGTTGTGCTGTAGCTGGGAAGGGGACCCTCTCTCAAGTTACCAATATACAATTTTCCCCCTTATTCATTATTTGGGTATGTCGAATCGGTTTGTAAGTTAGATTGATATTAATTTTTCCTAGATGATCTTAAAAGACATTTCGTTTTTGGCAAAATGAACTCACAGTAATCCTTCACTAAGCACTTCACTCAAATCATCACTTGCTTTAACCGGTTTTTAATATAAGACCTAATTAACTAATTTGACTAGATTAAGGATGTTTGTTACTATGATATGTTTTTTCTAAAAACATTCGAAACATCTTTAATTCACTTTCTCTCCTTCTGACTTGATTATTGTTTAGTGAATATCAATAGGGTTAATCTGAAAAAAAATTGATAAATACGTGAAATAAGTCTTATAGATAGGACTAATATTAATTTACCTATTAGATTTTATATTAAGTACTTGAAGAATATGTAAATAGTCAATAGTGTATGATGAACAAATAGTTACTATTTTATTTTTACCAGGGAATCAGTTACTGTCGTTATTTCGTTATACATTGTTACGTACCACTTTCTTGATAATGGAAGGATGACGTAGGAGTTTTTGGACCAGTTGGAATTGGACAAGGAGATTCCTTGTCTCCTTTCATATGATAAGGTTTTGGAATGGTTTAAAGTAATGCAAATTCTACTACAAACTTAAATAAAATGAGAATTCTAATTAAGTTCAGTTGAAATACCAAAATTTAAATTCTAGTTTACATTTTTAATACTAACGAGAGTTAGATCTAATCAAAGGATTTAGTTCATCATGTGTCAAACCAAGTTTTGAATCCTTACCAAAAGAAGTGTTTACATTTAGTGTTTAAAAATGTCTTAAATAGGATTGTTTTTAATATGAGGATATCTATGCATAGCAAAAAAAGTATATAGGTCTATTGAATATGAATTTCTAATTAGGCTAAGATGCTTAATAAGGAATTTTTGAAAGTTATTAAAAGACCATGATCTCCCTCCATAGCTTTTCTTTAAAAAAAAAACTAAAGTTAAGTATCTTCGTTGAATTTAATTGGGATTTTTTAAATAGATAAGGTGTTTAAATATCTTGAAAGTATCCATAAAGGAGCACTCAATATCTAGAAGTTTTTCTGGCTTTTATATGTACTAAAAGTTTATTTTATTAGCAAAAATACCCTTACTGTTACTGTTCAAGTATGCTGTTTGACTGGTATCTTTAACAATCAAACTTAACGGCGAATAATGGTTTAGAGCAAAAATACTACGAAATAAAACTTTTAAAATATATAAGAGAAAAAAAAATTTCCTGATGTTGGGTGTTCCTTCGTATATACTTACTTCAATTTTTTATATACTTAAATTATTTGAGTATGTCGGATCAGTTTGTATGTTAGATTGATTCAGATTGTTTTATAATTAAAAATTAAAATTAATGTAAAGTCTTGGATAACTTTTCATTCCCATAAAGAATTATACAATAAAAATATTCGTGGAATTTAAATTGAATAAAAAAATTTGCATCATGTTGTTATCATAATTTAATTTAAATTTTTAGATCAATATAGACTTGAAAAATTTATTATCATCCTCAGAGTAATGACAAATCCAGGCAATCAACGGATGGACAGCCGGGTCATTAAATATAGTCTGGAATGATTTAGAAGTTGAAACCCTGCGATCTATCAATAAATATTAAAATCACAACACAATATAATGAATTAAATATTTATCTATATCATAAATGGAATTGTATACTTAAAGATAAACACACATTTGAATTTCTTAATAACGTGTTCGCATAGTTTGATTCCTTAATAACCATTGCACCGAAATGTTCTTAAAATGGCGTATCCGGTATATACTGATCATGAACAGCAAAATTCTCCCAACACCAAAATCACTTGATGGCAAATTTGTCTATATGTAATGCATTAATGAACTGACAAATTTCTACACCTTTCCTTTCACGGTATAAGTCACTTGTAAAAGAATTGTTTGGTCCAAAATATAAGTCACTTAAAGAGTAATTAATGATTATTTTTTATTTTGTCCCAACAATTAATATTGAAATGTAACCTCATTTAATATGGGTAAAGTTGAAAAAAAAATTCAATTCAAAACTTATTTAATGAACTAAATGTCATTTTGTTTTATATTGATGAATTGGCTAAAATGACTTATATTATGGAACGAAGGAAATATTTCTGTTATAAAAATTGTTTATTAATGTCTAGATGTCTATATTAATTACGACCCACTGATTGTCACCGTGTCCGTGTGAAAGTAGGGCACAAAGAGTAGAGAAGGAATATTAATGACAGATGAAGAAGGATAACAAGTTGGATTGGGATGTCCCTTTCTTCACTTCGTTTCAATTGGAAATTAAAAAATACAGTGTTTCTGCTTTCATGATGAAACTTGGTTGGGGCTCAGTGAAAAAGTGAGATGCTTTGTGGGTGAAGTTCTTGAGGGAGAAATATAAATGTGGGGAGGATGCTATCCCAAGAATTGAAGGTAGGAAAGAGGAGTCACGGAGCTGGAAGGGTGTTAAGGTGGCGTGGGAAGCATCAAAGGGAGGAATTGGGTGGAAGTTAGGAGACGGTGCTAAGATTTGTTTTTAGGAGGATGCCTGGTTACCCAAACAGTTTGTACCTAAAATAGGGCGAAAGGGTACTGCTCAGTCCTTGCACAAGCTCATGCAACAGTAATGTGCTCGGAGATTGTTATGGGTAGTAGCTATATCTCTAACTCCGTACAACGTCATTGGTCTGCCAATTATTTAGGGTATATTAAATACTACTTGCAGTCTTTAGCATAAGAACTTGTTTGACTTTTATTTAATCCCAAGTATAGAACCTTAATCCACTTTATCTCCTATATTTATCTATTTTTTTAAGGTAGTCCTTATAATAATAGTAGTGCTAGCCAATACACTTAATTAAGGATATTTTAAGAAAGACAATACCTATTTATTAAAAATAATTAACTTAACTATTTTTCTTAATATACTCAAATTAGTCAATTAACTTTTATCTTAAGGACTGAGAGTAGTATAACGTTGACAGTGCTTACATGAAGGGAACCGAGAAGGCTGCGTGTGCTGGTATAGCAAGAGATCATGATGGGACGGTGGTTGACGGTTTTGTATTCAAGGTCGCAGCTTCCATGCTGAAGCATGGGCGGTGCTTAGGGGCATGAAGAGAGCCTGGATTATGCAATGGAGTCGAGTAGCTACTGAGACGGATTGCCGGGAACTTGTCGAGCTCCTTATGATTGGTTGGAGTGAGGATCATCCTGATGGAGGTCTCCTGAACGAGATCAAATGGTGACGGGATAGGGTGGAAGGCAACCGTGGAATGGTGTAGTAGAGAGACCAACATGGCGGCAGATGCTCCAACGAAAAGTGCTCTAAACTATGCTGAGGGAATTAGCTCCTTTAGTTCTCCTGAGTTTATTTTTAACATTCTTAGCTCTGATCTAGTGTTGTAGTTCTGCTTCTTTCTTTATTGAAAATAAAAATAGTGTTTACTAATTGGGTTGAGTTCAACCGGAAAGGATTAATAGTTCACAAAGTAATGAATCAATATTCGAATTCTTGTAGGAAAAAGTTCTCATATTTAGTTTCTAACGGTATCTTAGATAGGATTGTCTCCAATAAGACGGTATATATGCATAACCCATAAAAAAAAAAGTGCTCTAATTAATTACAATAAAAATTATTAAACAATAATCACAAAATGTAATAAACCTTTCAAAATATTGAGGGAAAAGAGTCTCATTCTCTTGTTAAGCTAAAATAGTGTCCAAATTTCTTTAATGTAAAACTGCAAATTTATTATAGGTTTACTATTTATTTTACTTGTTTAAATTTTTTGGCCCGGCTGTGGGGATAAATTTTGAATATAAATAAATAAATAAACTAACAAAACTCAAAAAGAGCGCAAGGCGTTATCATTGATTCTATTTTGCGCCCAACTTTCATTTGTATTGGCTTAAATATGTTCTGTACAAGTACAAGTCGGCCTTTATCCATATAATATTAAATGGGCGAGTTGTTGGCACACTCCCAAACTATTCATTCTTCTTGTCCCGTCCTAATTAAAAAGATTTGTTTTCACGTTATAAATTCATAGTGGTTTGCATTAAAAGGCACCACAACACTTAAATTTTGTCTCTAGATCCCACAAAAACTCAACCTCAAGCTATCCAACTATCAACTAAAGTAATGTACTCTTGCAAGTTGAAATCTAAAGTTTGGCATCATGCTATAAATTTATAGCTCGATAGTTTTCTTCTTGGGTCAATTTTCAAACTCATCATATGGAGGATCTTTAATTATTTGAGTATTATTTTTTGAAATCCTTTTTTTAATAAAATTTAGGAAAAATGACATAAAAATGATACTTCAACTTGAAAATCTCAAAATGATAACTGGAATAAGCAAAATCCCAATTTAAGTATAAGTGACCAAATTAGAATTTGCAAATTTACCACAATGACCATATTGCTCTTTATTTTTTTTATTTTTTTTTCAAAAAACCAAATACCTTCATCGGCTAGCCAATCGTCAAAGCTACGATGTTGGTGGTGGCCATTGGATTTCAGGTGGCCATAGTCACCAGAGCCCAAGCGACCGGCCAGTAATTATTTTTTTGAGATTTTTTGCAACTTCAATAATATAATTAATAAGTTTTGTAATGCTGTTAACAAGTTCAGTATAGCAGTTAATAATATGTTTTCCAAGAACTTTAAAAGTAAGATTTTTACAATTTCAGTAACACCGTTAACAAGTTCCGTAACTCTATTAACAAGTTTGGTATAGCATTTAATAATAGGTTTTCTGAGAAATTCAAAAAGTGATATTTTTACAACTTCAGTGACACAGTTAACAAGTCATATAACGATACTAACAATTCTCATAAAGGTTGATGTTTTTAATATTAACTCCCTGTGAAGGTTGTACAACAAAATTTTCCTACTTATTAGGCAGCATTATGGTTATAAGAGTTGTTAATATTGTTACATGACTTATTAACTGCGTTATCAAAGTTATAAAAATATCGCTTTTTGAATTTCTTAGAAAACATATTGTTAAATGCTATACCGAACTTGTTAATAGAGTTATAGAACTTGTTAACAGCCTTACTGAAGTTGTAAAACTACTACTTTTTGAATTTTTCGAAAAATTTGTCGTTAACTCCTATACTGAACTTGTTAATAGCGTTACAGAACTTATTAACTACTATACTAAAATTGTTAACTCCTAAACCAGTCGTTAGCTGATCTCCTGAACTCTAGCGTCTATCGCTGGCCCCAAAGCTCCGACAACCATAGGCTGATGAGGGTATTTGGTTTTCTTTAAATAAAAGGTAATATGGTCATTTTAGTAAATTTGTAAATCTCAATTTGGTCACTTATAACTAAATTGGGATTTTACTTATTCAAGTGATTACTTTGAAAATTTCAAGTTTAAGTGTCATTTTTTCTAAAATTTATCTTATCCTTTCCCACATATTGAAAGTGATTTTTATCTACAACTTATAAATTTAAAGATAAAAGAGTTTATCTTTTATTTTGTTAAACAGTAATTTTGATTCCTAGATAATTGAAAGGCATAATCTTGCACATTTGAACTCGAAGTTTCCATTTTTTTTCAGCAAACAAGTCGAAGTTTCAAAAAGCACATCGAACGATTTTATAGGGTGTATTTGGATTAACGATGACAAAAGTAACTTTTATTTCATTTGATTTTTACAAATGTAAATTAGGATAAAAATTAGTTAGTAAAATGTGATTTATGTTTGTATTGATTTTTTTTTTTTATAAAAGTCAGTTTGATAAATTGAAACTTGTTTGGATGAGCAATTAAAAAATAAGTTTACATATAAAATAACTAAAAAGGGTGTAAATTTTATAACATATATCTTATATATATAATTTGATAAATTTTAAAAAATAATAAATTAAAATAAATATTACAAAACTGAGAGGACGATACTTACATCAAATTATTAATTCACATGAAACAAAATAATATATGAGTATAAATAATTAGAGAACCTAGCATAATAAATATAAGAAATTTGACTTAAGTTTTTTTCAAAATAAAAAGAGTTAATATATTATTTAAAAAAGTTGCAAGTATTAAAAAATTATTACTAGCAAGAAAAATCAAATTATTGGGTTAAGATAGGACTCACTTAAATGCTTTTTACTTTCTTCATATCCTCATTTGTTTCTCTTTCCATGGTAAAAACCCAAAAAGCTCAAATTTTTAATTTTGGCAATATAATGCGTTTTTTCCAAAAGCCCATTGGAGAAAAAGCCAATCCAAACAAGCATAAGGCGTGTTTGGATTGGCGGTGGCAGAAGTTTTTTTTTTTTATTATTTGGCTCAAAATAAGATTAGATAAAAGGCAGATAGTGTAATGTGATTTATATTTGAATTGACTTCTCTAAAAAAGTCAGTTAGTAAAATAAAAAATTGTTTGGATTATTATTGGAAAAGAAAATTTAGTTGTGAAATGGCTGAAAATAGCATGATTTTTATTAAATAATAATATGTTTCTTTTTTTTAGTAGAATATGTATATTATATTTATTAAATAATACTTCTCCGATCTTAAATATAATACTCTTATACCTAAAGGTCTTATATTTAGGACCGGAGGAGTACATATTTTTGTGAGAATATATATTTTTAACTATTATATATATTGTATTTACATATTATGAAAATTTTAAGAGAAGTATGAAAAAAACAATAATAGAAAATGGGAAAATCTTCTAGCAGCAGCCACAATTAATGCTGCCGAAGTCCTGATAGTCTCCCTTATCAACATTCTTTTTTTGGCGTAAAAATTATGCAATACCAAAATTATCAATAATTTATTATTGAACAAATAAAAAAATTGCTAGCTGCCACAGTAAAATATTAAAATCGCAGGTGAGAAGAGAAAAAAGGGAGACAGCAGAAGGGCAGTTTCGTAAGTTAATTTTCTTTTTCTTTTTTTGGGTCAGAGTTAATTTTCATAGAGCATTGAATGTTGATAAAAATCAAGAAGAAGAAAAAAAGGACCAGATACTAAACCAATTAAGATATTTCAAGAGTTAGTTGGTTAGACTAAAATCAAGTCAAGATCAAACTAGTTATATATTAAAATAATATAATTTGATTGAAAATAACAAAATACAACCATATTAATAATTACTAATAATAAAATTCAAAGAAATATAACAATAGTTTGATTATAACAATAACAAACTATAATAATATTGAGAATTTTTATATTTACTATTCATCAATAACTAAAATTAATAATTATTAATACTATAATTACAATTAAAATTCATTTAAATTTATAGTAACTGAGATAATGATTCAAATCAGTTCATCACTAGTTTTCACTAGTTTACCATGGTTTGATCGGTTTTATACCGGTTCGACTCTTGACCGGTTTCATACCGGTTCAACTCTTAACCGATTCAATATCCAAATAAAACTTGACCACTGATCGGTTCACCGGTTTCCAGATTGCACAGGCCAGTTCAGTCTAGTTTTTTTTTTTTCCTTGATAAAAATAGCTTGCCGCACCGTGTCATGCCCAGAAGTAGGAAAATTTGGCTTAATCTTTGACTGAGGTTTTGGGACAAAAGTCCTTTATTAGTAATGCCATCCTAGACATGTAGGGTGTGACTACATTGATGATGGAAAAAGTGATTTTTTGTTTCATTTGACTTTTACAAATATAAATTAGGATAAATATGTAATGTGATTTATGTTTGAATTGACTTTTATAAAAAAATCGGTTTGAAAAGTTGAAATTTATTTAAATGATTAATGAAGAAGTAAGTTTATATGTGAAATGACTAAAAAGATCATACATTTTATTAACTTATATATATAATATGTAATGGGATAATTTTAGGAGAAATATTAAAATCAAAATTATACAAAAAAGTAGGTTTAGATGATTAATTGAAATGCAAGTTTAGATATAAAATGATTAAAAAAATAAATTGTATCTTATTAAATAAACACTTGATTAAATAAAATAACATTATTAAAATATTTATCATTAAATTTTACAATTTTTTCCAAAAAAAACTAAATTTAATTAGAGAATATTATTATATTTATTAAAATCTATCTACTCCTCCGGTTCTTAATATAGGACCCAATTCTTGAGTTGGTTTTGGTCCTAAATGTAAGACTTATTTCTCATATTTATTAATGTTTTCTAAATTACCCCTATAGATACTCCCTCAACTATAATCAAGTAGAAGAAGGAGAGGAGATATTAAGAAAGATGATTATGGTGTTTTAGGAAAAATGTGTCACTTTTTTTATAATTAACTAACTTACCTAACTTCCTTAATCTAATCAAATTAGTTAAATTGGTCTTATATTAAAAACCGGAAGAGTATCTGTTTTAAACCTTTTAGGCACGTTGTGATTGGTATGCATCGATCGATTCAGGCCTTTAGACATAATCCTTTTTCGGCTTGCATCTGTTGGCCCTCGTGGATGCGAAGGTAGACTCCCGTGTTGCCGCTGGCATTGCCCCTCAATTCATTATGCCATTGGTTTTGGCGTTGACATTCGGGGCACCATTAATGTATGGTAGGGATGACACGTAACACCGAAAAAGGCCTTCCCTCGGGGACTGCCAAACTTGTGGATCGACTTCCTCACAATTCTCGGTGCGTGTACTTTAAGGAAAAGAAACGGTCAATTATCTCTTGTACAACCCTTTTATCACCTGGAAAGTCATAGGCGCATTTGATTTGGAGCCTTTCTTCGACTGGCGGCTTGGTTGTCCAGTGTCCAAGGGCCTATTTGGTTTGAGAGGAAGGCAGGGGACGGAGAGGTAAGAAAAGAGAGGGAAGATTTTATCTTCACTTTGTTTGGTTTGATTAAAATAAAAGAGAGGAGAGAATATTTAATGATCCCTTATTTGGTTTAAGGAGAGGAGGAGAGGGATAGTAATAATCAATTTACAATTTTATCCTTACATATTAGTTTATGTTTTTTATTGATATATTATATAAATTAATTTACATCTTAATTTAAATTATATAATTTAATAAAAATTCAGTGTTATCATGTTAATATGTGTATTAAAAAATTGGTACAGTAATTTTTTATTCTAATTAATATAATAATATATTTAAAATAATCAAATTAACAAATTTTATATGCTTTACGAAAAATGAAATTTTATTCTCTTTAGGCTATCTTTTTTCCAGCTTTAAAATATATTTAATAAATAATATATTTATAAAAAATTAATTTTATAATGTTATAATTTTTTATTTAAATAATTTTTTAAAAATAATTTTTTATAATATATTTTTAATTATAATAATGTATTTTTTTTATTTTTTTTACTTAGGATAATATATTTTTTATTTGAAATAAATATTATAATAATATATTTTATAGGTAGAAGTGGAATATTAAAAAATCTATACGGGTATAATAGTCCAAAAATTTGGCTTCCCTCTAAAAACCCTTAATTTGGAGGGGAGCTAAAATGGGGGGAAGGCCCCTCCAAAATTTTTAACCAAACAAGAGGAGGGGCTGCCCTCCCCTCCCCTCCAACCAAACAAACCCTAAGAACTCCTCCACAGCATCGTGAGTGATCCCTTTTCAACCTAGGCAAGGATAGGTATGTTTGATTTATTAGACTTCTCCGTCTACTATTTATGTTCCGTCATAAGTTGATTTTGAGCTTTGTTTGGTTCTTTCTAGTGGAGGCAGCAATGAAAGAGACGATTCATTTGTTCACAGTTCTTCTTGCATTTACTTGGAAGTAAAGAACGGCGAAGTTTTCACTTTTCATGGTTAAAGCCCTAAATTTATGCCATATATATTCCCTCGACGATTAGTTGTTGCAATTTCAATAGTTGTCTTAAGGAGATTTGTTTTTTTTTTTTAAAAAAATATTGCTTCAGTATACTGTCTCCGCTTCCCAATTTATGAATTGTGCTTTGTTTTCATTATGAGTGTTAGGCTGATGAGTGCTTGGATGGCGATTCTGCAAGTATGATTGCCTGTGCCTTTATTTTAGTGTGGCATCGTGGATAAATTAGAATCAATATGATCGTTATTTCTATTTATTAATAATTGATGATGGATCATAGGGACCTGCCATTTTTATTATTAACGAATTTGTTCCCCAGTACTTTCTGATATTTCATCCTATTGATTTGTCATAGACATTTTTTTTCCCCCTGTAACTGTCTGTTATGGTGGGCTCAAATATGAACAAAGGATTTTCTAGGATACTTGCAGGCGATTGGAGCTGTTGGGTTCATGAGCCAGCGGCTATAAATAAATTCCAAAGGATGTTGATCTCAAGTGCGCCGCTATAATTCAGAGCTTCTAGCATAGGTATGCATTCTATTAATTTGTTCTGTCATATATCTTTTTTTAGCATGAATCTTTGCACTTACAAAGTAAATGATCATATTATCTCAAATTTTTGTTTTCATTTTGCTTTGCTGGGAATTTATTTCACTGCCTATGTAGACCGAATTGTTGTGCTATAGCAGC
Source organism: Neltuma alba (assembly GCF_004799145.2). Taxonomy (NCBI): domain Eukaryota; kingdom Viridiplantae; phylum Streptophyta; class Magnoliopsida; order Fabales; family Fabaceae; genus Neltuma; species Neltuma alba. The sequence continues at coordinate 15,944 of NW_021633132.1, forward strand.
TTGAAATGAAGGTCAATGGCATAAATTTATTTTCCATTAGCAACACATTCCTATGCATTTTCTTTTTAATATTGGCTATGCCATGTTTTTTGGAGCTTTTGTACTATCACCACGCATTAATCTGTTCACAATGAATGTCAAGTGGAAGCATAATTGTCACAAGAAAGATTCTAATTAGATCTTTTTTTTTGTGTGGTTATTTTCTGTTGTCCATAATAAGGCTCCTTTGTTATGCATTTCATGTCTTTTGTGATTGGAAATGCATTGCAACAATTTACTTCATCTAATATAACTGAATTTTTATTATTGAGTTTCTCCCTTTTAGATTACTTTGATTATAAATTAAAATTGGAATCGGAGTAATATATTTCTAAATCATTTAAGAATCACGTACGATGCCGAAGATCTCATTTATATCATGCATTGACTGTGGATTATAAAATTGCACATGTGTTGTCGAGTTTGCTATGATTATAGAGATGGAGAGAGCATCAACGCTTCTTTCAGCACCTTAAAGTTGATGAGATTGAGACACTCAATAGATATCATTATATAAATGAATGTCCAATAATGCGTATGATTTATATATTTGTCTATTTTGTATTCCAAAATACGGTGAGTTCTTATCAATTAATATAGGCAATATGATTCATACTTATTTATTTTAAGGGATGAAAAAGTTTCACTTCAATTCTAATTCATTTATAGATTGATTCTTACATTTAAAATTAAAAAAATCTAGTATAATTTGTTGCAATAGGAGCAGTCCTCTGTGAGAAAATGGTGGGAAGGATTATTTCACTAACCGAGATATAGGTTTGTTTAACTACATGGTAAAACTTAACACTTCATCTTATCTCTATTATAGAGCACTTCTAACTAATTTAAATATACCAAGAAATAACAATTATTTAAGATAAAAAAAATATTCCTAGAAGATGCTTTATAATAAATAAAATAGTAGTAAAAGATAATTTTTCGAAGGACATCAATGAAAGTTTTTCTAGGCTGTTCGGAGACTTAAACTTCCTCACTCACAGGGGGGGAAAAAAACTCTATAACCTTCAACATAGATTTATGACTGTCGTAACAAGCATATTTGTGCTTTTCTTATTCATGTGTTGAATAAATACGGGTGGCAAAATAATTTGTTCAAGAGATAATTATCTCGCAGTAATTAACAATGTTATATGTCAACATTATATAGGATTATGCTTACCTCAAATTTATTTAATTTATGGTATGGTTTTCTTTTTTTTATACAAAAAAGTATTGGCATTTGATGCCATTCTTATATTGAAATCTACTATAAAACAAAACGTCTATCTATTTATAATTATAAGACATTAATTGTTACTTGGCATGATAATTTAACATATTCAATATACTTTGAAAAATACACTTAATAATGTGTATTTTAAATTTAAATCTTAATGAATCAACTATTGGTGAGTAAAAAGATTCTTGATGAAAACACATACGTGATAATGGAAACCAGGGCCAAAACTGTGCTTGGAAAATAAATTCTGAACTATTTGGACGAAAAAGCCAAGAATAAGGAAGGGAAAAAAAGAAGATGACGAGTCAATATAATTCTTATACAGGAAAAATTATATCCTTTAAAATATATAGCAATAAATAAATTTTATAGGAGGGGGAAATGAAATTTTATTGCAATATGAGAGGCGAAGTATTTTTATTGAATTTATATGAAATTTAAGTTATTAGCAGAGACAAATACTCTTATAATTTAAAAACTTGTATATTTTGATTTCATCCAATAATATAATAATTTAACCAGTAAATAAATAAAAAATTGAGATAGATATTTTTCTAATTTTATTTTATATCAGAACTCAGAAAAGGAAAATTTACATATTCTAATTTTTTTTACAAATTAATGTAGAATGAAATTAGAAAATATCTATTTCGATATCTCAAAATTAACCACAAAAATAATCATTACAATCGAATTAGATCTAACTATAAAGACTATTAAGCATAAATTAGCCCATGCAACATAGGGGGCATGGCGTCTAATTTAAATAATAAACAATATAAATATGTTGGTCATTGTTGGTAGAAAAAAATATACGCGTTGGCCCCTTCTCTCCCACCTGCACAAAGACACACGTGAGAAGTATCTATCTACTTTATATATATAATCTTGTAATACCCGGTGATGTCAAAATGGGTTGGGTTAAGCAGTTGAATGGCCACTTAATTGACAGTTAATATTATGATAATGATAGAAGAGGGGCATTATAAACACTATTAGAAAAAACAGAAATAGAGTTTCACAAACAAATTATTTACAGAATTTATTAACATCTGATTTATGCAATGTACGTTATCTTCAAACTGACATTCAACCTATTTGTTCTCTACCTTTGTGAATTTAATTATTTTAATGACACAATAATTGTGGCTGCATTTTTTAGATTTCTTTGAAACTAAACATTGATGTTTTATCAAGGAGAATAATATTATAGGTAGTTTTACTGAAAATTTTTATGTGCAATTAGTATTGTCATAAAATTGTCAACATTAAATACTTGAATATTATATTTCATTGTCTAATTCATATATAAGAAAAATAATATTTTTAAAAATACTCCCTTCGGTTTAAAATATAACCTAAACTTTATTAGAGGGATTTGATTTTTTTTATAAGATAATACTTACTTTTGTCTAAGCATCTAATAAATTTTTCTAATTACGTTCCCACATATTCTCTTTTTTTTATTCATTTATTGCGTCTTTTACTTATTCTTTTTATTAGCAAGGGTATATTTTTAAAAAAAATGTCTTACATATTTATTATTTTAAACTGATTTTAACTAATTTCTTAATAAATAGGGAGATAAAGTTTATATTATATTTTGAATTGGAGGGAGTAAATAACAAAAGTTAAATTTTCTTTACAATAGATTAAAAGGGAAAGAATATAATAAAATATTTTTTTAGCAGTATTAACTATTTTAATATGTATCATTTTATGCATCGCATGGGGGAGAAAATTCTAGTAACAACTAAAACACGTTACTGGGTCCGATTCACCGCAACGCACTTAACAGTGAAAGCAAAAAGTCAATTTGAAGCCTACCATATAATGGAGAAAACACAGTCCCAACAATAACTCCCCAACCCACGTTTCGTGTTTTCGAAGGCACGTTTTGCAGTCTAAATTGTAATCCAAACATAGCCGTAGCTTGTGCCTAAAAGCAAGCATACACACACACATATATATATATATATATAAAGTTGATATAATTTTTCATCACGTAACTTTATTCTTATTTTGGTTTTAGTCTATCAAGTTTCAAACTGTATGTTTTGGTCTCTTAAAAGATAAAATAGTTCAAGTTTTTATTAAATTACGAGGATCAATATTATAAATAAAAAAAAGTAAGAAATTAAAACTAATGATTTAAAATTTAAGTGGCCAAAACAAAAATCAAGACGCCAAAGTTTGCATCAAGTATCAACCCATATATACATATATATGCACACGCGAGGGGATAAAACTTCTGGCAAATATACGTATATGGATAAAACACGAATACATTACTTTTCTTTATTTCCTTCCAAGATTAGAAGATGCAATGTCCTTGCTTCTTTACTCTTCTTCCTAGGAATGCGAATTCGGAATCCCTATTTCCCTCCGACTAGCAGATGGCGAGTATAGGCGATAAATCCCCTCTGCCCTTTGAGATTATCATCAAGATTCTGAAAAGGCTTCCTGTCAAATCTATCTTTCGATTTTCAATGCATGTGTAGAGACTGGAAAAATCTCTTCAAAACCACATTTTTCATCGCTGAACATTTCCACCACTCTGGTCACAAAAACCATTTTATTCTACTCTATGAATCGAATCGCCAAGATTTGTATTCGTCCTTACGTTTGCTTAATCATAAGATGGAAACAGTTGAAGTTCTGAGCATACCTAGATCTTTTGCTTCAGAGATAATTGGACAATCGTTGGTTCCTGCAATGGCTTGCTCTGTGTTGTAATCGATCATGATAATTATTGCTCGCTATGGCTATGGAACCCAGTAATTAGAGAGGTCAGAGAAAAACCCCTAAGAAGCAATGATTGTTGGGGCACATGCAATTATGGATTTGGGTTCTGCAGCGTCGTTAATGATTACAAGATACTGAGATTTTATCATCAAGAATCGCGTAAAAAGAAGACCTCCCTACTAAGGTATCATGCGGTGGAAATGTATTCACTAAGCACAGGTTCATGGAAGGAACTAGAATTTGGAGTTTTACATAATACAACAATTCTATCAATAAAAGTCATTGCCGACGGAACTATGGTTGGGTTAGGAGTAGAGGATTCTTCATTTCCTGTGCTAGTTTCTTTTGACATAGCCACAGAAGTGTTTACCTTAACATCAATTCCAATACCATCTGTGCCTCGTGTTTTTTACACTACTCTTGCTGTTTACCAGAACAAATTTGCTATACTTCATCCACGTCATGATGGATCTCATTTAATGGATATATGGGTAATGGAGGAGGTTGCTAGTGAATCTGGTAAGAGTCTGAGTTGTGTTGAAGAATATAACGTTGACACATATTCATATGCTTTAAAACCTTTACGTATTTGGAGGAATGAAATAGTTCGCTGCCACAGAGGAAGTGAGGCTGAAGTGGAAGGTAAACCAAAATACTTTCTTAAGCTGTTCAATCTCACCACTAAGAAATGGAAAGAGTTCCACAACTTTTCATCTGGTTATGACTACTGTATTGGTTTCGTTTATGAAAGCAGCCTTGTGTCTGTTTTTGGTTGCAACACCCAGGTTCAACAGCCTTGCTCTAAAGTATGATCATTTTTGCATTCCAAATTTCTTGTCTCTAATACTACTTCCGGTCCTAATTATAAGACCCAGTTGATTAATTTGAGGAGATTAAGGAAAGAAGTTAAGTTAGGTTAGTCTTTCCTAAAATATCCTTACTAATCAACTACATTAGCTAGAACTATAATTATTAGAAGGACTACCTTGGGAAAAAATGCATAAATATGAAAGACAAAATGGATTGGGATCTTATATTTAGGACCAAAATAAAAGTCAAACAGGGTCTTATATTAAGGACCGGAGGTAGTAATACACAAAACCATTGAACGTTTTGGTTGCATCTGTAGTCCTTGAAGCCCCTTAGATTTGTGATATGAAATGGAGGAATTCAGTACTATAGTTGACTCAAACTTTATTATAGCTTTCTATATTATTATATGTTCAATTCTTATGGATGATGAATATCCAGCTTAGTCTGGTAATAGTTTACTTATTTTTTAAAAGCTAAGTCTGTTTATTGTTTTTTGGGAACATGTATTTTTTGCATCATGCAATTTGAGAGAAACCACTCGAGTTCCTAAAATTATAATTTGACAGAAATTTACCAAAGATGAATGAGAAGATTCAAATTACGAAACATAGAGAAATATGAATGCACTGGACAGCATTTTGCTCTGAAGTCGGTGGCAGTGGCCGTTAATTAGAAACTACTGCCTCTGGTCTTTATTATAAGAGTTTGTTTGACTTTTATTTTGATCTTAAATATAAGATTTTAATCCACTTTGTCTCTTATATTTATCCATTTTTTTCCAAGGCAGTCCTTGTAATAATAGTAATTTTAGCTAATATACTTGATTACGAAAAAGATATTTTAGGAAAGACAACACCTATTTATTTCTTATTTATAGTCAAGAGAATTTTGCCAAATTAATTCGTTCTAGCTACTTCTAACTTTTTGATATACTTAGTTCTAGGTACTTCTACCTTTTTGATATACTAGCTTCGGTCTTTAATATAATAGCTAGTTTGAGATTCAATTTGGTTTAAAGATAAGACCTCAATTTACTTTATCTCTCACATTTATCTATTTTTTCAAAGTAGTTCTTACAATAGTTACATATGTTAAATGTTTCATCAAATGATAGTTTTAACAATTATACATGACTAGTAAGAGTATTCTAAGGAAGATAGTACCTATTTATTAAAGTAACTAATTTAACAAATTTTATTAATCTATTTAAATTAATCAACTAACTTTTATATTAAAAACTAGACATAGTATCGTAAGCCTTTAGAAAGAGGATAAACAAGGAGCTATGAAAGTGAATTCTTGATGACCACCATTTCGCCACAGAGAAAGAGAGAGAGAGAGAGGAGTTGTTTTGTTTTTTTTTTTTTGTGTGCCTATTTTTAAAAACAAAACTAAGAGAGGAGTTTTCTTTGCCATCCTGCCAATCCATCATCAATTTTAACAAGAATCTCCTTTTAAATATAAGGGGAATTACAATCAAGTCCCACGGAAGAAAAATAATTATAAAAAAGTTCTAATAACAACCTCAACAGTCTATAATAACAAGTCCTATAATAAGAATGACAACCTCTAGGACTTGTTTTTCAATTGTTTTCCTTGTTTGGGACCTCATTGTAATTCTCCCTTAAATATATGTTTTGCCAACAACATATGTTCTTAGATATTTTCCCAATTGAGAATTAAAAAGATCCCTTATGAGCATCTGAAATAAAAATATACGTGAATTGTTGTCAATATGTCATTTTTATTAATTATATGGGACAAATTATTTTACTTCCTTAGTCTTAAATGTAGAAGTTAGTCAGGGAGTTTGTTTTCATCATAATGCATTATATATATCTCTCGTATTTATTATTATTTTTAAATTAATTTATCTAACTTATAAAATAATATATAACATAATGTTATATAAAGATATTTTAAGAAGATCATGTCATATTTGTTAAAATTATATAATTTATTTAATTTACTCAATTAATTAAGTTGCTATTATGTATAATATGTTTTATACAATGCTCGAAACTAAATCTTATGGAAAGATAAATGCCATCACTTATAAGATCAATGTGAACTTAACAGCATGTGATGGATTCATAAAGAAACAAAGAATATAAAAATGTAAACTTCGTATGTTACCAAAAAATTGACTAAATCATATGAAATTCTTCTGCACTTAGAACCATTTACAAATAATTTTATTAATTTCAAAACTCATTAATAATTTTTTTAAACTTTCAAGTTTATACAGATAGTCTCAAACTAATTATATATATACAAATAAAAAAGCCCGTCAAATTTTAAATTACATATAAATAAGTATTTTAAACGTTATTAAATCATTTACAAATAAATAATGAAAACAATTAGTGATATATGAATTATCAACATAAATGTAAACAGTTAGAAAAATTTATTTTAAAGTCTTCAAGATTAGAAAAATTATTTATTTATGATATAAATCTCAGGGATTTTGTATGATTTAACACAACGTTGTATATCATATATTTTCATATTTTTTTGAGCTAAGTATACATTTGATCTTCTAATTATATACAAAGTTTTAATTTTGTCTCTTAACTTTAAAAACTATATTTTTAGTCTTTTAATTTTAAAATTATTAATAAAAATAATGACATTGAGATTTCAAATGTTGATAAAACATTTTCAAATATTAATATATTAAGTTTAATTCTTAAAATAACCACAATTATAACAAAAAAAATCATCATTTAAACTTCATAATTTTAGGTTAAAAATAAAAAATATACTTTTTAAAATTTAAAAATCAAATTAAATTTTTTTATAAAAATAAATAACTAAAGATATACTTTAGTCTTTTTTTTATTTGAGTTTTTTAAGCAGTTACTTTCACATGCGACAACACAGTATTAATTAACACTTTTGAAAATCCCATCGATGTAATAAAAAATAAAAAAATCCCATCGCGGGTCAAGTCACACTGATATCTTCTTTATTTATTCTATTACTAACAAAACTAGAATGTGCTTCTTTAGCTAAGATGAAAATTTTTAACCATGTCCAAAATATATTCATAAAAATTATGTAATTCATTTTGAATAGTTACAAAAGCTAATTAGGAAAACTTTTATTTTTATAAAGATAAAAATTACTTTCTAAATATAATTTAAATGAAACATAAACATAATATTCATGTTGAAAAAAAAACTTCAAAAGCGCAAGGAAAACAACAAAAATAAGTAATACTTAAATAAAAAATTTGAATGACATGAAGTATTTCGGGAAAAAAAAAACTTGTCATTAAATCTCATATTTATTGTTTTCAACTTCTATTAAAATAAATTAAAGCCATCTGCATAATATAACAATCCAATATACTTTAGTCATTTTTTTTTTTATATTTGAGTTTTTTAAGCAGTTACTTTCCCATGCGACAACACAGTATTAATTAACACTTTTGAAAATCCCATCGCCGTAATAAAAAAAAAAAATCCCATTGTTATGAATATAATATCTTTATAGATGTCCATGTATCTATCATTATCTCCCAATATCTTCAGTAACTCCCATTATCCCCATTATCTGCAATTATCTTTATATCTGTAGATTCTATCAAAGATGTAAAGCCGTGCCTATAAATAGAGGCCATGTACAATGTATTCAGTACCCTATTGAATATAAAGAGAAATACTCTCTCTTATTGATATTCTTTCTTCTCTGTTCTTCTTTTTATTTACAACACGTTATCAGCACGAGGGCTCTAACAAAGGTATAATATTCCGATCTTATTATTATACATTATGTTTCATGATTTATTGTCTATCCTCTATACTTTTCTATACTCTTCTACACTATGAGTATTTTTCTTTTTCTCCATTCTTTTCCTAAATGGCTTGAAGCTATATGGTTTAAAGTTTTCTACTTTATGGCCAGAAGCCATAAAACTTTATTATTCTTTCTTATGGCCAGAAGCCATAAAATTTTCTTTTGCTTCTTATGGCCAGAAGCCATAAAACTTTATTATTCTTTCTTATGGCCAGAAGCCATAAAATTTTGTTTTGCTTCTTATGGCCAGAAGCCATAAAACTTTATTATTCTTTTTATGGCCAGAAGCCATAAAATTTTTTTTGCTTCTTATGGCCAGAAGCCATAAAACTTTGTTTCTACTTATGGCCAGAAGCCATAAAACTTTATTATCTTTCTTATGACCAGAAGCATAAAACTTTATTATCCTTTCTTATGGCTAGAAGCCATAAAACTTTGTTATTCTTTCTTATGGCCAGAAGTCATAAAAACTTTATTTTATACTTTATGGTCAGAAGCTATAAAACTTTGTTTTCTTCCTTATGGCCAGAAGCCATAATTTTAATTTTCTAACATATGGCTAGAAGCCATATAATTTTTAACTCATGACCAGAAGTCATTCAAATTTTCTCTTCATTTGTTTTCTTTTGGTAATTTATAATTTTTCTTTTCTTTTATTTTCTTCTCATTAACAAAGAGCAATGTAATTTCCATACATAACAATTTTTTTTAATATTATATTCTTTTGTGGTAGTGCCATCATGTCAAACCTTACAAAACTTGAGTTTGTGGCTCTTGACATTACTGGGAAGAATTACTTATCTTGGGTACTAGATGCGGAAATTCACCTAAATGCCAATGGTCTGGGAGACACAATTAAGGCAGAAAATAAGGCATCTAGTCAAGAAAAGGCTAAAGCTATGATCTTTTTACGCCATCATTTACATGAAGAACTAAAAATGGAATATTTGACCATTAAAGACCCACTCGTACTTTGGAACAATTTGAAAGAAAGGTATGACCATCAGAAAACTGTCATTCTCCCAAAAGCTCGTTATGAATGGATGCACTTGCGTCTACAAGATTTTAAATCTGTTAGTGAGTATAATTCTGCGATATTTAGAATCAGTTCTCAACTGAAATTATGTGGAGAAAAAGTCACTGATGAAGACATGTTGGAGAAAACATTCTCCACATTTCATGCATCCAATGTGCTCCTGCAGCAGCAATACCGTGAAAAAGGCTTCAAAAAGTATTCTGAACTTATTTCTTGCCTTCTTGTAGCTGAGCAAAATAATGAGCTTCTAATGAAAAATCATGAATCCCGTCCAACCGGCTCCACTCCATTCCCCGAAGCGAATGTAGTAGTAAATGGACCAACACGTGGTCGTGGACGAGGACATGGACGTGCACGAGGCCGTCGCATTGACCGTGGACGTGGTCGTGGTCATAATCGAGGTGGTTCAAATTCCTATTCAAAGAGGACAAAGAATGATGAGAATCGCAAGAGAAAAACTAGTGGAAGTAATAACCACTCTGAAGACTCGTGTTATCGTTGTGGTGGGAATGGTCATTGGTCACGTACTTGTCGTACACCGAAACATTTGGTTGACCTTTATCAAGAATCGCTTAAAAATAAAAGTAAAGGCAACGGCAAAATGCCAAGGGTAGAAACCAATTTTGTTGATGAAGAGGGCGATTCTGATTATGGCAACATGGATGTCACTCATTTGGATATTGCTGATTTCTTTGCTGATCCTAATGGAAAGATTGATCACCTGATTGGTGATGGGAATATTCAACAATAAATTGTTTTAGTGAAGTTAAATTTCTATGATTTTTTTTCCTTCTTTTACATCTTCAGGTGTAAGGATTACTGGTCCAAAAACTTTTCAAAGGGTCAAGTCACACTGATATCTTCTTTATTCTATTGCTAAGAAAATGAAAATGTGCCGTCTTTAATGGGACAACGATTCCTGCGAAGAAATTTGCAGGCCTGTCAAACCAATTTTTTCCCTCTTATTATTGTCGTACAACTTCGCGAGGTGACAGGTAAGGGTGTGCTGAAGAGATTCTTAATATAAAATTAATTTAATTAATTAAATTAAATTAAAAAAATTATTTAAGTTAATTAATTATAAAAAATATTATATATTATTTTTAAAATATCATAGTTATCTTTCTTAATATTTTCTTTCTGTTTTCTACTTAATTATGGTTGAGGGAATATCTATAAGGATATTTAAAAAAATTAGCAAATATAAAAAATAGATCTTATATTTAAAATTAAAATCAATTTAAAAATTAGGTTTTATATTAAAAATTAGAATATTATTTTTGATAATATAAAATATAAATCATTATTATAAATAAGTGAATATAAAATTTAGACAAGTCTCATTTTCTGGACAAGGGTCATGTGCGGAGTACCCCAAATTTTCTTTTTGATACCCTTAAAGTAATGTTTAATATTATATTTTTCAATTATCACTTCCGGTTCTTAATATAAGATTTTATTTAATTTTTATTTTGGTTCTAATTATAAAACTCCAATCTACTTTGTCTATCATATTTATACATTTTTTCTCAAGGTAGTCCCTCTAATAGTGGTAGTTCTAGCCAATAAACTGGATTAGCAAGGATATTTTAGGAAAGATAACACCTATTTATTACAAATAACTAACTTAAGTTGTTTTTTTAATCTTCTCAAATTAGTCAACTAGCTTTTATAATTAAGACAGAAGGTAGTACTTCATAAGAAATATTCCAAAATAATCTATGACTTTTATCACAAGTGGTCATAATTGAGATGATCAAGATGTAAGGGGTGTTTGGGCACCATAAAAAGTGCTTCCCAGGAGTATTTTTTACAAATCGAGATAAATTTCTCCACATATTTATTTTGTATACAATAAAAATACTTTTAAAATTATGGTTTTGATTCCATCCAAACACTCCGTAATTGTCTTCCATACTTTATAAATATCTTAATAAATGAAATTTTCATTTAAAGCAGCACATAATTGTTTAAAGAAAAATTTGATTTTCAAACATGAGTGTTGACATTACTTGGCGATCTTACGCTATATAGAATAATTATATATTTATATTTATATGTGAAAATATTTTTCTCAAAAAATATAAAAGATTTCTTTTGGTCGTCATGGAGGGTTTGCCAAATTCTCTCTTGGGTTGTTAAAGATCGTAGTTTCTTTGGGGATCATCTACAAGCCGCTTTGTGGCTTTGTGCAAGTGTAACAGAGAATAGCGGGAAAAACACCACCTTGCACTTGTTTCTTCTACTGTCACATTCACACCTACTCCCCGAGTGACGCTTCCAATCATATTTCGGCGTTGAAATCATGTCTCACTCTCTATGGGAAGCCGATAAAATGTGAGGACCACGACAGTTTCTTCGTGATTTATTACACTTCGATTTTTCCCCCCTATTTTGCAAATCCATAGTTTTCTGGGTTTTCTTTGGTACCTACCCTTTGCTGAGGTTTTGGTTTGTGGTTTGGTTTCAGTGCTGATGATGTTGTCATTTCTTTAGTGTTTTAGCTTTTTCTTTGCTAAAATTTCTTTAGTTCTTTTTTGCACTAAGTGAACGAACATTATAAGCAGTACACACGTTTGGGTATTCAGCTGTGTCTTTTCTTTGAAATGGTTTTTCCCTTCCTTGCTTAATTAATCAATGCAATTTTTGACGGGGTTTCAACCTTGTTTTTCTTTTTTCTCAGTTTTTTTTTTATGTGTCTTGACTCGTTAACTTTTCATTCATTTGTTTTCAGATGACATGCAGGAATCAATTTTAACATTTTCTTGGCCTTTAATTTGAGTTTATGTTACGTGCGTATATAAAACTTACTCGATTTGTTCTATTAATTTTTAAATATATACGCTGGGCCCTGGCTATGCTCATCTCTTGCTACGAAATGTTCCTCGTGTGTTCAATTTGGTTGCAGTTTAGGAGAATGGAAGGTCAAGAAATATGATCTTTTAGACAAATGTTTTAAGCTCTTTATTCCGTGTTTCTGTACCCTTTTTTCGGGCATGCCGTTTTCCCGTACCTTACGCTCTAAGAAATTAAGCTTCTTTTAAGACATAGTGTGCGTTCGCTCATTCCCGTTTTCCTCGTTCCTTTTGATGAAATTTTTACGCAAACAATTAACGATGTGTTGACCATTGACTTTGCATTATATTTTCTACGGTATTTTCCTATCCGGAATGTGTATAATTCGATAGTTCTGTTTTTTTTAATCTTTCATTTTGAAAATGGAAATACTTCACAGCCTTCCTTCCTTAGTTCAGGGGTCCAGTCCTGTGGGATTGAGATTTGTATTTGTTATGTTTCATATGATTCATTTGGGGTGTATGTATTATCTGCAAATTGTCTTACTATGATTTCATTATTTAATACTTACTTGTGCTCTAATTAAATTACTCTTGAATGTTGATCTTTTTTTGTGTTGTGGGGGACAGGTTAGATGTGTATATCCATGATTATCTCATGAAAAGAAAACTGCACACTTCTGCAAGGGCATTTCAGGCTGAAGGGAATGTCTCAACAGATCCTGTAGGTAAGATACCCATTTTTCAATAGAAATAAACTTGATATATAAAAGCTCTTCTACACTTATTCCATTTGACCCCTTCGTTTGGTCATTGATCCAGCTATAGATGCGCCTAGCGGTTTTGCATTTATCTTACATTGAGGTGGATATTTGGTTTTGCATTTGTCTGAGTCCCCCCCCCTCGTGTGATTAATTCCCCCTGTATCAATTTTCATTTGTTTGCTACTTTAAGTGTACATTCCAATATATGTTGTAAATGTTGTTAACTGCTTGTAGCAGTGGAAGCAAATGCTAAATGTGTTTCTCATTGATGCTGATAATTGTCTGTGTCAGACCTTTATCTTTGTCGCCCAAGCTGGTAATTAATAAGCACCTTTTCTCTATATAGTCATTATTTTGTAGTGAATTAAAATGATTAAGATTTCTAGTTTTACTCCCAACTTAAGAAGAGTTTGTCATCGTTAAAAAATGATTAATAGGTTCTATGCTATCTACCTTATGCTTCAATTTCTGTGCTATGGCTTGAGGCCTTATTTCTCTATGTTGAGTATGTAGCATGGACCATAACAAGCTCATTGTAAATTTCAAAATGACAGAGCCTACAAACTAAGGCTTGAGAGATGCAGAAGCAACAAGAGCAAGAGCATCAGAAGCCAAATCAACATCAACAAATGCAAATGCAGCAACTTTTGCAGAGACATGCCCAACAACAACTACAAATACAGCAACAGAGATGTAGAGGTGGGACCCAAATTGTCAGAGATAGTACCACTAGTCCTCTTGGAATCAATCCTTTAATGAGGCAGAATCATGCGACCGTAAATGCCATGGCAACAACAGAATATGAAGAGAGGTTGAAATTTCCTCTTCAAGGAGATACCTTGGATAATGCACCTGTCAGGGTATTTTTGAGATTCTGGTATTTACTCCCATTGTTTTTATTTAGTATCATTTTCACCCTACATTCTATGCAGCATAAAATTGGTGGTGATGTAGGTCAACTTGTCAGACCTATTAATGCCTCATTGTTGAGAGCAACAGCAGCAACTATGACAAAAACTGTTGGACGTCCTGCCGGGTGCCTTTCACTTGGTCATCTTATCCAGGGTAGTTTTCTCCTTTTGGTCGAGGTTTTAAGTTTTTGAAATTTGTTTGCAGTGAAACATTGCTTGGTGCACCTAGGGGATTACCAGGGAATCTTCAACATGTTCAGAGTTGCAACCAGCAACTTGCAGGTTATAGTCAACAGATTTCTTTTCTTTTTCATTTCCTTGTGTTGTTATTATGTATTTATTTGATTATTTGATTCTCTCCTTTATTTTTGAGATTGGTTTGCTTATCCCTAGAGCCAACAAACTCGTTTATATGGAACACTCCTATTTCAATATGAATGAATCATAATAAACTTCCAAATTGTGCATATATCATCGATGGTCTCATATTTGTTTTTATAATATTTTGGAAGCATCCAATTTTTCCCATTTTCTTGGGTGCAAATAATATTATGAAGGCATTTCTAAATATTTCTTAGCTAACCAAAACATTATCTCCATTATGATATATTATTCTTTGTCTGTAAAAATGAGGATGTTTTATTCCTTTGCTCACCGTTCTCATCAGACTTAACATTTGATACATGCTTGCATTGTATGACAGATCACAGCTGATCTATCTTTGATTTATACTTTTGATTTAATCGTACAATTGTAGATTGTATATGGCTATTGGTTTTGATGATTATTCTCAATTTTTAGGATGTAATCAGGCGGCAGCAATTTCACTCTGAAAGGATGGCCTTTGGCAGTAAGACTTAATTTGTTTCTCCTTGATAAGACTGTCATACTGTTTATTATGTCCATTAATATGTTTCCTCCTTTCTGATCCATCTTTCTTGGTTCATGTATTTGGCCATTTTCAACTATTAGGCTAGATGTATTTGGATTGAATGCACTTGTTGGGTGGAGTAATTGCTGAAAATATTACTGGCTTACATAATAGGTATGATTGTACTGAACTTGAAAATATTCTTGGCTTGAGCTTGGCTTAGGCCTATCTGGTTTTTCACAATTTTCTTTTTGACTTATCCTGAAACAATAAGCTTGTACCTTTGGCCATATGACCTTATAGCTTGATATATGTTGTGAGATCTATGCTGCAAGAATGAATAAATGAGGGTCCAGAGGAAGAAATAGTAAAAACAGATGCAGATACAACAATAACAACAACACCAAGCCTTATCCCACTAGGTGGGGTTGGCTACATGAATCACACGATGCCATCGTGCTCTGTTAACAACACAGTCCTTAGATATGTTGTTGACTAGGAGGTTTCACTCAATGACCTCATTGAGCGTTCTTCTCAGTCTTCCTCTGCCCCTTTTTATGGGACTCCATATTGTCTAATCTATCCTCCTTATCGGGGCCTCCAATGGCCTTCTCTGCACATGTCCAAACTATCTTAAGCGATTTTTAACCATTTTCTCTTGGATAGGTGCCACACCAACGCTTGCTATGATATTTTCATTTTGAATCTTATCTTTTCTTGTATAACCACACATCCATTTCGACATCCTCATTTTTGCTACTCTAACTTTGTGCTCTTGTTTTTCCTTAATCACCTAACATTCACTACCGTACAATATAGCTAGTCTTATAGCAATCTGATAAAATTTTTTCTTAAACTTTTCAGGTACCTTCTTATCACAAATAACTCTGGTAGCCTTCCTCCACTTTAACCAGCGAGTTTGTATTTTATGAGAAACGTCTCTATCAATTTAAACTTTAATACTTGAGGAATGATTTAATCCCCCATCTTTACATCCAAATCACCATTGTTTTGCCTCCTCCCAAAATTGCAATGCATATATTCTGTTTTATTTATACTCAAGCGAAAACCTTTCAACTCTAAAGGCTTTTTGATAACTCCAATATAGAGTTAATCTCTTCTTTTGATTCTGCCATGAGGACTATGTCATCCGCGAAAAGCATGGACTTAGAGATTCTTTCTTGGATAAGCTCGTTTAGAACATTCAGAACCATATTAAATAAATAAGGGTTTAAAGAAGATCCTTGGTGTAGGCCAATCTTAATGGGAAAGTCTTTGTCTCACCTCCAGGCGTTCTTATATTAATAGTTACCCCCTCATACATATCTTATATGGCTTTGATATAAGCAACCCATACACCTTTGTTTTCCAAAGCCTTCCAAAGTACTTCTCTTGGCACACGATCATAAGATTTTTCCAAATCAATAAAAACCATATGTAAATTCTTTTTTTTTTTTTACTCCTATATCTTTCTATTAACCCTTTTAGTAAATAGATTGCTTCAGTTGTGGATCTTCCCAGGATAAATACAAATTGGTTCTTCGAAATAGAAGTCTCTAACCTCAGCCTATGTTCAAGTACTTTTTCCCGCAACTTTATTGTATGACTCATAAGTTTTATCCCTCTGTAACTTGCACAGTTTTTAATGTCTCCTTTATTCTTATAAATAGGAACTAAAATGCTTCTTCTCCAATTATCCGGCATATTCTTGGAGTGTAAAATTTTATTAAAAAGCTTAATTAGCCACAATTCATCCTCCTTGCCCAAACATTTCCAAAGTTTAATAGGAATACCATCAAGCCCAACAACTTTACCATTGTCTATTTTCTTGAGGGCTGCCTTAGCCTCTTTGATGCGGATCTTACAGTAAAAAGCCAAATTCTGATCATCTTCGTTAATTAGCAAATCTTGTAAGTCCTGAGTCGCACATTCGCTTCCTCATTAAATAACTTGTAAAAGTAAGCCTCTCATCTGTCCTTAATATCACAATCAGTAACTAGCACTTTACTATTTCTATCCTTTATACACTTCACTTGGTCTAGATCTTTCTTTTTCCTCTCCTTTTGCTTCGTAATTTTGTAAATATTTCTTTCCTGCGTCTTTATTCCTAACTCCTGATAAAACCCCTCATATGCTTTAGTACGTGTTTTGCTCACTGCTCTCTTCGTCTCTTTTTTAGCCAAACGATACTTTTCCCAGTTTTCTGCACTATTGCACAAATGTATGGTCTTAAAACAATCTCTTTTCTGTTTGACTTTCTCTTGCACACTCTTATCCCACCACTAAGTCTCCTTATCTCTCTGATGACAACCTTTTGATTTTCCCAAAATTGCTTTAGCTACCATATAAACCTTTGTAGCAATCTCTTCTCACATCATGTTCACATTTCCCTGCAATTTCCAGATCCCTTCCTCCAAAAGGGTTCTTTTGAAAAACTCTTGCTTCTCACCCTTTAACTGCCACCACTTAATCTTGAGTTTTATCACCTGATAATACTTTTGTCTGAAACTCTTAAAACGTACATCAATGATAAATACTCTATGTTGGGCAGTTACCCTATCTCCATGAATCACTTTGGAATTAGTACACAATCTTCTGTTTAGATTCTTAACCAAAAAGAAATCAATTTGTGATTTTGAGGCACCACTCTTGTACGTGATTAAATGCTCCTCTCGCTTCTTAAAACAAGTGTTGACAATCTTGAAATTATATGTAAGAGAAAAGTCAAGAATAGATTGTCTTCTATTATTAAACTTCCCAAAAGCAAAACCGCCATGAGCCCCACCAAATTGTCCTGCTTCCTTGCCGACATGTCCATTAAGATCCCTATCAATAAAATTTTTTTCTTTAAGTGGTATGCTTTGAACCAACCCCTCCATATCTTCCCAAAACTTATTTTTAAGGTGTGCCTCTGCCCCAACTTAAGGTGCATAGACACTAATGATATTGATAGTATCCTTTCCAACAATTACTCTTAAAGATATTATTTTGTCCTCAAACCTTTTAACCTCCACCACATTCCTTTTTCATGTTCCATCAACGATGATACTAACACTATTCCTTGCACTCACCTTTCCTATGTACCAAAGTTTATACCCTCCAAGTTCTGCTGCAACTTCTCTAGTCCATTTAGTCTCTTAGAGGCACAAAATATTAATCTTTCTGTCCCTCATAACTCCTACTACCTTCATAGATTTCTCATTCAACGTCCCAATATTCTAAGTGCCAAATCTAATCTTGTTCTTTTGAACTAACTTCTTTAGCCACCTCCGTCCAAGAGAGTGTGGTAGCCCTTGCTCATTTAACACTACATCTGGATGATGATATAGCAGCTCTAGCTCACTTATCATTGTACTCGAGTCATACAGTACGTCACTTCTGGGCAACAACCCAGCATTAGCATAATTACTTCGTTGATCAATGTTCATGAGATTTGACGAGTTTTTACATTGGCTTTCGAGGGCCTAATACAACCCTCCTCCTTTATCTAGGCTTGGGACTGACTATACAATATAGGCAGAGTTACCTAATACAGATACCAAAGATGAAATTTCAAAATTTCCTTTTCTTTACTTGCATCTTCCTATGTAAATTAGATGCAATAATGTTGTTTGTGCTTTCAACTAAACATTTAACATTAAAATTTTATATATTTGATTTCTATGAAAAAAGTTATGGTCATGATATTTTAGCTGTTATCAGCTATCCATATTCTATCCTGATCAGATCTCAATTATTTCAGGGATTGGATCGGCTTTGGTCTGGGTCTCTCCCACAGAATACATTGATGCAGTCTCCAGAGTCCTTCAATCAACTTTCACTGGAGCAGCAACTTATGCTCCAAGCACAACAGAATTTAGCAGACACATCTATCAACAATCTGGATAGCCGGATACTTCAGATGTTTCTTAATAATCAAAATATGGGTCCTGTGAAAGATGGCATTCCAAATCCTGTTGGCGATTTAGTTCCTAATATTGGAACAACTGTTCATGAATTGCTTGACTCGAATACATCATTTAAGGTATCATCTGCATTATTCACCAAGCTGAGTTAATTTGCTTAGTGGTTTAGTCTGGCTTTTCTAGAATGGAGCATGAGGGGGAAAACAAATAGAGGATTTTGAATGTGATCTTCATTGGCTCACTTAGATAGGCTCCTTGTGTGTCCATTTACAAATTATAAATAGGGTCAAGTAGCAAGACAATATCAACAACCGCTAGCCTAGTCAACATGTCATCAAGGGACTTAAGCCATCATAGACACATTAAATTGACACCACCCTTCAAGTTGAAAATTATTCAAGCATCAGCAGCTTATACTCTCTCTCATGTCACATTTCAATTAACCATCAATTCCAGAACTTTGGCAACTTATATAATCTCTTATGTTATCCTGGGTACTCCTAATATTCTGACTGTTTCCCATAAGCAGTCCCTTGAATATTCTCCCAGATGCTCTCATCAGTAATGTCTCATATATTGGCACACCTTCCTTAAGTTCTTAACCTAATTCTCTTGAGTTGTCTCTTGAACTTCTTGCCCTTAGTAAAAATTGGAAAAATGCCTTTTTGGCTTGGAGCCTAGTACCTAAGGGTAATAAAAGAAGTGGAGTTAGTTAAGTTAGTTGGGGTATTAGGGGAGTTAGGCAGCTCATTATTATGATCTAGGTACACTTGTAAAGGTATATAAATAAAATAAGGCTTTTTGTTTTGGGGGGGGGGGTTGCAGTGTTTGTTGTATTGTGATGGATCTAATGGATTGAGTCTATTTTCTCTCTATGTCCCTCTTTTCTCTCGTCTATATCTTCTATCTCTCTCCCTTCTCTCATTTTCCTTCCATTTTCTCTCTTTCTCCCTCTTGCTCTCTCTTTCCTAATCACAATACTACAACAGAGCCACTAAAGATCAAGCCTTTCTAATCCAAGCTCTCACCAAGACACACCATTATTTTACTTCAATATCACCACCTGTCAAATTTAGTCCCTAGAACCTTAACATGTGTTGCCCCTGGGTCACTATCTCTATGATTTTGGTGGCTTCTAGCCATAGGATTCCCTTCTTTTTTTTTTTGTTGGGGGGGTGTCTTAGAGTAGAATTCCAAACAAAATTGATCCCCTTTTTTTGTTGGGCTGGGGTTTACAGGGAAAGGGGGGAAAATGGCAAATTTGAATGAGATGAGTGACTTGATTAGCTAGGTACCTGTTGTGTCTGTTTATGGTAAAAGATTAGGTTTAACACAAGGATGGTAATAGAAAATACAAGTATAGTTCGTCATTCATAAACTCTATTAACTGGTTTTCACACGCGCTATCCTGGCAAGCTGAAGTATTCTCTGCATCTATTGAATTTGGGCTGCAGCAACAAGTGCAACAGAGCACTCAACAAGTTCAACAATATTCAAATTATATTCTTTCTAGCTGGCAGTCTCAGAATCTTGAGCAGCAAGACAAAATAGTTGGCACTGGCAGCATACTGAATATGTTTCAGGGAAATGACCAGGTTTTTAGTCAGCTACCTATGAATTAATGTTGGCAGATGCACAGTGTACAAACAATATAGGTCTTCTAACTAGTTTTTGTTCCCTTAAGGGTTCCAAAGTTCATAGTGGTTGAAAGCGGAAGCAAGCATCATCCTCTTGTCTTGCCAATAGTTCTGGGATTGCTAATACCACGGGGCCATGTAGTAATTCACCAGCAACACCTTCTACACAAACAGTAGACTTCGTGTCAGTGTCAACTTTGCAATAGGATGTTCCTTTGCCTAAGTTATCTCTTATGTTTGGTTCTGATGGTCTTGGCTCATTTGCGTCAGCACAGGATCAATTGGTTAGGGACTTGTATATAATACTTTATCTAATTTATTGTTGCAGATAATCTAATATGCGGTTTTTTATTTTTGAAATGACTGTAGCACCCTAATATTGTAGTAAGATAACTGATTGTGTTGGAGGAAGGCATGGACTGGATTTTAGCTGATGGATCTGAGTGACAACGTTGAGTCATTCTTGTCTCTTGACGATGCAGATCCTAGAAGTAGATCTGGGAAAGGTATGGTAGCTTCTGATGCAGTATCACACAATCATCTGCCCTCCCTGCTCCAGAGAATGGAAAAAGAAAAAAACTACGAAAGATGCATTTATCTCCCTTCAACTTTATGTCATTTGCAAACTTCCTCTATATAGTTGAAACCAAAGGATGCCCCCTAGAGCCTCCTTGTAACCCCCCTGGGGGCCAAAAAAGAAAAAAGAGAATAAGAAAGAAAAAATTCCCCCTAACTTTTATCCAGTTCCAACTAAGACGACTAGCTAAGATGCCACTTTAGATACCTTCGTTTGTCACACACCATTTTATAGTGGCTTCCATGAAATTTTGCACTCTATCCAAGAGAATTTGGTTCGCATCAGAAAATCTTCTAATACAACAACTTCTTGTGATTCGAAAGCCAAATGGAACTTCTGAGGAGTAAACCATATGTGGATGAGTGAATGTGACAATTAAAAGAGGTTGAAGTGACGTCCAGTTAATATTGTTAATGAAAAAGCTGAACAGAAGGATCTAAATTGTGAAGGAAAATGGTTTGGGGGTATTTTTATGTTTTGAAAGTTGAGTGCGTATTTTATGAATGGTCCTAAGAGGGAAGGAGGGTATTGGCATTTTTGCCAAGCAAAAACGTCCCTAAAGAACTTTGAAATAATTTTGGGCTATTTTTCTGTTTTGAAAGTTGAGTATTGTATGAATGGTGCTAAGAGGGTAGGAGGGTATTTGCATTTTGATTGAGCAAAAAAAAAAAATCCCCAGGGAACTTTATGGCCTGGATCAGTTTTGTGACTACAAATGTGTGGAATTCTGGAATTTCAGGGGTTGTGTTTCAAATGCATTTCAAAATTTTATTCCTTCCTTTTCCACGGAAAAACAGTATTTATTATTCTGTGGAGACAAATCAGATTAAATAAGGTGAGTGACTTATGATGGTGAGGACTTAAATCCCTTTATACAAGAAAATAATGGTCAATTTTAAAAAAAAAATATAGAAGGAATGACTGAATATCAGGAGCTGGGAAGGAAATAGAACAGAATAAAGACATAATTAATTAATGAATAATTAATTCCTTAAATTTAGTTTCATAAATGCAAGATATGAACAAAGTATAAGCATGTGTTTTCTAAAATTTAATGATTTACTGTGCATTAGGATTCTCATTTAAGGAGACCAATCTTGTAATGGCAAGTACACATCAAATTGAATGCTGCCACTTCTCATCTGATGGAAAGTTGCTTGCTACTGCTGGGCGTGATAAAAAGGTAGTTGCTGTGTTCCTTGAACTTCAACTGTGTTCTCCTTTCAAGTACAAATTCTATAACTTACTAATGGAAATTTTCAATTTGTTTGCTGTTATTTGGTGGTACAGGCTTCATTGTGGTGGGCCAACTCGTTTGATTTTAAGTTTGCACATGAAGAGCAGACTGAATGGATAACTGATGTTCGGTTTAGTCCAAACGCGTCACACATTGCTACATCCTCAGCTGACAAAACTGTTAGGGTTTGGGATGTTGGTAGCGTTAGTTATGATAATTGTAAAATTCAAATTTGAATTGATAAAAGTAATATTGAATTTGGTTGAATTGCGATTGAGAGATAGAATTAATTTAATTAGTAAAACTGTTTCGAGAAATTACTATATTTCATTTCAACCCAAACCCATGTCCAATGCCACTTTATATTTAATTTCGTATCATTCATACTTGCATCTTTTCTTTCTGAGAGAGGAGAGCAATTGTTTTAATCGGTATATAATTACTAAAGCAGTAAAGTACATTATATAACTTGCTAAGATACCTAAATCTAGGATAAATGACTAAATCAAAGAGATCTATCCTAATCTATCTGATAAATTTAATCAGACTGATAAACTGAATACAAAGAATGGACTTAATAAATAAAACACAGCTTATTGGGCTTGGGCTTTGTCTTCCAACACTTTCCATATGTGTCTATCTCACACACACACACACGCTAATCATCCCCTCTTTGTCTATTAGCATTGTAGATTTTCAGAAGCATTTTACAATAATCATAATTGTTGATGAAGTTTATGGGAAATCCCTGCTTGAATTTTTATCATTTTCTATGCACACATATGCTCTTAAATATTGGGGCTAAGCTATTATTTGAAATCCTCTAACCTAATTTCAGTTTCCATAGCTCCATATATGCTTTACAAATTGTTTGATCATTTTATATTTAACTCGGATCATTTTAAATCTCATTTCTGATTTCTAACTAATTCTTACTTTCTTATGCCTAGTACATGGTTTAATTTACTACTTCTGGCAGCAGTCTTTTACCTAATGTGAATCATGTGAACTGAAATTAGTCAAGGAAGATGAGATCTCTTGTAAATCTTTTACCCAATCCTCTGACAAGATAGGGTGCATTTGGCAGGAAAAGTTCATTAGCTTGAAAGCTTCCACTAGATCACATTGTGATGCGTATCCTGCTTGAAAGTTTCCACCAAATCACATTGTGATGCATATCTTGTTAGTAGCTTTTCACTTTCACCATTTCTTCAGGCTGTTGACTGCAGCATGAACAATCTTTTTATCTGTTCCAGTGCTCTTATATGCGATATAATCATTGCTGAAATTGAATTACTCTTTACAGCCTTTTTATTCACTCCGTACATTCACCAGACACTCATCAACTGTAAAGTCACTGGATTTTCATGCTTGTAAAGAGGACCTTATCTTCTCTTATTATAATCATAGTGAGATAAGATACTGGAGTATCAAGAATAGTGATTGTGCTGGGGTTTTGAAGGTAAAATACCGTTAATATTGACATCATTATAAAGCTTATTGAAGCATAATTTTCACGAATGTTAGTTTGTTCCTCATTTTGTTAGGGTGGTGCTACTCAGATGAGATTTCAACCTTTGGAAACGCTTCTTTCTGCTACAGCTGATAATTATATATCTATCATTGATGTAGAAAATCCGTTTTGGAGCCTTAAATTATAGGTTCTCTTTGAATCTTTGTTTTGAGCTTTATATTACCTTATTAGCATGTTAGGATTCTCTAGGAAACATTTAATGATAATTTCATTTCCCCATTTGGATCTTTGGGCTTTAATCAGTTATTTATTGGGAAAAAAATTGCTAAAATGAATCTAAGCTTGCAGAAATGGGGTGGTATTGTCATTTTCATTTGAAGGACATTATGGCTCAAATGTATATTTTCAAGTCTTGGATTCATTAACTATAATTCAATGAAACACGCTTTCATAATGAAATTTCAGCCGATTGTGCTGTTTATCTGATATTATCTGTCTCAGAAGATAAATTAGTGTGTTTTCAACAAAGAAAAATAGTAGATGAGAGCATGCTGAATTAATGATGAAATTACGTGGATTTTTGTGGATGTTTCTAGTGACGCTTGAGATTCAATCACACTGAGGTTTCAATATGGCCAATATTCTTTTGTCTCCTATCTCAAGGAATCTATTTCTTTTCGGATGATTGATTGTTTTGTCATTACTATAAATTCTCCCATAGTTAAATTGAATATCTACATCTCCTGCTGAGGAACTTTTCATGATCATTTATGGTGAACCTTACTAGGTTTTTTGTGGCTACCTCCTTTGTTTAGCATCTTTAAATGTTGGAAGTAGGCCCAATAGAGGCCCAATTGCAGCAAGCCCTAGTATTATTAGTAACTACCATATCAAGCAATAATATTATCTGCATAGTTTTTTTAGGGAGTTTTTAGATATTTTTCTGATTCATTATCTTATCATTAATTTAGATTAGATTTGATCAGATCTGATCAAACCTTTCTTCCCTCTATATGTACCAGTTTATTTCATGAGAATAAAGTATGAGTTTTGCACCGAACACTGTCATGGTATCAGAGCTGATATGGCCTTCAAATCGGAGCTAATGGGTACCCCACGAGCCTTCATTGTCGACGGTCCGGAAAACCCACCTTCGGCTGCGATTGGCAATGGCTCAAACAGCGAGATCGGTGCTGCAGTTAATCGACCCGTGAACCAATTCTCATCACTGGGTTCAGCGTCGGATTCACTCTCTCATCTCACCATCTCCCACAACTCAATGGGAATAATTATCTACAATGGTCCAGGAATGTGCTTATGTTTATTCGGGGTCGACATAAGGAGAAGTATCTCACCTGGGATCCCAAACCTCCGACAGCTGAGGATTCTCAATTCGATACATGGCGAGCCGAAGACAACTTGGTGATGACCTGGTTAGTACATTCCATGACCCCAGAAATCAGCGAGAATTATCTACTTGCCAGCTCAGCTCGTGAAATCTGGGAGTCTGCGAGGCGAACATATTCAGTCAAAGAAAATTCTGCTGCCATAATTCAAGTCAAACGGCTTCTACGTAGTCTGGTTTAGGGAGAGCAAACGGTGACACAGTATTTCAGTGCACTCATGCGACTCTGGTTGCAGATTGACTTGTATGATGTTCATCAATGGTCCTGCCACACCAATGAGTCATAATACAAACAAGTGATTGACCGGGATCGGTGCTATGATTTTCTCCTAGGTCTCAATGATACTTATGAGGATATACGAGGCAGAATTATGGGTATAAAGCCCCTCCTATCACTTAAAGATGCCTTTAATATGGTTAAAAATGAGGAGAGTTGTAAGGCATTGCTGCAACTAGCTCCTCTAGTTTCACCTTCTATTGATGTCTCAGCCATGGTCACCCGTGGTCATCCTGAGGGTGAACATAAAGGGAAAAGACTGCTAAGGTGTGACCATTGCAATAAAAATAGTCATACACGAGATACCTGCTGGAAGATTCATGAAAAACCAGTCCACCTCAGGCACCGAACAAAAGGAGACAAGGATAGTAGAGGTATGATAGTGACCAACATGCAAGACAGTGAGTTGTTGAACCCAGATAAGGTTTCTATGCTCAGAAAAATCCTAGACAAATATACTCAAGACAAACCAAGTGAGAAAACAACTCCTCAAGTCACTCTAGCCCACGTAGGTATGATTTTCTTGGCTACTCACAAAATAAAGAATGCTTGGGTGGTTGACTCTGGAGCCATAGATCATATAACTGGATTCCGTGAATTATTCTCTAACTTTAAGCCCTATTCTGAATATTCTCGAGTTCAAGTGGCTAATGATACATATGCAAAGGTCATGGGTTCTAGCATTGTTTATCTCAGCAACTATTACACTATATGATGTTCTTTTTGTTCCCGAAATCAAGTGTAATTTACTGTATGTTAAAGGTATCACCTATCAATTGAATTGCCGTGCAATATTTGACAAATTTCATTGTGATTTTCAGGACTTAGCCTTGGGGAGGGTGATTGGCAAAGCTAAGGAGTGTCATGGACTTTACTATCTTTAAGGCAACTCCAAGACCTTTATGGTTGATTCCTCTTCTGTTTCAAGTTCAGTTTTTTCTGCCATGTCCCATGATGACATTATGCTATGGCATTCTAGGTTAGGTCATCCAAATTTTAGTTACATGAAAATCTTGTTTCCCAACTCTATCAATAAAGACTTTCAATTTCATTGTGATACTTGTCATCGTGCAAAGCAAACTCGCTCAACTTATTTGCCAACTCCCTACATACCTACACATCCTTTTGCCTTAATTCACAGTGATGTTTGGGGTCCATCTAGGACTGAAAATATTTCTAATGCTAAATGGTTTGTCACATTCATTGATGATCATACTCGCCTAACATGGGTGTTTTTAATGAAAGAAAAATCAGAAGTCTTCTCTCTCTTCAAGAACTTTCATGCGTTTATCAAAAACCAATTTCAAACTTCAATAAAAATTCTTCGGAGTGATAATGGCAAAGAATATGTTAATATGAATTTTCAAAAATACCTTACTGAAAATGGCATTCACCATCAAACATCTTGTGTGCATACACCACAACAAAATGGTGTAGCAGAACAGAAAAATAGACATCTTTTAGAAGTGGCAAGGGCTCTTTTGATTGATAAAAATGTTCCTACAAAGTTTTGGGGGGATGCTATTCTTACCTCTGCTTATTTGATTAACAGAATGCCTTCTAAAACTTTAAAGTTCCAGACTCCTGTTCAAAAATTCTTGGAGCATTATCCTCATTCTCATCTCCTCAACACACTTCCCAAATGTGTTTTTGGATGCACAGTTTTTGTTTTTGATGACCAGGGTGGAAAACTTGGCTCTAAGTCTGAAAAATGTGTTTTCCTAGGTTATTCATCTACCAAAAAGGGTTACAAATGTTATTCTCCTACTTCTAAACGTTTTTACATTACTCTCAATGTTAAATTTGTTGAAACTCTTCCTTTTTACTCCGAATCACCCATTCAGGGGGAGAGTGATAGAGAATGGTTAATTCGTGATAGTAATGGGAGTCATATCAGTGAAATCAATTGTAAAAACCAAACAACACCTAGTTATGGTCCCCAAACAACATCCTCTTCCACTATCCCAGTTGACACAAATCAGTTTTCTACCTACTATGACCCAGCTCAGCCCATTACCGAAACTGAACAGCCTAATATGGAACCTGAACAATCCATCACCGAACCTGTCCAACCATCTTCAAACCTTGAAGATATACCTATCCGTGATCCTAACCTTGAGTCTTAAATACATGAAACAGAGGAAGAGACAACAGTCAACAGAGAAGAGTCCATTGCACTACCAAGGCTGAGTCATGAAACCCAACCTGAGTCTATTTCCGAAGATCTACAGTGGCCAATTGCACTAAGAAAAGGGAAGAGAAGTTGTACCAGGTATCCAATCAACAGGTATGTCTCCTATGACAAGCTTAACCCATCCTTTAAGGCATTTGTGGCTAATATTGACAAAGAAGAAATCCCAAGATCTTTTGATGAAGCTATATGTGATCTAAATTGGAAGTTGGCTATTGAGGATGAGCTGAATGCCTTAGCTAAGAATCAGATGTGGAAAATAGTAGATTTGCCACCAGGAAAGTCTGTTGTAAGTAGCAAATGGCTTTTTACCAAGAAGTACAATCCTGATGGAAGCATCAATAGGTATAAAGCGAGACTAGTGGCTAGGAGTTTTACACAAACTTATGGCATTGACTATCTTGAAACTTTTGCTCCGGTTGCTAAATTCAATACTATAAATGTCTTATTATCTCTTGCTGCCAATTTAGATTGGCAATTACATCAATTAGATGTTAAAAACGCCTTCTTAAATGGGGACCTAGATGAGGAAGTGTATATGGAAATACCGCAAGGATTACGGGGCCTTGATAATCAGAATAAGGTGTGTAGACTTTACAAGTCCTTGTATGGACTTAAACAATCCCCGAGAGCATGGTTTGAAAAATTTACATGTGCTATTAAAGGATTTGGTTATAAACAATGCCAAGCAGATCATACCTTGTTTGTGAAGCATTTTAATCATAAAATTACTGTGCTCATAGTCTATGTGGATGACATAGTGCTAACAGGGAATGATGTCAAAGAAATTGCAGAACTGAAACAAAGGCTAGCTACAGAATTTGAGATAAAGGACCTTGGAAATCTGAGATATTTTCTGGGACTGGAGATTGCTCGATCACCTAAAGGTATTAGTGTGTCACAAAGAAAATACACTATGGATCTATTAAAGGAGACAGGGATGTTAGGAGCCAGACCAGCCGAGACTCCTATGGAGCTGAACTGTAAGCTAGAAATCACACCAGATGGGAAGGCTAACAACAAAGAATGTTATCAGAAATTGGTAGGTAAACTCATATACCTATCACATACTAGACCTGATATTTCTTATGCTGTAGGGGTTGTAAGTCAATTCAGTAGTAAACCTCAAAAGGAGCACATGGAAGCTATATACCGAATCCTCAGGTACCTGAAAAATACACCTAGGGAAGGATTATTCTTCTCTAAGGGGAATAAAAAACATGTGGAAATATATACAGACAGAAAAAGGGTGAACTCTGGTTTGAAAGAAGACAATGACATTGAAGTATATACTGATGCTGATTGGGCAGGTGCAATTGATGACAGGCGCTCTACTACGGGCTACTGTACTTTTGTGTGGGGTAACCTAGTGACATGGAGGAGTAAAAAGCAACCTGTTGTATCTAGAAGCTCTACAGAGGCAGAATACAGAGCTTTAGCTCTCAGAATCTGTGAAGGGATATGGGTTGTACGACTACTGAGGGAACTTGGGATTGAAACTATACCAATAAAAATGTGGTGTGATAGCATGGCTGCATTGAAAATTGCTAGTAATCCTATTCAGCATGACAGAACAAAACATGTTGAGATTGATCGTCATTTCATTAAGGAAAAGATTGAGGCTAAAGTGATTGATCTGGCTTACATTCCTACTAGAAGACAAGTTGCAGACATGATGACAAAGCCTCTAGTTCGGGCAAAGTTTGATGAACTCACAAGCAAGCTAGGAATGATCAACATCTATTTGCCAGCTTGAGGGGGAGTGTTGGAAGTAGGCCCAATAGAGGCCCAATTGCAGCAAGCCCTAGTATCATTAGTAACTGCCGTATCAAGCAATAATATTATCTTCATAGTTTTTTTAGGGAGTTTTTAGATATTTTTCTGATTCATTATCTTATCATTAATTTAGATTAGATTTGATCAGATCTGATCGAACCTTTCTTCCCTCTATATGTACCGGTTTATTTCATGAGAATAAAGTATGAGTTTTGCGCCAAACACTGTCATTAAATCTTGTTTTGTTACTGTTTGACTGAAAATATCACTTATTCCAATTACGATGACTGCACAAATTCAACCTAATAAAAACATAGTGAGTGTTATTTTTCTAATTGTGAATTGGGGTTATTTATGTTGAACAAAGTTCATGATTTGAGGAAGAATGTTATTTCTGGTGGTACCAGAGACAGATGTGGCTGATATTTGGAATCTTAACTTACCACACTTTTTTTTTCCTCAATATGATTTGAAACTTGTCCATCATCTCCTCCTATCCCTCCTGATGGACTTTTAACTGAATTATTAATGATCAATTATGCTTTGATGCTTATTTTAGGGCCAGAAAAACCCCGCTCGTTTTGTGTGCTGGGACTTTTCTGGAGAATATTTAGCATCTCTGAGCGATAACTTGGTTTGAGTGTGCACTGTTAAATCCGGCAAAGGTGAATGCATTCAAGAGTTGAATGCGTCTGGCAAGCAATTCAACACCTGTGTTTCCCATCCTTCCTATCCCTTGTTGATTATTGGCTGCCATGAGGTTAGCTGCCCATTTCTTGTCATTTTTGTACTCTCGCCAATTATTACAAATTATATATGCTATAATAAATTATATAAACATTTCCCTTTTTTCAGATCAAATGCAAACTTCGAATTTTTCTAAACTTGAGCAAGTCTTGTTTAGACCTCTTTTTATTGTGGAGTATATTTTACAAATTTCTTTTAAGTACGTCAAAGTTACACATACCTTCTCTTTATTTTGAAAATATCCACAAACCTCTCTTGAAATATAATAAAGAAGTTTGTGTAGTTCCTCTTGAACTTTGGGAAGGCTCTTATAGTTTCAGTAAAATTTAAGGAAAGCCTGTGATGGACCCATAACTAATGGGTGGGCCAAGCCTAAGTGAGGAGTGTTTGAAGTCTGTGGGAGAGAGAAAGAGGCCGAATGATGTATATATTTGGACAGAGGGGTTTAGTGTGGGAATTAAGCAAACCGTGAGTATTATGAGGGAGAGACTCTTGGTTCTTGGAAGCTAGGTAACCTGAGTAAGGCTTTTTTCCCCCCTTTTCCATACTCTTCTACTTCACAGAAATTGGTAGCTATTCTAGCTTAGAGTTACACTCTAGCTAGATTCTTCATCTTTTATAAATATATTGGGAAAATTAATTTGCAGGTCCTTCGAGTTTACTTTGATTTTGAATCAGGTCCCTCAACATTTTTTTTCTCCCCTTTTTATTAGATCCTTTAATTTTTTATTATTCAATTTATTGGTCCTTACTGTTAAATATAGACTAATACCATTAAAAATCTAGCTTAGATGGCACATGGTTTACAAGCTCTCCTCTTCCTCAACATCATCGTCTTCCCAACATTCTCCCCACATGTAAATAGTTCGTCATTCCTTCCCACATCTCCATGGCACCTTCCCTTCCCTTAGTCACATGGTCACCAGAACCTCTTCATCTATTCCCATGGGTGTTGGTCGGGGCTCAACTTCGTAACCCCAACATCTCTATTTAATTAGACGAAAGAATGACCTTACATACGGCATTCGCAACACATAAAAAATATCACGCGTTTAGTGAGACATAATTGATCATCCTCCACCTTCTCCTGTGGCCCTTATTAGCCATCGTGATTAGTCTAACTGAGTAGGGGAGGAATAATCACTTTTGTTAAATAAAGACTCTGACTCTGTTTCCAACACAAAAAACACAGCCACCATCAATGGCACTTGTCCCTTAAAAACGACAACCCAATATGCTCTAACCAGCAAGCCTCTTGTTTACTGTCGCATGTGTGTGCTCTTAAGCCACTGTACATGTCTTATACTCCCTTTTTAACGTTGATGCTTTTATCCCCTTATTATTTCCCTCCTCTCCATTCACCCTTTCCTTCAACCTACCATTTTTAGCTTTTGAATATTGAACATATATAATATACACGTAGCTAACAAAAACAAAGATGTATTGCTCGTGAATTGGAATATATATGATGCACGTGAATTAGGTCCAACAAAATGAAGAATCGATCCTTTTGTGTTTGGCCCAAACATAGCACTAAAGTTCCACATCTCATTCAAAATTGTCTGATACTCATATTGAAGCCAGTCTTTCGATTCACAAATAGAGATGTTGGGCTTGGGGACTTAAAGCCCTGACCGACTCCATATATTCATTTGACCACAAAGATAGCTGAAGAGGGTCCCAATGACTATGCAACCGAAGGTAGGAAAGGTGTTATGGAGATGTGGGATGGAATGGTGAGCCATTTACATGTCTGGAGAATGTTAGGAAGAAGACAATGTTGAGGGAGAGGAGAGCTTGTCAAACTCGATCGCCACCTAAGCTAAATTTGTAACAGTGTGAGTCTATATTTAATGATAAGGACCAATAAATTTAACAATTAAAAGTTGAAGGATCCAATAAAAAGGGGAAAAAACAAAAGTTGAGGGACTTGATTCAAAATCAAGGTAAACTAGAAGGACATGCAAATTAATTTTCCCAAATATATTTGATCAGCGTGTTCTATCAGCCTGTCAAATTCACTGCCAACTTTGAACTGACATGCATCTTCTTCTGCTGACTTGAAGTTGTTTTTCACATGTGGAATCATGTGATGTTTCAGACTCTTGTGCTCTGGAACTTCAGTGAAAACAAGACAATATATATACTTGCACATGACAATCTTGTATCTTCTTTGGCTGCGTCAAATGTTACTGGGTTGGTGGCCTCAGCTAGTCATCACAAAGTCAAGATTTGGAAGTGACTGCAATCTTGCCTCCTGATGTACTTCAATTGCAATATAGGTATACTTTAACCATATCATAGCTTTCTCTATAGGGTCTTCCTAGTACCTTCTACATCTACATCTACATCTACATCTACATCTAAATCTATATATCTGTATATATATTAACCCATTTCTTGTTAACCAATGTACTAAGGATGCCACTCAGACGGGAAATGCTGCAGTGTTTTTTCCCAATTTTTTTTTTTAAGGCTTACAAATTGGTATATAATCAAAGTGCTAGGCCTTAGAAGAACAGTTTTTAGCTTTACTGAGAGATGATATTTAGTACTTGTCATATATAACTATATATTGCGTTAAGAAAATTTCCTCCCCCTTTTTTTCCTGAAGAAGTTGTTTATAAGTGATTATCTATAATTGTGACGAAGTGCGAACTCTGGTTAATGGTTATCAGTGAATATGGAATTATCTTTGACAAGGATTCACCCTCCGTTACTTCTCTCTATTTTAATGCATCTCCTCAATTGCCAAGGGACTGTTAAGAATAAGATGTTAACGACAGGAAATGAAAGACCCGGCCCCCGGGGGGAGGGGATGTGATTTTATAATTTAAATATTGCGTGTCCCTTGATTAAAAAATAATATAAAAAAACAGTCAGTGTTAAATAATATTACGAATGGTTATGTGGATGATATATCTATATATTTCATTACTATATAATGGAAGAAAAAATGTCCCTTTTATATCCCTAATACGTAGTCAGATTGAAGTGGTTAGAGTTAGATCTGAGAAAATGGAGACAGGCTTGACCTGCTTAAAATGGGGAATGGGCTTGTGATCTGGGACCTTAAAAGGTAAGTCAAGCTAAAAAAGGCCGGTCTCGTAGAGCTGAAAATGAGCCAGTCTTACAATTCTTTTAGGACCCGGTGGTGGTAAGTTGGAATCGATTTTGATGAAAATGAAAACGGAAATAGATCGAGACCCCATTGATCTGACAGGAGTGTGGCATTGAGTAAACACTGCTTCGGAGGCTTTAGATTTGCAACCACGAGCCATGGGCTTGTCGCTGACAATGGTTGCTAGATCTAAAGAGATGTTGTAAGATGGAGGTTTGTCTCCAGTGCTGGTGGTGAGAAGCTCACCGGTGGTGGTTGCTGAAAATACAGATGGTGGTACTTGAGGGGCCATCGTGAGGGAGGGTAAAGGATGGAGATGGTGGTACTTATAAATTTTTTTCAATTTTTAATTTGGTATATATAATTTTTTTCTCTCCATATTAAATCTATTTTGCTAGCACAATTAGTTTTTGTATATGGTTTAATAACACTAATAGAACAAAAATAGAACAAAGTTATAGAGAATAGTGGTGTTAAAAGAGTAAAATTAAAAGACTTAATGAGAAAAAAAACACATAGGTACTAAATTAAAAATTAAAGAAAACTATAGGTTCTAAATACAAATGAATATTATCTTACTAAACATGGTTTATGAGCTTTACGGCAAGTTTATATTTACAATTCAAAAGTTGTTTTTCGTGATTAGTATTCTTTGATTTTAGCATAAATAAAATTTTTAATTTAAAATTTAAAATGAAAATGTTAGAATGGCTGATCACTCACGAGAGGTGAAGTGGGTGTTAATTAAAAACAAAAACCTTTTAGTAGTATAGTGAAAATCACAAGAAGCTCAAAATATAAAATTAATGAACAAGAACAGTTTAATGAAAGAAGTATAATAGTTTAGTTAGAAATATAAAAAGGGTAATAGAAGAGAAGATGTGTAACACCTTAGTTTATCACCCAATTTTATGTTAAGTGAAAGCAATTGGAACTAGTTAATAAGTCCGTAAGTTGAAAAAATTTGAATTTTTAAATTCTTTTTCAAGTTACTATTCATTGTAACATTAAATTTGGCTCAAATTTGAAAAATCATAACTAATCTTAGAAAAATTAAAATGACATGGTTTCAAGTCCTACTTGAAGCATTCAACAAGATCTTTAAGGCAAAAAAAAAAAAAACTTCTAGATTATGATCTCAGCTTATGTGTGCTCAATTTCCACGTCAAAATATACTGTTCATTTTGTTAATTTTTTAGAATTTATGCCTAACTTTAAAAAGGTATAACTTTTTATACAAAACTCTAATGTTTACGATTTACTACTCATTTTAAAGCTAAAAATAAAATCTATTGACTGGTCAAATTTCAGGATCGAATTCTTTCATTTGTTCAAAGTCTCATGTGGCAAACTTTGGCTCATTTTAAGTGAACTTTTATCCCTTAAGTGTTCAGTTTTTCACAACTCAGTTTCAACACCTCAAGCACATTTGAATCATAATTCACAGTACACATCAAGCATATTCTCATAGGTTACAAGTATCAAACAGTCAACCATCCATCATCTCATAATTATTACAACATTATAACATAAATTTTATCAAAGTGTCATCAAAATATTCCTTAAAATGTGACCACCTCCTTGTCCTCGACCATGAGTAGATTTTGATAACTAACATTAAGGTATCTATGATTTGATTATAATTATGTTTTTTATTATTTTTAGATGGAATTGGTAAGGCATAGATATATGTTAGTTTGCCAAATGCTGATTCAATACTTTATGTTAGTTCGTCAATATTTGGAATTGCGTCAAAGAGCTATAGTTCAGGTCATTTGTGCTATTATATAGTACTACGCAACTCATATGTGCAATAATGAAAAAATATGTTATAATATGAGTTCAAGAAGAGAAAGAGTACATGAAGAAGTGATAGCTTGAATAACCAATAGTAGAAATGGTATTGGTCGAGACATGATTCGAATGGGTCCTAAAACCTTTTTAAAATTATGTAGCATGTGAGAGAGAGAAGAAGGCTTACGAGTTGCACGATATGCAAATGTGGAAGAACAAGTAGCTAAGACTCTTTATATTTTGGCACACAAAGCAAAAAATCATGTAGTTAAATTTATTTTTCAAAGGTCTAGTGAGACAATTAGTCGTCATCTCTATAAAGTATTAGATGCTATTATTGAACTAGAAGAAAAATTTCTAATACAACCTAATGGTTCTTTAATGCCTCTTGAGATTCGTAATAAGGGTAAATTCTTCCCTTTTTTCAAAGATTGCATTGGTGCAATAGATAGGACACATATACATGTTAAAGTATCTCCAGCAGATGTCCCTCGATATCGTGGTAAGAAGGAGTACCCAACATAAAATATTTTAGCAGCATGCTTATTTGATCTTAGGCTTACTTATATGCTCCCAGGGTGGGAAGGCACAACATTTGACTCAAGAATTTTAAAGAATGCATTGACTCGAGAAGATAGGCTTAAAATCCCCCAAGGTATTTGTTTGAGTAATTTTTAAAATTAATCCAAATCAAGTTATTGTCGCACATTCATATTGACTATTTTCATTCGTTATAGGAAAATATTGCCTTATGGATGCCGGTTTCACGTTAACAAGTGGACTTATCAGACCTTATAAAGAGGTTAGATATTATTTAAAAGAATATTCAAGAAATCCACCTCAAAATCACAAGAAATTATTTAATCTAAAGCATGCATTATTACGAAATGCAATTGAAAGAGCATTTGGAGTATTGAAATAATGATTTCAAATTTTATCTAGCTCATCATAGCCTACTTATGGGGTCAAAGCTCAAACATTAGTAATACTTGCATGTTGCGTTCTTCATAATTACTTGATGACTACAAAACTTGATGAAGATCTTATTAGGGAAGTTGATGAGGAACTTGCAAATTCAAATAAAAATGATGACAGTTGTGCTCCAAATAATGAGGGTGCGGAAGCTGCTCAAGGCAAGCTTGTTAGAGAAAACATAGCCAATCAAATGTGGATAGCTTATCAAGCTCAACCTCAGGCTCATTGATTAATTGATATATTTAATCAAGATTCATTTTTAGTACTTATATTTATTATTGCTAGAACTATTTATAATATTAATTTGATTGATTTTCATTTTTAGTACTTATATTTGGTATTATTAGAACATTTTATGGTATTAATTTCATTGAGTTTCATTTTTTAGTACTTATATTTGTTATTGTTGAAATGATTTATAATATTAATTTGATTGAGTCTAGACTTATCTCTATTTTTTTTTTCAATTGAAATTTTATTATGCTATATAATAAGCATGCCTATAAAATGGCAACAAGATCAAACAATGGCAAGGAGTTGCTTAATTAGACAAGGGCTATGGATGATGCCCTTATTGATGCTTTCATGTATGAGTACGAACATGGTCAAAAAGTTAATGGGACATTTACCACTACAGCTTATGAAAACATTGTCCAAGTGTTGTGTAACACCTCACATAATTATATCAATATACACCATAAATATTTAATTTAAAAGTCCATACATATTTTTAACTGCAATTAAGTCAAAATTTCAAAACATTTCTAAAATAGCTTAACCACATAAACTATTAAAGTCTTATAGTCATGGCAAATAAAAATATAACATAGCATGTGCTTGAGAAGCACAAAAGCCTTCACGGCTCATTCCGCTAGTGCCTTCCCTTGATTTCTACTAGATCCTTCGCTTGAAAATTGTTAATATAGGGGGGGTGAGATCAAACGTCTCAGTAACTACTGAAATTCTAACCTATACAAGCAAATCATATATGATAAACCAAAAATCTGTTTATATGTCTGTATATATGCATATATTAAAAATCACGAGTTTAAAACATTCAATTAAATTTTCCTTTTTCTCTTTTCAATATATCCAAAAATAATGCAATATGCTGCCTCCCTTATATCACCATCCACCCTTATACCGCTGACTGGAGCCATAGGCTAACACATAGTCCGATAGGAACTAATCCATTTTTACTGAATTATTCCAAGCTCACCGACACTAGAGATATATCTGGCCAAAGATATAGAGCTCAAGCTCGGAATATGGCTCCCCTCCTTTGTGAATAGGGAGGTGTCACATGTCCCACAGCTCCAATGAATTCCCGGCCAAAGGAAAACATGGAAGAAGGGGCCCTGACAAGTGCCATCCACTGTGCACCGAGTGATGGCATACCACGTGGTAATTTTATATCCATGCAATCTCCTTCTATCCTTAGCCCAACAATGCATGTCAGATGCCAATAATATTACATCATGAATACGTCCTCAAATATATTAAAAATAAGATAGTAATAAAACTTATATACCATTTAATAACAACTCATGACAATTCCATAGCCATCAATATATTTAATTATTAATCATAATTAATAGCAATAAATCTTAACAAAATCAAATAACATACCAAAACATTCATTTGAAAAATCACAATATTATATTTCAATATATAAAAATATAGTAAATTCATAATACAATCATACACAATTCACATGTACAAGAAAGAATTTTCAGAGTTACCTGGTACTCTTTAGCTTACAAATGTTCACACAAAGATTACTCCAAAATTCTTAAGTCTACAAAATTGCACATAAATATTTATTAATATAGACTCAAAACTACTCTAAAGCTACTCTAAAATTCTAAGACTACCCTCTAAACCAAAATTACATAAATATATTAACTCTCCCAAATCTAGGCATTTATAATAGATATTATTTTGAAAAATAATTTACATATAAGGCTATTTAAATCTAACAAAAGTATATATATATATATTTTTAATTATAAACAAACTGTAGCTTTATTTACTTTTACAAAATTCTCAATTTATAATTTTTCAAGCCTTCAAAAATTATTTCAAAAATATATATTTAACTTATTCAATATTTAAACCGATTAAAACATCAATAATATATTAAATAACTCAAATAAATTATTTAACTCAAATTTAATCGGTAAAAACGTATTACAAGTCTAAATAACAAACTTTTCAACTAAAATCTTAGTTTAAAATTCTCAAAATAATCATTAAACAAAAATAAACCGATTAAAATTCCTTAATAATGGATCTTTAAATTTCTACGGTCATATATTGTCAAAACTCCATATTTACTCTATACTCAAACGGTAAAATTTTCTCTAAACATGATAATGATACTAATAATATAAAGCTATAAATATATAGGAAATATTCATAAAGAAAATATGATAACAAGAAGTAGTTTTGTATACCTAAATGATCTCCAAAACCGTCAGGTACTCTGCAACTCGGCTCTCTCTCTCTTTTTCTCTATGCTTCTCTCTCTCTTCTCTTTTCTTTTGCTCTCTCTCTTTTTCTCCCGCACTCTCTTGCTCTTACTTGAAGGAGATAACTGGGGGATGATGATATATATAATACCTTCACGTTTCAAATTTTTCCACCGCCCCTTACCCAATTTTCTATGTCCATCTGCTACTCCCCCTTTTTTTCTTCGGCCATTAACACCTCCCCCCCCCTTATTCTTTGTTTCATTAAATGATGCCCAGGCTTTCCACCGAATTCGGTGGAAAGCTGGGTATCTATTTTTTTTTCTTAATAATAAAATAATATTATTATATTATTTTACTTAATTGATATCTTTTTTTTTTTTAAACAGTATGTTACATGTTGAGTGCACAATTTGGCAGGAAGGTTGACAAGGACAAAATAAAATAAAAAATCGTTGGAAGACGTTGAAAAGAAACTTTTTAGAAGTTTATGATATATTTAAAAATGGTTTGAGTAGTTTTGCTTGGGATCCATCAACTCAATTATGGGATGTTGAGCCTTCAGTTTGGGAGGCTCTAATTCAGGTATGATTTTAACATTTTATACATGGTTTTTTTTTTTGTGGAACTTAAATTGTGTGTTTTTTTTAATATGTCTATGTATTGTCTTAGTCTAAACCAGAGGCTACAATTTGGCGAAATACTCTGTTTTCTAATTACAATAAGATGATAATCTTATATAGAGCTGATAGAGCTAGTAGAGAAGAGTCCCTAACAGCAAAGTAGAAGCAAAAACGACGCCATTCATCTCCTATGGAAGCAGATTATAAAACTATCAATAACTTGGATCAACTTATCTCACAAAAGGAGTACACACTAGATGGTGTTGAGATTTTAAGTGATGGTGATACCGATAAAGAAAATTCCTTACCTTCTAAACAACCACAAGGAGCAACTAGTGATTGTGGTAAAAGGAGAAGGAAAGAGCATGCTCAAGATAAGGAGACTAATCTCAACATAGTGAAGAGCGTGGTATTTGACATAGCGATGGCAATTAGAGAAGGTAATGAAGCATTAGCTCGAGGTCATGATTTAATTCATGACATTTTGAAACAAGGAAATGATTTATTACATGAGTCAAATGTTATAAAAAGAGAGAGTTTTATCCACAAAATTCCACCCATGTCAGGTGAAGAGATTTGGCATTTGATAAGTGAACGTTGATTTGATGATGATAAAAAACCTTGAATTTATAAGTATCTTATGAGTGATGTTGACAAGTTGAGATTAGTTGTTCAATGCCCACCTCTAGCACGTAAAGCAATAATTATGGATCTTCTTCATGTTCTCATTAGGAGTATTCTTATATCATATTTTCGGTATTTGAATTCTTTTTTAATGTGGATGATATATTTGCTTGTGAATTTTTTTCACATGGATCTTTTTATTTTGGAAATGTAGATGTTTATTTTGATTGCAATATATATTGGAAGATAAGTTCAATCCATTTTTTTAATTTGTTTTTCAAGAAGGTTAGTTCAATTAAAAATATTATAATTCTTGTTATTTTTTAATTATTGTTCAAATAATAAGTAGTCATAAAT
The DNA here is from genome assembly GCF_004799145.2 of Neltuma alba. Lineage (NCBI taxonomy): Eukaryota > Viridiplantae > Streptophyta > Magnoliopsida > Fabales > Fabaceae > Neltuma > Neltuma alba. The sequence continues at coordinate 56,153 of NW_021633132.1, forward strand.
AATTTGTATTATGGCAAGTCAAAGTTGGTCAATTATATTATACATATTTATATCTTGACAAAATGGAAAAGTGAAAAAATTCATTTTTAATTTTATAACATTAAAATAGTCAATTTTCAATTAGCTCCCCTCTCTTTTCTTTACAAATCAAACAAGCTATCATTAAAATTTCTCCCCTCCTCTCCCCTTCATTAAAATCCCTTCCTTCCCCTCGCGTGCCATACCCTTCCCTAGTCCCCTCTGTAGCTACCCTCTTATTTCTTTCCCTCCCCTCTCCTTTATTAAAATCTCTCTCCTCTCATTCCTTCTATCAAGCCAAACACTGAATTAGTGTAAAAAGTTTATAAATATACTTTATAAATATCGGGAATGGTGGCATGTTTGTGCATGCGATGTGTTCACCGCTCTCATGGTTCATTTGGGTTACGCAATAATAATTCTTCGGCCCATCTACGAATAAATAAATATTTTTTGTTAAGTAAACATTTAATCCTTTATATTTATGCTAAGTTTCATTTTGTCCCTTAAATTTATAAAGTATATTTCTAATTCTTTAACATTAACACCGACAGTTTTACTAAACGGAAAATGTTTATTAATGAAATTTAAGCAATGATTGTGCAATAAAATACTCTTGCATTTCAATATTTTTATACTGGCAAAAAGTTAATTTTTATATTTAAATTAAAAAAACCAGATAAAAACATAAAATCTTATTTTTTAACATAAAATTATTACATTTTTTGCCTAGTTTATTTTTAATTTAAACCAGATTTGTGTTTTTATTTGTTTTATTTTTAATTTAAATTTTAAAATATTACTTTTTTGTCAAAATAAAAATATTAAAAATTAAAATATGCTTTGTCAACATTTAATTGTCCAGTCATCACTCGAAAGTTTAATGAATAAGTATTTTCCTTTGAATGAAACTAACTGTGTTAACATTGAAGGATTAAAATGCACTTTACAAATATAAGGGGATGAAATGAAACTTGATATAGATATAAAACATATACTTTAGTTAACATTATTTGATTTAATGCATTTTCACCAATATCTTAGTGGGCAGGCTCTCAGAACGTCTAAAATGGAAAGCCGGGTGAAGCAGGAAGCACGTTGCAGTAACTAACATTGTGTTTATTGATGATAGATATAGATTTACTTTGACCATGAGGCAGGATGGATATAGTTAATAATTTTTTTTTGCAGGATATAATTAATAATGGATTGATTAGGTTTTTTTTTTTTTACGGGATATAATTAATAATGGATTGATTAGGTGCCGTTTGCTTGCCTAGGAAAGAAGCCCAAAATGGAGGGAATGGAATGGAATCATGAGTGGGCCTAAATTAAATTCGAAATTAAATTGCAAACTTCAGCAACACTACTCTGCGAGATTTTTTGTCACCAACATTTTCCTATATCTTGTTTTGTGCAACGGACTAAATATTAACATACAGACGCAAGGATAGCGTTGACAAAAACGAAAAAAATACACGAAACTAAATACCACAGTTCTAATTATAAGAACTAGATAGGGTTACTTTGACCCTAAATATAAAATCTCAATTTATTGTCTTTCAAATTTATAGTATTTTAACTCAAATATTTCCATTAATTGCACATATCAAGGAGGCTTCTAATTAAGGAAAAATCTCTAACCATATTGTGCTCTTTTTTTATGTGAATTTAGAGGATACTGGATTCGTTTTAAAATATTTCTTTCTATGTCAGATCATGTTTAAGACTACAAATGGTTATCCAGCTTATAAGTTAGGTAAATTAATTGAGCGAAAGTAATATACATGAGAGATAAAGTGATCTTATAATTAAGACTAAAACTAATTAACCCTTTAACTAGCTCAAAAAAAAATAGGAAACAAAAAAGCCTGTGACATTTACACCCTCATATGTGGGGCACGTGGGTGTGGACCCCTCGTCCAATGTATTTCATGGGTCTGGGGCATTGCTTGATATGCGTCATGATATCTACTGTTTCATAAGATTTCACGGTTTGTTTAGTTTACATCGTACTCTCTCCTCTTCTTAATATAAAACTAATTTGATTTTTATTTTAATTTTAAATATAAAATCATAATTTATTTTATTTCTTATGTTTATCTATTTTTGTTAAGATAGTCTTTTTATAATTGTAATTCTAGCTAATACACTTAATTAACAAAGATAGTTTAAAAAAACTATTTATTATAAATAACTAACTTAACTAATTTTTATAATCTATTCAAATTAGTCAATTAGCTCTTACATTAAGGATAGGAGGTAATAATAATCATTTGGCTCATCTACCAGAAAAAAAAATAAATTAAAAAAACAAACCCTTTCATCAAAGCAATATGTTTTTAATGTTTAAAAAAAAAACTTGCGCATATACAAAAAGAAAATTAAGTTGCATAAGAGGAAAATGATTTATACAAAATATTATTCAATTTGGACATAATTAAGGAACTACTTTGAAGATCCATAAATTTTTTATCAAATTTTTAACATAAAGCGTTATATAAATTATATTGAAAAATATATTTTTTTGCCAACATATTAAAAAATATAAGTTATGTTTTATGTTCTTTATAATTTTTAAAATTATTGCATTTTAATGGATTATAGATTTTTAACTTACAGAAATATACAATACATTAAAATAGATATTGCTGGACACAGCTTGCAAAACTGTTTCCACTAGCAACATCTGACTGCTCATGTTTTCACTTTGGTCATAATGTTGGAGAGACAACTTCCTTCTCTAAATATTATACTACCTTCAATTTTTAATATAAGGCTCAACTAACCAATTTTGGGGATTAAGAAAGTTACAAAATTACTTTAAAATATTTATATTTATCATTTTTATCAAAACAAATTTCTCTCATTTATAAACTGACAAATAATATAATGATACACATAAGTATTTTAAAGAAATAATATAATATATGTTATAATTAAGTAATTTGGTAACCTCTTTAATGTCCTCAAATTAATTAACTGAGTTTTATATTAAGGATCGGAGGTAGTATAAAAAGAGAAAGAGTAGTAGCTTTGGGATTAAGAATCAAAAGTTAATGGTGGTGGATTACTCATTGTTATAGTATAAAATTCTGCTTCAACCTTTTTGACACCGTTTTTCTTTTGGTTCCTTGGAATCTTGATGCAACAACATTATACAGTGCTTCTAGTTTTTAAATTTTTCCACACCATCTATTAAGCAATTAGCGGCATCTTTTTATCTGAGTATCAGGATGCGAATCAACCATTACCAAAAAAACATGTGATTAGCGATGGAATTTAGTAACGGAATAGTGACAGAATCATATTAGCAACAGAATTTATTTTGCCGCTAATTCTTCTGTCACTAATTGGATTAGCGACAGAATTTCAATTTCGTCGCTAATTACTGACAGAATTGAAATTCCGTGGCTAATTACTGGTAGAATTAGCGATGGAATTTTTCCGTCTCTAATTACCGACAGAATTCCCGTCCTTAATTAGCCATGGATAATTTCCGTCGCTAATTCTGTCACCAATTAACATATTTTTTTTAAAAAATTAAAATGCCACATGGCACCTCTACCACCTGCCACCTCACCTCCATTGCCACATGTCGCCATCTCACATGCCACCTTATATCGCCACATGCCGCCACCATATAATTTCTCCTCAAAGTGACTTCTTCACGGCTCGAATCAATGACCTCATTTGTACACACGCACGGCTTCACCAGTTAAGCTGCAATAAACTTACTGACTTATTATGTAAAATTAAATATATATAATATTCTCTTACACAAACAGTTATATATACACATATATATTATTAGAAACTAAAAATAAACTATATGATAATTTTAATCATAACTATTTTTGTAACAAAATAATTTTTAGATATTTATTTTACTATTTATTTTATAATGCTTTATTTTTAAAAAAATATTTTTAATATCATATTAATTTCTAATGACACTAATTTGGAATTTTAAATCTTAAATAATTTTTTCATTAATATATTTTTTAAATTTAATTTTTTTATTTAACATTCAGAAGATATATAATTTAATTATATATTTATTATATTATATTATATTATATTATATTATCTATATTTGTTTTATATATTTGATAAAAATCATTTTATAATCAGTAAAAAAATCTTTTTATTCAAAAAATGGCTACCATAATAAAATCTAATAGATTATTCTATATAAAAAAATTAAATAATTTTAATTATAAAATTTTAGTCACAAAATTCGCGACAGAAAATTATTCCATCGGAAATTTTAATTATAAAATTTTAGCCACAGAATTAGCGATGGAAATTTCCGACCAAAAAAATTCCATGATGAATTTTAATTATAAAATTTTAGCAATGGAATAATTTTCTGTCGCTAATTCTGTTACTAAATTAGCGACGGAAAATTATTTTGTCACAAATTTTAATTATAAAATTTTAGCTACGAAATTAGTGACGAAAATTTCTGACAAAAAAAATTATGTGGCCAATTTTAATTATAAAATTTTAGCCACAGAATTAGCAACAAAAATTTCCGATGAAAAAAATTCCGTGGCTAATTTTAATTATAAAATTTTAGCCACAGAATTAGTAACGGAAATTTCTAATGAAAAAAATTCCGTTGTAATTCCGTGGCTAATTTCTGACAGAAAAAAATTCCTTTGCTAATTCCATTACTAAATTTAGCGAATTCCATTACTAAATTTAGCGACAGAATTTTTATCAATAATCCATCAAAAATTAGTTCCGAAATAATTACCATCGCTAATTCTGTCGGTAATAGTTGTTTTTTTGTAGCGAAAAGAGATGGCAAGGTAGGGGATCCATTTATAAAAACTTTGAACTCCACGTTCTTTATATTTTTAACCTTACTGGAAAGACTAATGATATACTTTGTTGGGAAGTCTGGGCTATGGCTTAACTCGTAGGAAGTCTAGACTTTCCTTACTTAGCTGAAGGAATTGAATAATATATTTTGATGAAAACAAAATAGTATTAAAAACAAGTCTTTAATCATTTTTAATCAAATATTACCTTCGGTCCTAATTATAAGAGCTAGTTGACTAATTTGAAGAAATTAAAGAAACAAGTTAAGTTAGTTATTTGTAATAAATATGTATTGTCTTTTCTAAAATATCCTTACTAATCAAGTGTATAAGCTAGAACTACCATTATTAGAAGGATTACTTTGAAAAAAATACATAAATATGAGAGACAAAGTGGATTGGGGTCGTATATTTAGGATTAAAATAAAAATTAATAAATTCTTATATTAAGGAGCGGAGGTAGTGCTAATTAATACTATTTTTTGCCCTAAATATAAGCAACAAGAAGGAATAATTAATAGATATAAAAGACAAGAATTCGTCAAGCATGTTATGGCAATCAAATTGTTAGACTATTTATGAACAACAAGAATCAATTAGCTAAGGCTTGCCATGGATCTATCTAGGAATAGGAAGGTTGTTACTTCAATAAATTCGATTGAAATTTTATCAATAAATCAATAAATTCAAAAGAATATTTTTTAAATTCATAGTCATTAAAATCTTGCAAAAGGGTCTTATAGTTGTTTTGGAGACCCGAGTGAGTGGGGATAAAGCTTCTAAAGTGGTAAGCAAACTTAGGTTTAGTAATTGGACAAGGGTCGAATCAACCGGTCATGCTAGAGACATTTGGGCTTTATGGAATGAAAATGAGTTTTCTGTGCAGTATACCTGTTCATCCACCCAGTACTTCCATATCAGAGTTCATGAGAGCAGTAACGATCTCAACTTTCTGTTTACTAATATTTATGCTGAACCTTGTGTTACTAAAAGGAAGGATCTCTGGAATGACTTGTCCAAGTTGAGTGATCAGATTAATGAGCCGTAATTACTTGCCGGTGATTTTAATGCTTATCTTTCAGCTAATGATAAAATTGGAGCAGCCCAACCTAATTTCAGAGCTATGAGACACTTTAATGAGTGCATTGACGATACTAACTTAATGGTTATGGATGCAGTAGGGGAGAAATACACTTGGGAACGCAATCTTATGAAGGAAAAAATTGACCAGGCTTTTGTGAATAATAGTTGGAATGATTTATTCCCTTTCTGCAAACTCTTCCACTTGTGCAAGTTGGGGCCTGATCATAGGCCTCTTATTAGTTCCTCTACCTCCATTGAACAATGACGGGCCAAATATTCTTTCAAATGCCAAGCAGCGTGGTTCCTTGAAGAAGATTTTCTTGATGTAGTTCAAATTAGTTGGAGTGAAGGGTCCTGGAAAGAAAAAATCCAAGTCTTCACGCAGGAAGCCGAGAATTGGAGTAGAAACCGACTTGGCAATATCCCTAGGAAGTATACTATTTGAACAGAATAACGAGAGTGGAAAGAGCCAGAGGGCATAGGGATAGCCAATATCTTCTACAAACAGAAAAACAGTTGTGGAAGGAGTACAATAAAGTTCTCAACCAAGAAGAACTAATGTGGTTTCAAAGGGCTAGATGCAATTGGCTTAGATGGTGTGATAAAAATACAAAATTCTTCCATGATTCTATAATCATTAAAAGAAGGAAAAATCAAATAGAGGGCCTTCAGAGCGAGCAGGGCGTTTGGATTTTTGACCAACAAGGGTTGAAGTTTTTAGCTCTAGACCATTACAAAAAGCTGTTTAGCCGAGAGCAATCTTCTACTCATACAGTGGTAAATTGCAGTGGTTTTTCTCCTTTGTGTGAAAATGATAAAATAATTCTCTCAGTTGGGATCACTACTGAGGAGATTAAAGGTGCAGTGTTCAATTTGGGGGGCTTCAAAGCGCCAATGCCAGATGGTATTCAAGCGTTCTTCTATCAGGAAACGTGGAATGTTACAAGGGATTCAATCTATGAAATTGTTAAGGGTATGTTTGGGGAGCCTGAGCAAATGCATTCGGTAAACCAGACAAATCAGGTACTTATTCCAAAAGCTGGTTGCCTAAGTACCATAAAAGACTTCTGCCCCATTTCCCTATGTAATGTGAGTTATAAAATTGTGACTAAGTTGATTAGTAAAAAATTGAAGAGCATTATCCCAAAAATCATAGGAAACCACCAATCCAGTTCTATTGTAGGCAAACAGAGCAGTGACAAATTATTATAGCATAAGAAGTTATCCATTCCATGAGTAAGAGTGAGCAAAACCAAACCAAAACCAATAACCGGACTGAACTGAATGTATTTTTGGTTTTTCCATTCAGTTATGGTGTTAGGTTTCGGTTTCAGTTTTTATTTATTAAATTTCAGTGTTCAGTTTTCGGTTCGATTTATTAAAAAAAATTTGGTTTTAAACCAAAAAACCGAAATATATGTGTGCATGCTTTTTTTTTTTTTGCCAAGGTATATAATATTATATATAATATGAAACTAAGTTAGCCATCAACTAACAGGCCCAAGGGATGCTTCTTAACCCAACCCAATATATCTCAAACCCTAAGCTAATGTAAGATAGCTCATCATCTCTCATTCTCTCCTACCGCAGCCTCCTCCCAGCGTCCTCTCAATTTCAAAAACAATACCATCATCTTCTCACTCATCGATCTTAGGTAGAATGCCGTCTCCCTCACACTCCTTTACTCTTCATTGTTGCCCTCTCCCTCACAGTCTCTTACTCTTCATTAATGACACAATAGCACCCCTCTCTCTCTCTCTTCAAAAACAATATATTGATGCTTTTGCTCTTATTCTTTGCGGTGTCTACTTGATGCTTCATCTCCACTTTTCTTCTCCATTTCATCTTCATATTGATGCTTCTGCTCTTCTCTACAATCTCTGCTACTGTGGCTATGCATATCTCCTCATCTCCCTCACACTTGGGATTTTATGGCGGGTTTAAACAGGGGAAAAAGTTAGTAGCATTAACTGAATGAACCAACTGAACCGAACCGAAATATTTCGATTAGGTTTCTATTTGGTTAGTGATAGAGGTTCAGTTAGGTTTGGTGCTTAAAAATATTGTAATTCGGTGATTGGTTATTTCAGTTTCTAGACTAAAACTGAACCAAATAACCATTGGCATAGCTTTATCTATGAGATCTAAGACTGGACAGGAAGGGTGGATGGCTATGAAAGTTGACTTGGAAAAGAGTTATCACTATCTGGAATGGTCTTTCATTGATAATACTATTAGAGAGGCAGGCTTAGAAGAATCTTTATCCAACATCATCATGGAATGCATCACTTCTTCTATTTTCACAGTTCTTTGGAATGGCGAGGCTTTAGAGGATTTCCACCCATCCAAGGGCATTTGGTAAAGAGACCCCATCTCTCCTCATATTTTCATTCTTTGTATGGAATAGCTTCATCATATCATCAGTGACTCTATTAATGAATGTAGTTGGACTCCTATGCATCTTAATGCAAGGGGTCCTCCAACATCCCATCTGTTCTTTGCTAATGATTTAGTTTTTATTTCTTTCTGGGAAGTTTTGACCAGCCAGGTAGATGAGATGATCAGTTGTATAAATAAGTTTTGTGTTGCTTTTGGAGAAAATATGAATTCAAATAAAACCAAAATCTACTTTTCCAAGAATGTTCACTTCTCTAGAGCCCAAGAACTGAGCAACAGAATGGGGGTTAGTCTTACTGGGGACTTGGGAAAATACTTGGGAATCCCCCTCTTGCACAATAGAGCTTCATTATTCATGTTTGCACCCATCTTGGAGCACACCGGTATTAAGTTGTCAAAATGGAAAAAGGGATCCCTTGCCCTAGCAGGAAGTGCCACGTTGATCAAATCGGTGCTGAATAGCATTCCCTTTTATCACCTGCAATCCATGCTGTTGCCGAAACACCTTGTGAATGAGTTGTAAAAGCAAATCAGAAGTTTTTTAGTGGGGGGAAGACCAAAATTTTTAGAAGGTACATCTTATTTCCTGGGATCAAGTTAACCTGGACAGGAAGACAGGAGGACTAGGGATCAGAAATTTAAGAAGGCATAATTACTCTTTCATATTTAAGCTTTGTTGGAAACTGCTCACAGATAATGAATCTCTCTAGGTAAAAGTTTTAAGATCAAAGAACAAGTGCAATAACTTGGATAAACTTGAAGTAAGTAAAAGAAATGCTTCACATAATGTTTTAAAAATCGAATCAAATATTAAACCGATGAGAGCAATGACATAATAATTAAATAAAATTAATATTGTATACCTATATGAAAACATAGGTATAAGAAATAAAATGTAAAATTCTTAAACAAGTTAACAAAAAACTTAAAAATCTCAATTTTATAATGAGTTAGCAAGCTCACATAATATTAATATATCTCAAATCACAAAACTTAGAAAGTAATATACTAAATATATATAACTTTATATTAAAATGACCCCTTGATAGACATGTGTGACAATGGCAGGCATTAGATGAAGGTTATTTACTTTTATTACTTTACAGTAGTCAAAGCAACTTTTCTCTCTTAGCAATTTCATACCACCAGACATTTAGGCGACCATTTCCTTGTCAAATGTCAATGCTTCAACTCTCAAGCCATCGCAGCTTTCATTTTTCTCGTTCATGGCCATCACAGCTTGCAATCTTGGAGGATCTGAGTATTTTGAGGTTGTTTTTCCCCCCTCCTTTAATGCTATGTTCTTCCATTTCTCTAACCTCCTTTCTTCTTCTTTGGTTTGTTTGGTCTCAAGTCAGATCTAGTTTTTTTTTCAACCCACAACTCCATAGTGCATAACAGATTCAGGCTATCTGATTTTTGCAAAACCACTTTGGTTCTCAGTTTAATGCTGGGTTTTGGTCCAAATCGTGGCTTAAAGTGGCTCCGATCACCAACAGAACCGGTCCAACCATTTGGTCCAGTCTGGTTTTTAATCAAGGTACTGAAAACCAGATGGGTCAGTTAACCGATCAAGATAGTGAGTCAAGAGTTAATAGGTTAAACTGGAGTCAACCTGGGGATCAAACCGGTGAGAAATAAAAAAATTAAAAAATAATTTAAATTTTTATCATATCATCTAAGAACTAAATATTGGTTCATTACTTTGAATTACAAATAAAATAATTATATACTTACAATTTATTTGACAAGTTGACGTCATAGTAGAGTATCATATTAAAAAAAATCACCATACATTAATCTAGTAACTCTAGCAAACTATCAAAATAGATATATGATAGCAAAATATTCCCCCTTATAATCTATTAATCACTAAACTAATCATTATCAATAGCTTAAAAGAGAAGAAAAAGTTTTTAGCTCAAAATAATTTTTTTCAAAAAAAAAAGAAAGCAGGTGAACCCACCAACTCAGGCGGGTTAATTAGGTTGATCTCGAGTTAGTCCAGTTTAACCGAGCCAATGTGACTTTGATTTGCATAGTCAATTAAACTTGTTACCTGGCCGATTCACTGATTTGTAGGCTGAACCGGCTGGTCCGATTCGGATCTGCATACCATATTTTTAATTTATTGGCTTCACGGTCATGGAAGGGCATTTGTGAAGTGTGGAATCAATTTAAGGTAGGACTTGGCAAGAAAGTTAGGCATGGTCTCTCAACCTCTTTTTGGTTCGAAAATTGGTCAAACATGAATTGTACCCTCATTGATCTTATTCCTGGATGGGAAGGTTACATTAACAGGAAGGAAAAAGTTAGGGATTGTATTGACCTTAATGGTAACCAAAACATTGCGAAGCTTCAGCATTGGTTTTCAAATGATATGGTAAATCGTATCGTGTGTGCATACCTACTAGTGAGGAGAGGAGAGGATAAATTTCTTTAGAAACTATCCACTAACAGTGTGTTTTCAGTTAAATTTGCTTATAATTTTCTGACTGCAGGTACAAGGACAGAGATAGATAACATTTGGAAGATGGTATGGAAGTGGAAGATCCCAGAGAAAATCAAAAATTTCATCTGGTTCTTTGCACATGACAGGCACATACAACTGAGCTACGCAAGAGAAGGTGCATTTCAAACAACGCTAACTGTCCTTTTGAATACATGACTGACGAGGATTCAATGCATTTGCTTAGAGAAACGCGAGACTCGGATGGCAGTCTATCATTGACCCCACTTTTTGGCTGACCTTCTCCTTACAGGGCATTGAGTGGCTTAGATGGAATCTATCTCATGAAGTGGGAAACAACAACGCAAAGAAAATCAGTTGGAATGTTCTTTTTGGTTGTCTTTGTTGGCATATTTGGGTGGCTAGATGCAACAAATTGTTTGATCATTCAGTGGAAATAATCAGTCTACTGCACAGGATACCTTTTTAAGATCTTGTTAGGATAAAGACCTAGTTGAACAATGCAGCTTCTGTAGAGAGGGCTCTTCGAAGAATCCTATTCTATTTACTCTCCCAACAAGTCGTGTCAAATTGATGGCTGATGGCTCGGTACTTACTAATGGAAGAAGTGCTTTTGGGGGTGTTATAAATGACGAGGAAAACAGATGGATTGGTGGATTCATGTGCAAACTTTCATCGGTTCCTTCAGCCCATTGCTAAGCTGATTGGTATCATTAATGGTCTCAGTATTTGTTGGAAAAAGGCTGAAGAATATTGTAGTGTACTCTGATTGTATTGAGGCAATTAATTTCTGTTTTAGAGGATGCGATAGTGATCATCCTTTTAGGAACTTGGTTGATGATGTTAGGAGTAGTGTCCATAGAGAATAGCAAGTTCTTACTTTACATAGTGATAGAGTGAACAATTCCTCTGCTGATAAGTTGGCAAGAGCTTCTCATGACATGAAAGCTAGTTTTTGTTCCCTTGATCAATCTCCACCTTTCCCGAGAGGGGTAGATCTTGATGAAGGAGGATAGTACTAGTTGGATATTTTGATTAGTAAAGTCTTCAGTATTATTAAAAAAACTCTTGTGAAAGGTTCTACTGTTGGTAGTTGGTTTTCAGCAGTTTAAGCTTTTTCACTCCATAGTTTGTAGCTCTCTTTTTTGTGGATTTGGACGACAAGCATAGAGCCTGATTAATATGAGTGGAAATCAAACCCCAAACCTGGTGCCATTAAGGGCGCATCTAGACCAAACAGTCTTCGACTCCATAATTAGTAGATGCACGCTAGGGATGCTTGATGATTAAAGTGTTTATGAAAAAAAAACAAAAAAGAAAAGAACCTCTTACATGCTCACCCATGCCTACTATGGGCTTGTTTCTGTTTGCTTTAGCGTTTCCATGGAACAAAAGTAACTTATTGAGTCAAAACGCATGACGGAGCAGATTGACTGTTTGTAATGGCGTTAAAACAAGTTAACTTTTGGATGAAAAGCTACCGTAAGTCAGAAGCAAAAATTTAGAGGTTATCACTTTTGAAAAGTAGAGAGAAGATGGAAAAAAAAAAAAAGTTGCATCCCACACTCCTTTAAAAGAATTTATCTTAAATCACATTATACTATCTTACTTATATTCAAACTTAGACTTATACTCTTCCTAGTACAAAATATAACTAATTTATAAATATTAAAAAAAATTAATTTAATTAATTATATGTAATAAATGGATGTTATTTTTCATAAAATAGTCCCATAAATCATGTGCATTGAAAGCTACCTCTTAATGAAAACTTATTAACATGTATAATCACTATAGCATAAGGATTAGTTAGGGGCAAAATAGATAAATATTGAAGACAAATATATTAAGATCTTATATTTGTAACCAAATTAAATTTCTAAATAATTTTTATATTAAGGACCGGGGATAATATTATTTAATAAAATTCATTTTACTACTTTATTATTTTTCATCTTATCTATACATAAATCATACATAGTATATCGTCCAATTAATTATATAATATTATTTGGTTTAAAAATTTTCCCATTATTACGATTTCTAATTTAAATTTATTTCATTCATTAAATATAATTTCTTCTTATTATAATAACAATTTAAAATTATTATATTTTGTAAATTCATATTTTTAATTATTTTTAATTATTTAATAAAAAATCATACTCATTTTGGTCATTCTACAAACTAAACTTACTTATTCAATTATAATCCAAGCAACTTTTCTACTTTAAAAACTAACTTTTATAAAAGTCAATTCAAACATAAATCACATTACCCAATTTAACTTTTATCCAATCTGATTTTTCTAAAAATCAAATTAAAAGTAAGTTATTTTTTCTAGTGCTAATTCAAATAAATCCTATGTGGAGTATGTGGGTTTGTGCATGCAATGTGCTCGCAGGCTCTCATGATTTATTTGGGTTACGCGATAATAACTCTTCGGCCCGTCTACAAATAAACAAATGCGTATAAAAAAATCAAATAAATAAATGCTATGAACCAAAGATCGAACCAAATGTTTAGACAAGTTTTGCGAATACAAGTATGGAACAAGAAAATGTTAAATTTGAATTTAAATTGCACCCAGCAAGGCTACTTTGCGAGAAACCTTTTTTTTTTTTTTTAATTTCACACAGTTCCTAAACAACATAATTTATTAATCTAAGATCTTTAGAAATCTCAAAATAAATAAGAGGTTCTATGGGATTTGAGAGTAATATATTCTACATAAAAAATTACATCATTGTCCCTATCCCAACTGACAAGCTTATAGGCATGGATTAACAAGTCAATGAGAAGCTATTGATAAGTCAAAGGGTGTCAATTGACAACTAAATTAATGAAATAATATAATCTTTACATGAGATCAAATTATTACAGGAGTATTATATAATAATTTTTAAGGTCAAAACATGTGTGACCAAAGCATGCACATGAATATCAGATGAAATAATGGGTTTATATCATAATTTTGTTATGGACAACCATTAACAAACTTATGGGTACGAATTAACAAGACAATGGAAAGCTACCGACAAGTCAAAGAGTGTTTGTTAACAATTAAATTTATAAGATAATATAACCATCACATAACATCAAATTATCACAAAAGAGTAGAAGAATTTTTTCTAATTTCATCTTATGTGGAGATTATACTATCCTATAAATTTATTAATCAACCGATAATTACTAACTTGTCAATAGCTTCCCACTCATATATTAATATATACCCATGAGTTTGTAAATAGTTGTTCGCAATAAAATTATAATATATCATTTTATCTAATATTAATGTACATGCTTTGGTGACACATGATTTCAACTTAAAGATTGTATTATAATGCTCTTTTATTATAATTTAATCTTACGTAGAGTTTATATCACATCCAGTAATATGGCATTTACAGAATAGGAATATTCCTAAATAATTAAGGGTCAAAAATGACAAGGAGAAATAGAAGAATTTTGGTAGAAAATAATTATTATAATTTTCCAAGCCAATTATAGAAAGTTTGACTAATTAAGGAAAATTGGTCAAGAATAATTATGGAAAAAATATTTCCAAGCCTCAAAAAATTAAGGAAAAATAAGGACAATATTCCTTGAAAATTATATGGGATTATAAAATTTGTTTTATGAAAAAATTACCCTTAGAGAAATTACAAAGGAATTTAAGGGCAATTTAAGCTAGTTTAAGGTCCTTTATTTGGAAAATTCCAAATAAACATTTTTAAGGAGAATAAAATCCTGAGAAAATTCCTATGACATCCCAAGAAATTATAAGAGATTATGAAATTAAAAGAAGACCCCCAAGTATCCAAGATTTTTCCCAATTCCTTTGAAAAGAGGAAAAATCGCTAAAGAGAAGGAAAATAGTTTTCCTTTTTATTTAATTATTGGGAAATTAAATTTGAGACAAAGAGGGCAATTTGGGAAGGCAAAAATGAAGAGAATAATTTATGGATCTGACAGAAAATAATTACAAAGGCCAGAGTACTGTAATTATAGAAAAGAAGTTAAACCCGAAATAGACGTGCACCGATAAAGTGTTAATCGGAGTCTTGCACTTTGCTTGGCCCATAAGTCGCCACTTGTCAAGCCTTCAATGGATGGTAATTAAAGCTTTCCAAGTGTCAAGCTACCAATGGAGAGGATCTTGACTTTGGAGTTTAATTACATTATGATTTAAGTTAATTAAGAGAGAGGATTAAGACTAAGTAGGCTTATAACACTTGGCATAACATTAATAATGGTTGGTGGGATATTTTGTATGCATTGAATGAGCTTTTCTTTCCCCATATTCAGATCATATTTCGACCAAGGTGAGAGGAAGAGAGAAAAGAGAGGGTTTTGAAGGAGAACCAAGGAAAATCTATCAACTTTGGTCACTTAATCAAGGATTCAAGGTTAGTTTTTAGTCTTAAGTTGTTCTTCACCTTGTGCTTGAGTTGTATGGTTGAAAATTATAGTTTCCCTTCTCTTTTGCTGCTGGCCGAAACATATATATTGTAGAGGAGGAAGTTTTATGGTTCAATCTTGTTAGAACACTTCAAAGCATGATAGATCCTAGTGGTTACAAGTGGTTGTAGGTTAATTTTGAAGTATTTTCTTTGCCATGTTGCTTGAGTTTCATTTCAGCCAAAGCTAGATCTGGACCCTAGGATGAGTTTTTCAAAGTTTTCAGGCTTCCATTGTGTTCAAAATGAAAAATAGTGTAGGGTAAACCTAAAGAACAAGTGTTGGAAGCCATAGAATCAAAGTTGAAATTTTTGGTTAAGGAACCCTAATGGTTCGGCCAAGCTGAAACTGAAAGAAGGAAATTTATTTTGTTAAATCTAAGTAGATATTTGGAATCTACATGAAAAATCATGTAGGAATGAGCCAACAGGGAATTTTTAGGGTTTATGGAAACCCACTCTAAAAATTCAAGAAACAAAGATGGAAGCTTTAAGGGGTTTAGGAGTTTCTTGAGTTATGTTATTGATTCTTATGTGGAATGGTTAATGATTCTTCCTGCCATTTTTTTGGATTGCCATGTTAGGGTTTGGCATTTGTGGAAGCAAGATAAGAGAACAAGAAAATCAAAGAGTATTGGATTAAGGTAGTAAGATTTAATTGACCTTAATGTTGAATGTGCATTGATTGCTATGCAATTTCATGTGCTATTATGTGGTTGAACTAAATGATGAGGATGATGATGATTATGTAGCTATACTCCTTGCTTTATGTGCCTTGGCTATTGTCTGTTAGAGTGCTACATGTATGAGGTAAAGTAGTTCCCTATTAATGGCAAAAAGTTGAAATGCTTGTAATTGATGCATGTAATGTTTTGGTTGATTGATCTCGCTACTGGGATTTCTCAAAATCTCATCCCCCAAATATAATGTAACATTTTAGGGCCTGAAACTCCCAAGAGCAAGCTGCAGATTGGAGGCTAATTTATGGTGTCATACCATAACATAAAATTTTGTGGACATTTGGTTATGTATAAGTATCTATGGTTGGTGCTGTAATCCCTAAGCAGGACGTTAGTTTAGAACCACGTTTTATTTAGTTATGGAATGAATCCCTACACGAAATTTGGTATACTTAAATTTCACGTCCTGAGCTTCAAATTTATAGGTAGCACGTTAAATTTGGCCAACCACACAATTTTTAATGATTTTTCAAAATTAATGTTCAGAATTTGGAAAAAGGATTTTTGCCAAATGGATAGAGGTGAATTTCACAAAAACCTGACGCTTTTTCAAATGGAATTGGTTCATAAGCTTATTTTTCCTTGAAAGAGAATTCAAAGAGCTTTTTATATAATTTTGAACCACTCCATTTTGATTTTTCTAGATTAAGTTATGAATTTTTGAAGTTGGGCCAGAAAACTGGATTTTTTTTACCTGATAAACAATAAAAATTCGAAAATCAGCGTTTTTCATGAATTTTTGAGCCCAAGACCATTCAATGTGGTCTAAAATGATTTTAATTAAATCCGAAGTAGATCCGATAGTAAGGCGTGACAGTTTATATTATCACATAAATTTAGTTATCAACTAACACTTCCTGACTTGTCAATAGCTTCCCATTAACTTGTTAATTGACGCTCACGAGATTGTCAATTGGGGACAAGAATAATGACATAATTTTTTATTTTGAATATATTATTCTCAGGTCACATGGGACATCCTATTCATTTTGAGGTTTTAAGGGATCTTAGATTAATTGTGTTACTTGGAACCTGTGTGTAATTTTCTTTTCTTTTGTTTTTTGTTTTTACCAACACTTTCCTATATCCAGATTTATACAATGGAAACACGCAGGCACAAGGAAAGTGTTGACCAAAAACCAAACAAATACACGAAAATAAGTACTACCTCGGTTGTAATTATAAGAGTTACGTAAAAGATTCATTTTGGTTCTAAATATAAAATCTCCATCAACTTTGTCTTCCAAATTTATAGTATTTTATTCAAAATATTTCTATTAATTATACATACGAAAGAGGCTTCTAATTAGTAGGAAGAACAAAAAAATCTCTCTCTCTAAATATATTTGTGCTCTTTTTATGTGAATTTAGGGGATACCGGATTGGTTTTAAGATATTTCTCTCTACGTCAGATCGTATTTATATTCTGTGTGTGAATTTATGTACACATACATCACATACAAATCCAATATATTCTTATTATTATTATAATCCAATATGTTTAGAACTAGCTAGTTGGCAAAAATATATATATATATATTCAGAACTAAAACTAATTATGTCAGATTATAAGTTAGTTAAATTAATTTGAGTGAAAGTGATGTATCTGCAGATAAAGTGATCAAATTAATGACTTGAGATTAGGACTAAAACAAATTAGCTAGAAGTAACCTCATTTTAAGAGAAGTATAGGAAACAACAACAAGAAAATGCAGCATTCACTACCCAAAAAAAAATAGTGACAAAATAAAATTGACTTGAGTGACAAAAAATTTCTGTCACTAATATAACGACAAATTAGAGATAGAACTTTATTTCGCCATTAAATTCCGTCCCTACTTCTGTTGTAAAAAGATTAGTAACTGAAATTTTTGATGTGATTTTTTCATTCATAATTTATGTCGTTGATTCATCACTAACTCCCATCACAAATATTTTGCGATAGCATTAGCAATGGAACAATTATGTGACTAATTTCATCACAAAAAATTATAATATAAATATATAAATCTTTTTTAATATTTATTATTAAAATTAAAATACACTACTTACATCAAGTTTCTTATATCCATTTAATCAAATTCTCTAATCACACATGATCATGTATCATATTTTTAAAATATTAGCATTTAATAGCATTTGAGCATAAATCCACATGAACCAAAAAAGGATACAAGGTCATATGTGGCTAGAGAATTGAACCAAATTTTTTTGCAAAATTAAAATATAATAGGCGATAATTTTTTATAATATATTATGCATAAATAAGAAATACAAATATTATAAAAGGAATTTTTCTTAAAAAGACAGTTAAATGAGCTAAATCCTTATTTAGGTCACTAAATTTGTCAAACCTATGATCAAGAAACATGACCTAAAGAGGAATTTTAAAATTTTATGAAATGACTCTAATACTTTTTTATTAGAAACTAAAAGAGAATTCTAAATTAGCATATTTCATTTTATAATCAACACATTTCAATTCTAAATTAACAACTTTCTATCTCTATAATACACTTATAGAAAGTTAATAATAAAATTTTATTACAGTATAGCTTTAAAAATTAAAAAATTTTAACAAGTTTTAGTTCTAAATTAATAGCTTTATGTCTTTATAATACACTTGCAACAATTTTTTTAATAAAATTTGATCACAATATAATCTTCAAAATTAACATGTTCTATTTCACTGTTGACACATTTTAATTCTAAATTAACAACTTTTTATCTCCCTAAAATACTTGTGATAAGTTTTTGAATAAAACTTGATCACAGTATAATCTTGAAAGTTAACATGTTCCAATTTACAATTAATACGTTTTAATTGTAAATTAACAACTTTATATTCCTATAACACACTTATAATAAAACTTGATCACAATACAATCTTAAAAATTAACGGATTCAATTATGTAGTTAACAAGTTTTAATTGTAAATTAATAGCTTTATATTTGCATAACACGCTTGCAGTGAGACATTGAATAAAACTTGATTACAATACAACCTTGAAAGTTAACATTTTCCATTTCATAATTAATACATTTCTATTCTAAATTAACAACATTCTGTCTTTATCACACACTTGCAATATGGGAGGAAGATTTAATATAAAAACTAACTCACCATTGCTTGATCGTCTTCCGACTTTGCAATGGTAAACGCCAAGCTTTTTTCTTTCAGAGTTCCTAGGCTTCCTAAAAAAAACAGTGTTTTGCAGTGGTTATTTTTGTATGTTTGCAGCTGTTTTAACTGCTACTAATGCATTTGTAGCGGTTTTTAGAACCACTATTAAAATAGGTGTGGCAAAAGTACTTTGCAGCAGTTATAAAAAAACCGCTGCAAATGTAGTCAAATCCACTATAAAATTTTGCAGTGATTGTTAGAAACCGTTACAAATTCTAGTTAGAGGTGACAGTGAAGCATTTAATTTGTAGGGGTTTTTTATGAATTTACAGCAATTGTTTTTTGAATTTGTAGCGGTTTTTAAGAACCGTTGCTAAATATGCTGCCAAAATTTTCATAAAAATGTTGAAAATTTGGCATTTGCAGTAGTTCTAGTTCAGAGTTTGCTACAAACGCACATATTTTTTTAAAAAAAATTATTGTCAAATTACTATTTGTTATTTATCCATTTTGTTACTTATTATATAATTCTATATTATGATTTATTTATTTAAATATGTTTTTCATAAAAAAATTATTTAGATATGTGAGAAATGATTTTTAAATATATATCTATAATTGAGTAATAAATTTTCATAAGATAGAAAGATGAATATTTGTCTTGTGGTAAGAATCCATAAGAAAGATAAAAATATTAGAAGAATATATAAGCATGATAATAAATGTAAACAAGAAACAAAATTAAATAATAAACTTTATTTTTTCACCTTTAATAAGTCAACGGAGCAAAAGAGAGGGAGGAATGAGGAGAGGAAAGATGGGAAAGGAGAATGAGAAAGGGAAAGAACAAATGGGAAGTAGGGGAGAGGGTATTTATAATAAGTACGTGACATTAGCAACGATTTGAGTAGCGATTCAAAAAATCGCTGCAAATGTAATATTTTATTACAAAGTATTCTTATTAACTCAACGCTCTTAAAACCGCTACAAATGTATTTGTAACGGTTTGACAAAACCATTGCAAATGTTTTTGAAACTTGCAGCGGTTCTAAAAAAGCCGCTGCAAATGCATTACATTTGTAGCGGTATTAACACAACCACTGTTTTTGAAATTTGTAGCGGTTCTAAAATAGCCGCTGCAAATGCATTATGTTTGCAGTGGTTTTGACAAAACTGCTGCAAACATTTTTGAAATTTGCAGCGGTTTACTTACAACACTGCAAATGTATGTTAGCTATTTTTTAGTAGCATTTTTTTTCTTGAACTACTGCAAAATTTCGCTACAAGTCTTCCTGCCATGTGGTGCGAAGCATACGTGCCTTAATTTTGTTGCGGTTTTGAGAAAACCGCCACTAATATACAAAAAAACCGCTACTAATGTTGTCCTTACGGTCAAACCGTTGCATATTAGTAGTGGTTTTTGCATAATCGCTACAAATGTATAATTTAGTAGCGGTTATTTCGAACTACTGCAAAATACTATTTTTTTTTGTAGTGGCTACATGTGAATGGTAGAAATTCTTATCTCTCCAGGTTTTTAATGAAAGGGGCATTAGAGTCATTTCATAAAATTTTATATCACCTGATTCAAAATTTAACAAATTTAACGATCCAAATAAGGATTTGAGTTATTAAAGCATCTTTTTAAGAGATTTTCCCTATTAAAAATACAAATAAAAAAATAAAATATATAACATACCTACTATTTTATTAAATTTTTTGAATAAAAATATTAATTATTAATAAATTTTTAATAAAAATGAAAATGAAACTAAAATATATAATAATATGATGAAGTTATGTATACACACATATTTTTATATACACGCACACATATATGTGTGTGTGTTTCTCATTCAAAATATTATATATACTTAATTTGGCATTAAAACTTCACAGGTATTTCTCAGCTCAACTAATAAAAGTTTTAGTAACCACCACTTTCGTTTAAAAATTGGTTGGATATGACATTATGAGATCCAAATATATTTAATTAATAAGATTTAAATAACATCTTGATTGAAATTTGAACATATTGAATTAAATGAAAAACATTATAATAAATGGGATTTCAATTGGAACCTCAAATGAAAAAAAAAATTAATAGTTAATTTTGAATCTAAATAATATCTTAAGTAGAATTTGAATGTATTAAATTAAATGGAGAGAATCATAATTAAATAGTACATCGATTGGATGCTTAAATGAAGAAATAAATAAATAATTTTAAATATTCATCAATCCTCCCTAAATTTCACATCTCTAATTCAAATCTTAATTGAAGAAAAAAAAATAATACTCCTATAAAAAGTGAATTTTGAGTTACCTTAGATAATATAATTTATTAGAATCAAATCTAATCAAATACACAAATGGGCAAGAAATTTCTAATTTAAAAAAATAGAAAAATGTCTGTGACATTTCATCCCTATAACCCTGGGGTATGTGGCCGTGGATCTCACATCCAATATGCTTCATGTGTTTGGGGCTTTGCTTGATATATGTTATACTATTTGTTCATGTGTGTCTATGTCTTTATTAGTAGATATGGGGCAGTCATAAAAAGGCGGGTTAGGGTTAGCAAAATCAAGGTGCGAGCTAATCCAACTAAATACATCAAACGCAACTCTAAAAACTACAAACAGAGCCCTTAACACGCCACGATACTGCAAGCAAATTCACGAATCTCCCAAAAGATAAGACTGCTAAGTTCTGTCGTATGATCCTTGATAACGACAGGAAAGGGTGGTTGTTGTATGACTTGCTCAAATATTGGGCCTGACCCTCTATATGCCAATGCTGCATTTTCATTAGCAGCTTTAATAGCCTCTCTGATAACCAAGAGGGAAAGAAGAACACTGAAAATTATTGAAAACTTTCAGCTCTATAAGGAGTTTACTAAGACTATAACAACATAACCTTATCCATGGGGAGAGATTTATTCCAAAAGGTAGAAGATAGCTCTTGTTGACCATCAACTTCAGCAAAAGTAATGAGATAGCATAACAATCCTCTACTCCTAGTGGATTCCATCTTAAATCCTCAACAATCACTACATAAGTTCCAAACAGTCTTCCGTCCTAACCATAACAACAAAACATCAAACCAGCATTTTTAACATCAAGAAAATCACCATCAATACTGTCACCGAAAAAAGAAGAAGGAAAAATGATAAATAAAGACCCCCAATATATAAAATGGCAATTAGGGACCCTGAATTTGGAAAATTACTACAGAGGACCCAGTCCCAATTTGCAATTATTAAATGTGTGTTAAATGGCTGAAATACCCATCACTCATCCTGACTCTTAATGAAGGCAGAGACAAGGATTTTTATGCATGGCAGGACAGCTGCTGGAGAAGGAAGACCCCAACGTGTTTGTGTGATATTAGGATGGAAGATCTTCTAACGTTGACAATGATGTGAGTAACTTACTGACTAAACTCTTCTTCTATTCTTCCCTGTAAGAGTTGCACATTGTCATATTCTTCATCTTCATCTCTGCTGTATGGGTGAGTAGGCTCGAGGAAGGGAGGGAAAGGGAGGTGTAGTTGAAGATGAAAGATATCACAATGTAAGAGGTTGTAGTTAGTTGGAGGTGGGATATTTTTGTTTTTATAGCGTGATCGGTCATCTCTCATTTGTAGTGCATGGTGCTAGTTGCGATAGGGAAGGGGTAGGAGTATAGTGGTTTGGCAGAGTATGGCTGGGATAATGGCCGTTAGTTTGACTGT
Source organism: Neltuma alba (assembly GCF_004799145.2). NCBI lineage: Eukaryota > Viridiplantae > Streptophyta > Magnoliopsida > Fabales > Fabaceae > Neltuma > Neltuma alba. Next base: position 79,009 of record NW_021633132.1, read on the forward strand.
GAAGGTTGGGGCGTTGCCACGGAAGGAGGGAATGACGATGCCATGATTTTGGGTGTTGAAGTTGTCAAGCCCAAAAGTGAAGTTGTGAAGTCCTAAAGTGATGTTGGGAAGATAGGAGGTCGTAGGTTTTTATTTTGGTATGTAAATGATTGAGTTGATGGAATAAATGTGTAAATATTTATTAGTGAAGCTAACGTACTAACTAAACGTGAATTTTTATTGCAGATTAGTATAAAAAATGGATTTGAATAATAGAAGAAGCTGTGGGAAGGAGTTGTTCTGTTACGTACACATTGATGGACATTTTGAAGCAAATTGCGAAGGGGTAGTTAAATATATTGGATGGAGTGTAAGGGTAACCATTATAAAAGAATAGATAACAGTAGATGAGTTGTGTGGAATAATTTCACAGTCAATAGGCAATAATGGTAGTGGATATGAGATTAAGTATAAAGTTAAATTTGATGAAAGTATATTGATTGATCTTTGTGATGATGGTGATATATGCAACTTGTTTACATATAATGATAGTAGTAGTCATGTGTATGTAGGAGGGAAAGGGAATGATAGGGAACCTAGAGCAAGGAATGATCCAGAGATGTAAGTGGTTTTGTTTTCCAATTAAATCTTGTTATTTGCTAATATATTGTTACTAATTCATATAGAAATGTTGTAACTAAGCTAATGGTGTTGCAGTCCTAAATTGTAATTAGTAAATGCAAGCATGTTATTCAACATAGTGGACATGTCATTTCCATTTGTAAACTTGTCTTTTAGAAATGCAAACTTGTTATTAGACATAAGTAGTGATTTCCATATGTAGACTTGTTATTGAACATACTGAAGTTGTAATTATCATATACGGACTTGTTATTTAGATCTGCAGATGTTATTTTACTAACCAGTAGTTTCTATATGGAGACTTGTTATGTGAGTAATTCAAGTTGTAATTACCACATGCGGACTTTTTTTTTTTTAGCAACCAATAGTTTTTAGATGTAGACTTGTTATTTTAGTTATTAGAGTTGTAATAACCATATGCGAACTCATTATTTAGATATTCAGACATGTTATTTTATTCAAACTTGTCATTTGAATATAGCCGTCCTAACTTCGTATTATGGTGGCAGGGGTCAGAATTTCTTGGGACTTTCACAAGACATGAATACATTTGAAACGACCATTGGTGATGAACATGAGCCAGTAAATATTGAGAATAAAGTTGAATGCCTAACTTTTGAAGGGGGCAGACCAAGTTAGAGAAGCAAGTGTAGTGGTTTAGAGGGTTAGGGGACATTGATGGGCAAAATGAATTATATGAAATAGGCAGGAGTGTTTGTAGGAGTGGGCAAATATGTTCCACATGCTATTTCTTTTAGGGAAGCTGTGTCTAGGTTCAGTATTACATAGAAGTTTGCAGCGAGATATCTCAGGAATAGTAAAGAGAAGATAAGTGTGAGGTGCAAAGTAGAATAGTGCCCTTGGAAGATATGTGCAAATACTGTTGGAAAGAACAGTCATCTGTTACGTGGGACTACATTTTGCAATGAGCAAATTCATTTAGTGCAAGACAATCTAATTGTGACTTATGGTGGGAGTGCTGTGTTAACATCATCAATAATAGTTGAATAGATAAGAGACCATACTGAAAAATAGCCCACTGAGATAAGAAGATGTTGGAGAGGGAGTATAGTGTGAGGCTTACATATTGTCAGGCATATAGAACAAAGGAAAAGGCAATGGAAGAAATACATAGGAAACCAAAACAGTTATATATGTTAATACCATGGTTATGTGAAAGGTTGACGGAAACTGATGATAAAACGGTTGCTGAATAGGCCTCCATTGGTAATAGATTTGAGCGTGTGTTCATTGCATATGGTGCATGTGTTGAGGGTTTTTTGAATGGTGCAAGGCCTATATTATACATTGATGGTACTCATTTAAGTGGTCTATATAAGGGGACATCACTATCAACTTCAGCACATGATGCAGATAATGAGATGTTACCGTTTGCAATAGTAGTGGTGAAGGGAGAGAATCTTGAGGACTGGACGTGGTTTTTTCACAAGATTAAACAACTAGTTGGTTCAATGCAACTGACTCTTGTGTCAAACAGACATAATTCCATAATTGGTGCTGTGCAAGCAATATTTGGGGGTGAAAGACATGCATACTGTTATAGGCATGTGAAGGAAAACTTTAGCTCTGAATATATGAAGTTAAACAAAGGTCGGAGAAGGACAAGTGAAAATTCAAAGGAAGATGCATTGAAGGTAGGGATTTTGTCTCGTGTCCCATCCCGTCGGGATCGGGACGGGACAAGGACGTCCCACTTCCCCCTTTTTTTTCTAAAAAAATACTATAGCTTTTTATATGAATTTTTTATGTTATAATGCTTATTTTTTATTGGGCTTCTAAAGATAAAAATATCATTAAAAAAATATTACGTAGAAAGCTTAATTATATAGTATAAAAAAGAAGTAAAAATACTATTGTAAAAAAAATACAGGAAAAAAAACACTATATAATGTCTTTATGAATTATTTTATTGAGGAATGAGATTTTGTTAAGATAATACTAACACTTAAAAGCTAAAAATCACTATAAAAATAATAATGATTATTAATAAGTAAATTAAATAATCTAATAATAATTATTAATAAATAATTTTAAAAAAAAATACCCTGGGACGGGATGGGACGGGACAACCTCATCTCGTGTCCCATCCCGTTTCGGTCACTGTTCCCATCCCGTCCTGTACTTGTCCCGTCTCAGATTTTTTTTTGTCTCGTCCCATCCCGTCTCGAACTCACAGGGACCGAGACGGGACAAATTAAAACCCCTAATTGAAGGTACTAGATAAAGTGGCTTATACAAGACTTGCGGATGAGTTTGATCATGCCTTGGATGATATCAGAACCATGTCTCATGAGTTATATGAGTGGATTATCAATCAAAGTGATGTGGATAGGTGGACATTGAGTAAGTTCCCATATAGAAGGTGGGACAACATAACAATTAATTTAGCTGAATCTTTTAATGCTTGGATGGTAAGGGAGAGGAAGCATAACGTGGCTTAAATGATCCATGAGCACCGGGAGAAAGTAGCAAGGAAGATACATGCATTATATGCTGCAATGACTAAGTAGAGTAATTGCATTGGGCCAAAAATAGAGGCAAAAGTGTTGGAGCATATGCATTTTAGGAGGCACATGCACTGTGAGAATTATAGAGGGGGAAGAATATGCGTGCACACATCATGTGGAGACTAAAGAGTGGACCTTGGCCTACACCAATGTAGCTGTGGAACTTGGCAAATGTCAAGGATTCCGTGCTCACATGCTTGTGCAGCTATTAAGACCATAGGGGGAAATATTTATGATTATGTTGAGGAGTGTTACAAACATTCATCCCAAGAGAAAAATTTATGCACAGAGCATGGTTCCAATGGTGACAATTGATATGCCTCACCTGAATGACTATAGGTTTGAGAATCTTGCTGCCCAAACCTTGCTTTCACCCCAAATCACTACTAGGTCTCCTGGAAGACCAAGAAGAAACAAAAAGGAATCACAATTCCAAAACAAAAAATATATATCATTGCACTAGATGTCTTCATCCTGGACATACAAAGAGGATATGCAAAAATCCTAACCCAAGTTGACTTCCACTGATAAACTCAATTATTTTTATATATTTTGATATCTTTTATATGGGTTTTGTCAACTTAATTGGTCCCTTTTTGCCTTAATTGATTTAATTTAATTTATTTTGAATTATTATTTTATAGGGGCAAAATTGTCATATTTTGGTTTAATTGTGAGTAATTCGTTCTTTTTAGGACAATTAATGCTACCTTATTTTTGAATTTTGTTTGCAGGTTTTTAGAAGATTTAAAAATATAAAAAATATAAAAAAAATGAAAAAAAACATAAAAAAATAAAAGAAAAATAAATTTAAAAAAATATAATAATAAAAGGGGGAGCAAAACACAACGTTCCCCCCCAACCTAATATACTATAATCCATCATCTTCAATTGAGGGACCGGAGACCAGCAAGGCGCAACAGTGGCCGGCGGCAGAAAGGAAAAACAAAGAGGAGACAACGCGAGGAGTGAAGCCAGCGTGGAGGCACTATTCAAGTCATCTTCTTCTTTGCTGAATCTCTTGGTGGACGAGAGAGTGGAACGAACTGGCGGCACAAACAAAAAAAAGAAACGGATTCAGCGAGACACAGGAGGAAGAAGACACAACAGCAGGGATGAAGCGAAAGGAGCTGTGTGACGCCGGCGGTCACCTCCAAATTCCATTCCTTCACCTCCACTGATTCTAATCATCATCTTCCTTACCCACAAAATCACCCATCCATCATCATCACTTCGTCTCCTTCCCTTCTCAACGCAACAAAACCAGAGGCGTGACAGAACCAGCAATACAACAGAGGCAGCAATAGGGAGCGACGGTGTCATCCTTAATCATCTCTTGCACTGTTCTGTCATGTATCCTCCATGGCAAACCGTAACAGAGCATTGATCACAGCATTTTTTATGGCAAACCGTGGCTAGCTTCACAATTCTCTAATTCAACAATAATGGCAGGAGCTTGGATCATCAAAGGGGAGTTTTAGTTGCTTTAATTTCCTGTCTAATAATTGTTTAACAATTCCTAGGTTTTAGGATAGTTATTCTGATTATTAGAAAATTTTGTATTGTTAAATCTGATTATCTGTGGAGATTTTTGTGGCTGGATTATTGTTTAGCATTTGACATTGAGTTGTTTATAGCTTTGATTTCAATTATGATGTTGTGGTTATGACATTTGTATTGATTTTGGAGCTAATATATTTTGATTTTCTGAGGTGGCTTGGAATCTTAGATCATATTGTCTCTTGCTAGCTTTAATTCTATTATTTTGGTTTTAAGAATTTTAAGTAAGCATTGGTTTTTAGCATCCTTAATTCTATTTTACTATTCTAGTTGCAGTTAGTAAATTAGGATTTTGGAAAAATATTTTGTGGCAATTCGAGGTGGCTCGGTTGTTGGATTAAAAGCTTGATTATAATTCTTAATTCATTGTTTTAACTCCCGTATCTTTTGGAGTGAGGATTGCCTACGTTGTTGAATTAGAGAATTGATTTTTATCATTGTTATTTGTGTGTTTCATTTTCATTTCTTTAATCTTCATTCATTTTAATCACTTTTATATAAAAACAAAAAAAAGTATTTTAATTTCAATTTAATTCATGGTGTTTAATTAGAAATTCTCAAATCAAAAATCCTTTTTATAATTTAGGTTACTTGCATTTATTTACTAGGATTTAATTTTGTTTTCGGCTCCTCAAAGTGAATACGACCTGCATTGTGCACTATATTGCATTAATTCGGTTAATTTTTGGAGTAACCCCAAAGTGAACAAATTAAGGGCAAGTTAACTTCAAGTGACGCCGTTGCCGGGGAGCCAAGAAATTGGTTCTCTAGTACTTAAGTGTCATGTAGCCTTGATTGGGGTTAATTTGTTGAGCCTTTTTTAGTTTTTATTTTTGTTAGTTTTTGCATTTTCTTTAGTAGTTTGTATTTGCTTCTTTTGATTTTTCATGGCTTTTCTTTCATTTGCATCAAAATTTTTCAAAAATACAACCAAATATTTTGATTTTTCTTTGTTTTGCATATAGATATAGACACTCGCATGCCTTTGCATCATAATGTTGGATCTACATCCAAACTTTGGCAAAAATCTGAGTTCTCAAAAAAATTCAATTTGCTGGAACTAAAAAAAAAAATTTCTCCCAGAAAATTCTGAAAATTGGTATTCTAAAGATTTTGGGCATTTTAAGGAAGACTAATAGCTATGCTATTAGCCCCAGCAAATTTTGGCCAAATTCAAATGTTTTCCCTACTTTTTCTAATTTTCTTTCTTTTCTAGAATTTTTCCAGATTTTTCTGATTTTTCTAGCTTTTTAGGATTGTTTTGAATTTCTTTAGATTGGCTTTTGTTAGGAATTGATTGTGTGACTCATGGCTTGGTTTAATAGCAATCATGATCTACCCTCGCATTCTCACTTTTTTGCAGGAAATAATACATGGAATGAAGCACCTTCTAATTCAACATGTTCTCAAGAGATTGAAGAGTTGTTACAACAGTTAGACTCCATCCAAACTCAGCTAGAGTCTCAAATGCCTAATCACCTCTCTACCCATGACCCTTCTTGGATAAACCATTCTCCACGTCAATCACCTAACCTATTACTCCAACCTCACCAACCATACTTTAATCATATATCTCTACCATATGCACACCACCAAGAACCACCTCCTTTTCCATATGAATACTACCACCAACCCTCATCTCAATCCAAGTACCATTCTCTCCCCCAATCTCATGAACATCAATTCAATGAACCTGACCTATTTCTTATTATTCCTAAGAAGGACCAGATACAATTTTTAAGAGAAGCTTATGACCGCTTAAATTCATACTACCATGGATTACTTGAAGAAGCACGGATATCTAGAATCTCAAAGGAATCAGAGGAAGAGTTAGGAGAATGTAAGAGTGCATTGGAGAAGATCTTGAGTGATATAGCTCAAATTGAATCTGAGAATAGGAAGGATGAGCCAAAGTGCCCAGATTTACTCATACAAGAAGCCGAGATGAAGCAGGAGCATCTACAAACTCATAAGGACTTGTGCCCTATATCAGGTAATATTGATCCTCTTCTTGAGGAGATTGACCCTTGTGCTATAACTACTGTTCCTGTTGAAGCTTTTGATAATATGAGTGATATTGAGGTGGATGAAGAAATTGTCTGTGAATCCCCTCATGTTTTTGAACATGCTAATACTCATCTTGTTGCTCTTAGTGGTAGTGATTTGGATGAAGATGCTGTTTTGTGTGATGATTCACATGCCAACCATGTTTCTCTTCCTAGTGTTGAAAGTGCTGTTATTGATAAGTATGAGAACATTAAGGTTGCTAAATCTTATTTGAGTGCAATTATTGATGACAAATGTGAGAATGATCATTGCCTTGAGAACCAATTGCATGATAATTCCTTTGAGTTAGTAGCTTCTAGTGTTGTTGAGAAAGACTCTGAAATTTTGATTGACAAAATTATGCATGTAGATGAGTCTTTCCAACAAATTTTGTCTTATGACTTACCTCCTGACTTAGATAGTTGTGTAAATAGTACTATTTTATTGCATGATCACAATTTGCATGAATCTTCTTCTACGTCCACCCTTTTATGTAACATCCCAAATTTTGCCTCATAGATACAAGTAATAGCACAAGGAAAGGATGATTACTAAGTCCAATGCAACAAAAGTCCCGAAGATCTCTCAGAAGAAAAAAGAGATTTTTCAAGGGCAAATGTGTAAAACAATAGTGTTCGGGGACTAAAGAATGACGAACTGGAAACAACTAAGGGCCAAAGGTTATGCCAAAAACTTGCAAGAGATGGTTCTGAACGTTAGGCCTAAGGAGGGGCTAAATTGCAACGAAAAGATTCCTAGGCCAAGTAGGGACCTAATTGTGAAAAATAAAAATTCTAGTCAATCAATGTTCGAAGTTATCGAAAATGGCCCAAATGTTTCAGAAAAATTCCAGAAAAATGGGAATAGGATCCCAGAGTCAATATAAGGCTAGAAATGACGGAAATGCCCTAAAGTCATTTCAGGTTTTTGAGCAATTTGAGATAGTGACTCAAATTGAATTATTTAAGGTACGAGACGGCCTCAAATAATCAGGAAAAACTGGGAAACAGTAGTTGAGGAATTTACACAGATTGTAAAATTAATTCCAGCCCCAGAAACTGACAAGGTTAGCTTTAATTGAATTTAAAGCTTATTTATACCCTATCCGGGGAAAGTCAAATTTCCTGTCTATGGTTTGACTTTGGACCCGAGAAAAATTAGAGGAATACCCTGTGATGAAAGGGAAAGAATGAAACCCAGAGACAGATTAACAGAGTTACGAGCCGATAGGAAAGAATTCGGCAAAATCGACTCCGATTGAATATTAATTATTAATATTTTGGGGAAATGAGAAAGAAGTATGATTCCCCTATGAATGTTATTAGAAGAGTATGGGAATGTATTTTGAAGATAAAAAATGTGCTAAACCATGTCCCAGAGGTATCGGGTAAGTCAGGACCCGAGAAAGTACCTATTACGATGTAAACCGGTAAGATAGGTGGAGGAATATTTTTGGATGAATTTATGCACGAATTTTGTATGATTTTCCTCCCTATCATATTGCCATAGGGGCATGAGAATATGTGTGGAAATGTGTAAAAAGATTAAGGACATATTAGGATTAAAGAAAGGATTTTAAGTAAGGTGATTAAGAAGCTTAATCAAGGTAGTTAAGAAAGTTAACCATGGTTAAGTTAATTAACCATGATGACATAAGCCTAAGATATTTAGCAAGATTCCTTGATGAAGAAGCCAAGATCAAGGGCTAGGATTAATTTGAAAATCAAGGGCCAAGATCTAATCTTGCAAAATAAGATCAATGGCTAAGATTTCTCCTAACTCCCTATATATATCCCTTCCCCCACAAGCTTGATATTTTCGTCCGCCATGAGAGAGAGGAGAGGGAAAACGAAATGGAGAGAGGAAGAAGGAGAAGAGGAAGAACTCATGATCCTAAAGCCATCCAAGCTTCAAATCAAGGTATGTTCATGGATTTTGATCTAGTTTCTACCTCCCTTGGTATTTTTCAGCTTAGATGTTGGTTTGGTTGGGTTTTTCATGGTTGAAACCGAGTAGGGAGGTGCTGCACGAAATTTATTAAGTAAGGAGAAGATGATATTGATATTAGAAACTTGTTTAAAGGCTTGAAAACAACAAGAATCAATTGGTTTGATATTGATTCTTCAAGAAATCCAACTTCCCCTTTCATTTGTGTATGATTCTGCCATGGCTGGTTCTTTATGTTGGGTCTGGAATTTGATGATTTTGATGCTTCCAATGAGTTTAAATGATGATTTTGTGTAGGGATATATGTAGAAAACATGTTTGGAAGCATTAGAATTGAAAATGGAAATTTTGGACCTAAGGCACCTATGTTTCGGCCAAACCAGAACAAGGGGGAAGGAGTTGGATTTTGATTGTTTTGAACTTGGAAATGGATTCTACATGAAAAATTATGTGGGAATAGCATGTGGAATTAATTTTAGAATGATTGGAAATAAATCTCAAAAGTTAGAAACAAAGTGTGATCAAGTAATAGCCAAGTGTGGAATAGGTTGATAACTCGGTCCTAATTGATGTTTCGCGTAATGTGTTGATGTGTTTAGGACCTTGGAACATCCAAGGGGATGTCTTGTTTATGTCAACCGAAGGTTCAAACACTTGGAAGGTTAGGGGAAGCAAACGGAAAGCAAGAGGGAAGCTATATTACAAGGTAGTGAACTTACCTATACTTGTGTGCTTGATATGTATGCTTGCATGATGTGATTGTGTTGCCATGATGTGACTAAGCTATGATGAAATGTTTGCAAAGTTATGTTTGCAAGTTTATGTTATGTTTTGCCTTGGCAATATGTTATGAAAGCATGAAATACTTTAGCTTACTTTCCATGGCATTCCTATGATGATGTTATGATAACATGTCGTGCATTTGCATGATGTCTTGCATGCTTATGGGTAGTGTTTGCTACTGAGATTCTCCCGAATCTCACCCTCCCTTAACAACCCCTAATAGGTATAAAGGGCATGGAGGAAAAGTCAAGGATGAGGAATGCAGGATTGATGGAAGAAGTCAAGAACATGTTATGGTCTTATAACATGTTAAGCTATGTAACATAGTTTATCAATTTATGTTTGATATGCCATGTATGTGGAATGATGATATTAAATGTCATGATATGTAAAATGGTATGAGGTTATGTATGGAGATATTATGTAGATTTATAGCGTGACAAGAGGTGGAGAAATAAATTGTTTATAAAGATTGAATTAAGTTGAAGGGATAGAATGTCCCTAAATGAGTCACGAATTGGTGCCAATAATGAGGCAGATCAAGTGAATGAAGTTAGCCATGAAATTTGGTGACTATACAGGAAACATCCTAAGCTTTAAAACAAGTGGTAAATCATGAAAAATTGATGTGTATGCTAAGTGATATAGCTGTTCAAAGTCAAGACAGGATTTCTGGAAAGTACTGTTTCGACCACTTGAACAGTAATATTTAACGAATAAAATGTACTAATTGGCAAGGTTTGAGCCCTGAAAGTTATTTTTTCCTTGTAGAAGATTGAAAGAGCTTTAAGTGAAAATTGGAATCGCTCCGTTCTGATTTTTGTAGAATTAGTTATGATTTTTCAAAGTTGGACCTGAAATCTGTAGTTTAAACAGTGAAAAGTAACCCGAGTAATTATGTTGAAAATTTTAATCCACGGGCTTGTACTTTGACCTGCTTGAACCATAACGCTTACAAATGCGTACTCTGAGGGGTTAAAGGTAGGATGTTTCATTTTACCTCTCACCTCTTGTGAATGTGATAGTGATGTGCTGTACTCCAATAACTGTCAATTGGATTCCTCAGTTTCCACGTCACATGAACTTAAGTGTTTTGAAACTTTAAATGATTGTTTGACTCCTACTGATGGGAGTATCATTGACTTTCTTGGATGCTGTAGCTACTTGAAGAGCCTAGATCATAAAATGTCTTTACTTTATTTGAAATCACTCGAAGTCTATATTGTTGGATTTGGTACTGCTGCTAGCTTGTTTTCTATGCAGGCACATAATTGGAAGGGATCTCCTCAACACCAAACTCCACCATATGCTCTTGGACCTCTTTCAATTGACCCTGAGCCACCACCAAGAAAGTGCAATCATCAAGAGCAATCCTTTTTGCTAAATTTCATGTTTCTCATTATTGATGAGAATTTCTCTTTTAAGAGTCTAAGGCGCTTTAAGCACAAGGTTGTCTCTTTCCTCACTTATTCTCTCTTAACTTTGCATCGATTAACTGTGCTTAACTGAATTATTGAAGAGGATAAGTGTAGGGGAGCTATTCTAGTAGAAAAGTAACCTTGTTTTTGTTTACTCCCTTATTGATCCTCTTTCTCTCTTGTCAATACCTTGTCCTTGGATTTTGCATTGAGGACAATGCAAAATTTAAGTGTGGGGGAGAGATTGTTGTTGAGTTGAGCTGTTTTGAAAAAAAAAATTTGCCTTTGGATTTGCTCCTGTTTCCTAAGTATTGCTGCTATAATTGCTCTCTTCTTTGCCTTATTGGTTGATTTCTAAATTGCATCGCATGATTTGAGAGTGATTATTGCTTGGGAATTTTGTTGCTGGTTTCTTTGTTCTCCTATTTTCATTCGCCTCAGTGTTCTGCACTGTTGTATGGGCTATTTGATGTTCTCTCTATTGCTGACTTGACTTTTGTAATCCTTGGGCATCTCTTTAAAAATCCTTTTGCACAATGCTTGTGAATATTGCACGGCTGAGTTTGATTGCATTTGATTTAAGTGATTTCTGTTCTTAGTTGATTAGCATAGTAGAATGCCTTTAGTGCAGTGTTATTAACCTTGTTTCATAGCTTGATCCTTAAGGAGGAAACATCTTGGAGAAAGCCTTGATGGAAGGATTGTTGAGTCATATATTTTCTCATCTTGTGTGATTTTCATCTAGTTTTGGTTAACCTCTAGAACTTGTCTAGATTCTTTTTCAAAGCTGCATTAATACCTAGGTTTGTGAAGATGATAGGGGCATTCATTTCTAGACCTTTACCCAAACACAAACCACTTTATTTAACCTTTGTTCACCCCTTTGAGCCTTCACTTTCATTCCATTCATTTTTTTTAAGTAAGTGTTCTGCATGAGTTACATTTGGATTTTTTATTTTGAAAAGTACATCATTAAAGTCTATATCTTTGCCTTCTTGGGTTTGGATGCCAAAAGAAAAAAAAAAGAAAAAGAAAAGAAATAGAAAAAGGCAAGAAAGAGAGAAGAAAATGTTTAGAAAAAGCCAAAGAAAGAAAGTTATTAAAAAAAAAGAGAAAATAAGTTGCAACAAAAGAATAAATTTGAAATAAGGCATTCCATGGTGGTTTGAAGAGCAAGGATTTCTGTCTCAAAAGGTTAAAATTTGCACATTGGTGTTGTTTCATGATTGTACTTTAACTCACTTTGAGTTGATACTTTATTACTCATGCATTTCACTTGTTAGTCCATTCATTCATTTGGCCTTGTTTTTCGACATTACAACCCTTCAAGTCCCCTTGATCATGAACCTAAGGTATGTTAGTGGTGGAGATATTAGAATTTCTACAAGCTTATGGTAGGTGCTAATCTAGGTGGATTGAGTGAAATTTTTCCCATTTGAGAGATGAGTGAAACACTTGTACCATATGTGAGCTCTATTATGTTTCTCTTCTTTTATCCTGCTATGTTTCTTGTGTTAATTTCTTTGCAGTGAAGTATTCTATGATTGTTGATTAATTAAGAATAAAAGTTGCTTGAGTTAATTGCACATTCATGCTTAGTTAGTTTTATGTTTGCTTGCATTGAGTGTCTCTATTGGATTCTTCTTTAATGATGTTTTGCCCAGGAGTGCAAAAGGCTAAGTGTAGGGGAGTTGACAAACTCAATTATTTTTATATATTTTGATATCTTTTATATGGGTTTTGTCAACTTAATTGGTCCCTCCCTTTTTGCCTTAATTGATTTAATTTAATTTATTTTGAATTATTATTTTATAGGGGTAAAATTGTCATATTTTGGTTTAATTGTGAGTAATTGGTTTTTTTTAGGACAATTAATGCTACCTTATTTTTGAATTTTGTTTGCAGGTTTTTAGAAGATTTTAAAAAAATATAAAAAAATGAAATAAAAGATAAAAAAATAAAAGAAAAATAAATTAAAAAAATATAATAATAAAAGGGGGGCAAAACGTTGCCTAATATACTATAATCCATCATCTTCAATTGAGGGACCGGAGACCAACCAAACGTAATAATGGGCGACGGAAGAAAGGAAAAACAAAGAGGAGATGACGCGAGGAGTGAAGCCAGCGTGGAGGCACTATTCAAGTCATCTTCTTCTGTGCTGAATCTCTTGGTGGAAGAGAGAGTGGAACGAACTGGTAGCACAAACAAAAAAAAAGAAACAGATTTAGCGAGACACAAGAGGAAGAAGACGCAACAGCAGGGACGGCGCGAGAGGAGCTGTGTGACGCCGGCGATCACCTCCAGATTCCGTTCCTTCACCTCCATTGATTCTAATCATCATCTTCCTTACCCATAGAATCACCCATCCATCATCATCACTTCGTCTCCTTCCCTTCTCAGCGCAACAGAACCAGAGGTGTGACAAAACCAGCAATACAACAGAGGCAGCAATAGAGAGTGACGGTGTCATCCTTTACAAATGGGATAACTAATTTTTTTGGCACATATAGGTTTCACCCTTCTTGATTTTTTTTTGGGAGCAGGGTGTTGGTAGATGTGTACATATATTTTTTGTTAGTTCTATGTTTGGTGACAAAGGGACATTAAGTGGGAGATGCAAGTTAATATGCATTTGTCATTGAATGTTGTAAAGAACTTGTTGCTGTTAAAGAAATCTGAACTTGTTAGTTCTTGTTATTTTGCATAGTTAAGTTGTCATTTGCTTTTGTGGACTTGTAATTTCATGTTCATCAGAAGTGGTTGCTATCAGAAATGTGCCAAGTGTAATTCTATGTTTATCAGAAGTAGTTGCTGTCAGAAAAGGAAATGTGTGAAAACCTTATAAGAACTTGTTATTTGCATAGTAAACTTGTCATTTGGCTTTATAAAGTTGTAATTTCATGTTTATCAGAAGTGGTTGCTGTCAGAAATGTGCAGAATGTAATTCCAGCAGAAAAGGCATGAAAATATATTAAAACCTTATGGGAACTTGTCATTTTCCATAGTGAACTTGTCATTTCCCTTTGTGAGTTGTAATTCCGTGTTTATCCACAGTGGAAATCCAATCATTTCAACAGAAATTTTTCGTTTCATGAAAACCTTATGGGAAGTTGTCATTTGCGTTAGTGAACTTGTCAATTTTCTTAATAACTTGTCATTCCGTGTTTATCAGAAGTGGAAATGCATTCATTTCAACAGAAATTTTCAGTTTCATGAAAACCTTATTGGAACTTGTAATTTTCATTAGTGAACTTATCAATTTCCTTAGTGAACTTATCATTCTATGATTATCAGAAGTGGAAATCCACTCATTTCAACAAAAAATTTCCCTTGCGTGAAAACGTTATCAGAACTTGTCATTTGTGTAAGTCAACTTGTCAATTTCCTTAGTGAACTTGTCATTCCATGATTATCAGAAGTGGAAATCCACTCATTTCAACAAAAAATTTTCCTTGGATAAAAACGTTATTGGAACTTTGTCATTTGTGTAAGTCAACTTGTCAAATTCCTTAATCAACTTGTCATTCCGTGATTATCAGAAGTAGAAATCCACTCATTTCAACAGAAATTTTCCCTTGCATTAAAACGTTATCGGAACTTGTCATTTGGGTAAGTCAACTTGTCAATTTCCTTAGTGAACTCGTCATTTTGTGTTTATCAAAAGTGGAAATCCACTCATTTCAACAGAAATTTTTAGTTTTATGAAAACCTTATTGGCACTTGTCATTTGTATTAGTCAACTTGCCAATTTCCTTAGTGAACTTGTCATTTTGTGTTTATCAGAAGTGGAAATCCACTCAACAGAAATTTTTGGTTTCATGAAAACATCTTGGGAACTAGTTGTTTGCCATTGTGAACTTGTCATTTTCCTTTATCAACCTGTCATTCAGTGAATCAATGTGCAAATTGAGCCACTTTTAATACAAAATCTCAAATTTGTATGAAAACCTTTTCACAAGTTGTTATAAGCCATAATGAACTTGTCGTTGCACCTAGTAAACTTGTCATTGGCCTGACTAAAAGGAAATTTGTCATTCCAAATGTAAGTACTGTTATATCATCAATCCAACCATATCATAACCATTACAATAATTGGCATACAATTTCAACAAATGAATCCATTGACAAAGTTAGTAAAAGTCATACATCCTAATTTAAATGCTCTCTACAAAGACTTTCTCCTCTTCTTGGTCATTTGGCCATTCTTTGGTTCGTACGCATTCTGACGGCATTCATTATCATCATAGTTCACCAGCCACCACATCAGCTCATGCTGAAAAGAGGACACATCAGCTTGTACAGCAAGTTTACCACTAAACAAGTCACAAATGGTCACTGTTAATTGCACAATAAATAAGGTCATGTCAATACCTCGTTGTATTGAAGGGGAACATGTGGCTCCCATTTCTTGAGCCATAGGAGTAGATGCACACCACAATCCCTCCTGCCCATAACACCACCCTAACAGTTTCAGCTCCTCAAATCAACACAACCAAATAACATATCACATGAGTAGGGTATATACACTCACAAATTATTCTGCTGTGGTACATCAAGCTGAACAATTTCCAACTCATCACTCAAATCTGGCCATCCTAAGTATGTCTTCAAACTGATTCCTTTGCACATATGCCATATTCATCAAAAGGATAATAATATGAAACTGTTATTTTCCTATCTAACATGCACAGGTTAGGAACATCTTACACAGCCTGTGATGGCCAATTCTTGAGGGTCATATGTGATTGCCTTCTTCTGCTTGGAGGTGGTCTTCTTACGCTCTAAACTTACTCCATAGAATTGAGGACATTGAACTTTCGGGTCTTTAGTTTGAAAGCAAAACAGAACCAATGCTCCCCAACTAGAGCAGGACCTAGAATCAAGTTGTAGCCACCTATGTTGTAGCCAACGTAATGTGGAAGTATTTGTCGTGTATACTAGTTAGGATCCCAACGAGCTGGATCACGGATCATTATAGCCTGTGAAATGCACAAAACCAAGTTGTTATTCACTGTAACACACTTTATTCTGTCATTTCCATTTGCAATCTTGTAAATCAATAAAGCACATTAGTAATACAAAAACCTCACCATGAAGTCTGCATCAAATATATACCTCCTAACTTGGCCTTTAGCTACCTACTGCTCTTGTACTAAAGCCTTATAGACTAATGACATCACCCGGTTACTCACCCTATTATTTCCACCAAGTGAATGCAGCAATCTCAGGGGATGTCTTCATCGAACATTTTGATCAAAAGATTGAAACATATTCAAGTGAGTTACTAGATGTGTTATGTTAACATGTAGTCAATAAATAATATCACATAAGCTAAGATTTTCACTTACATCTTGCCCTTATCACCTTTGACAACTTGACTGACTAAGTTGAAAAAAAATCCTTAGGCTCCATCCTCTTTATTAGGCACTCGCATAACTTCTTCAGCTCGTGCATGCAAATGACATTTATCAATTAAGTATATACAATAACAAGTTCACTATGGGAAATGACATATTCACTATGGCATAATGACAAGTTTATTATACGGAATGACAACTTCAGTAAACCAAATCACTACTCACATATGGCAGATGACAAGTTCATTATATCAAATGACAAGTTCAGTAAACCAAATAAAAAGTGAGGTATGGCAAATGACAGGTTCAATATAGCAGATGACAAGTTCAGTAAACCAAATCACAACTCCGTATAGTAGATAACAAGTTCATTATACCGAATGACAAGTTCAGTGTACAAAATCACAACTCACTATTGCCAAATGACAACTTCACTATGGGAAATCACAAGTTTACTTTCACGAATGACAAGTTCAATAAACAAAATCACAACTCAGGTATGGCAGATGACAAGTTTATTATACCGAATGACAAGTTCAGTAAACCAAATCACAACTCACGTATGGCAGATGACAAGTTCATTATACCGAATGACAAGTTCAGTATACAAAATCACAACTCACTATTGCCAAATGACAACTTCACTATGGGAAATCACAAGTTTACTTTCACAAATGACAAGTTCAGTAAACAAAATCACAACTTAGGTATGGCAAATGACAAGTTCATTATACTGAATGACAAGTTCAGTCAACCAAATCACAACTCACATGTAGTAGATCACAGGTTCATTATACCGAATGACAAGTTCAGTATACAAAATCACAACTCACTATTGCACTAAAAGTTCACAGTAAACAAAATCACAACTTATTGTACCTAATGACAACTTCACTATGGAAAATCACAAGTTTATTTTCGCGAATGACAAGTTCAGTAAACAAAATCACAACTCAGGTATAGCAACTAGTAGGTTCACAATGACAAATGACAACTTCACAATTTTAGTATTCTGATTGACAAGTTCAATATGGCCAATCATAATATAAGTATTGCGAATAACAACTTGAGTTTGCCAAATTACAACTTAAAAATGACAAAGCTCTATGTCACTATAGCAAGTCAGAACTTCAGTATGGGAAATGACAACATAACTATGGCAGATAAGAAGTTCAGGTTACGAAATAAAAACTTTAGTTTACCAATTATACCACATACTGGGTCCAAAAACTCTACAATTATCCTCTCTTCTTTCCCCGTCGCAGCTTCACTATCTTTTTCTCCATACATAATTCTCCTAACGCTCTTCCTCTCCTTGCTAGCCAACTCTTTTATCTTCTCATCAGTCCAGTATTCAATTGCAGTAGTGGAGTCTTGGACAATAGGCGTGTTGAGGTTTAAATGCTCACACAAAAAAAGCTGCAAGCCTAGCACATATATATAACATTAATGTTATGCACATTGGTAATCAAATGCAAACATAATGAGAAACAAAATAGTGATACCAGAAGTAAGTATATGCAACCACCAATAGTGATACTCCCTTGCCCTTCATTGCCCTACCTATACCCTTTGACATAGTCTCCCATTTCTTTCCAAAGGTCCTTTATAATATAGGTAGCCTAATCATACTTTCCAAAGTCATCCATTATGCAATGCATGACTCTAACCAACTTCTCACTCACTTCTGAGCTTGATTTCGGGCATAGAAAAGTACCTAGTGTGTACAACACAAATAAAAACTCAAATCTCTAATCCTCCTCCCCTGAAACAATGTCTTTTAGTATTTTGCTAAATGACACTTTCTAATATTCATTTCTCAACTCCTGATACATAGCATTACCCTCATCAACTTTAGTTTTCACCTCCTCCCCACCATGATGGATTCCTAGCAGCTTCTCAACATCTTCTGCTCCTATTTTCTAGGATTTGCCCCTGATTGTAAATTGATGCATTGGCGGGTCATATGATCTCAGCATGGTCATAATGAGATCATGGGGTAGTCTCTTTAATCCAACCTTCAATAGCCTCCTGAAGCCCATCCTCCCAACCCTCTCCCTTAAGTCTTCATTATTATTCACAAAGTGCAGTAATTTTCTTAAACCCTTTAGGGACACTCGGGTTAGAAATGATGAGACATGTTTCTTTTTCTCCTCTTCTCCCTTTTGTGTCCTTCTTTTCTTGGCCTCCTTGGTGTACCTCATCTTCTTTCTGGCGACCAAAACTTTCCATGCATTTGACGCAACATCTCTTTTTTGTTTGGCTGTCATGTCAGGGTCAGCTATTGTGGCCATAAACTCACTTCTAAATAACAACCAATCGTTGTATGCCTTTTTTGATCTAGAGGCTCCTTCTGATGCCATCTTCCTTTTCCTACAAAACATTTAACATACAATCCTTCACAACCACATTTACTAACTAACTATCACCTTTGTTAACAACCTATTCCGTAACCAACAACCTTCTTACATTACCACCATTGATTTCTTGTTTCAAAACATAAACTTGTAATTTCATATAAGCAAGTTGTCAATTTCTCAAAGTAAATTTGTTATTCTCAACTACTTCTCATGCTTGTTATTTCTCATCATTAACTTGTCATTTACAATTACCAACTAGTTATTTCAGATTATAAAGTTCTCCAATTGTCATACTCGACTTTATTATTCCTAACTTGTTATTATCATTTTTAAACTTGTCATTTCCTATTGTTAACTTATTAGGAACCTATGGCAACCTTCTTATTCCCTACTGCTTAATAACTTGTTATTTCCTATTACCAACTTGTCAATTACACATTGTTATTTCACATTATCAACTTGTCAATCCCCCTACTTCTATTTTGTCATTTTAAACCAGACTAACACTTTAACATCTTTTTAAATCAATTAATAGTTAACTAATTCAGTTTGCACTTTACCCATTCCAATATCATCATTTCCCAAACTAATCTTGTCATCCTCCTAACTGATCTTCTCATTCCCTTCCCACCCAAACCCATTCGCCCATCTTCTTCAACAGATAAGCATTTTTTGCCAATCAATCACAACTTATTCTACAAAAAAACATGTATATACTTTCATGCCCCAAACGCATTCCCTCTTCTTAATGTATCACACATGCAACAACCAACACAAACAAACCAAAACTTCAAACTTACCACCAGATTTTGTTGTCGAATGCTACTATTAACTCTGATAGCCACACACGACTATCACGATGCCTCTACCTCCTCCCTTGCCTTTGATAATGCCGATAGATCACTACTCCAGCACCACTTTGTTCTCCTCTCCCACAGCAAATACACTATTCTCTCACATAATACTCCTCTCGCCACAAAATGGAAGCAAACTCCTGCACGAAAATGGACAGACTGTAGAGAATGGCCAGGGGGATACAAAGCAGAGGGAAGTTATCACGTGTTTGTGGGGCAGAGCATGGACAGTTATTTTTTTTCAAATGAGCGAGGGGCATTTCAGCCATTTAACATAAATTTCATAATTGCAAATAGGACTAGGTCCTCTGCAGTAATTTTCCAAATTTAGGGTCCCTAATTGCCATTTTATATATTGGGGGCTTTATTTGCAATTTTCCCCAAAAAAAAAAGCAAATAGAAAATAAGTCACCATTAATACTAGAGTTACAACCCAAGCCATCTCCTATTTCCTCACCATATTCATAAAATCTAAAGCTAGAGACTCAATTACGCCACATGTTATTAGCCACTTCAAAGCAATAAATCCACCATAGATGCGCAATCAACTTTGGGAAAATAATCTTCAAGAAATCATACCATGGTGATTCTAAGAATAGGTTAAACATAGCATCATTCCTCATCTGATAGCTCCTTTCCTCCACCAAAGTCCATTGTCCTAGATAGTTGTCATTTGCAAAGACAGACAAACAAGCATTGAAGATGAAAACAAGCATTCTTAGGACTAGCAATGATGATTGATTAAACAGAGATCTAGAAGTACCTTTGGAATGAGAGAAAAAAATCATCAAAAAAACTTCGACAATCAGCCATAATCATAGTCCTGAATTCTGATTATACTTGCTATCCTCTGAGCTCTTTATCGTAATCCTTAAACTATGCATCCTCAAAATTTTTGCAAGAGAGCAATCTTTGCCTATCTAAACGCTACCACAGTTCTCCACATCGTGCTCTGAATTTACCGAGTCACAAGCAAGATGCTCATCACTGATCCGCAATCTCTTCATATCACCTTAGTACACTCTGTTTTCCTTCCTTTCCTTAACATCTCTAGAGCCTTCTCATCTGTAAACAGATATAGCAAATATGGAGAGAGACAATGCACACTAGCACTCACAGGTACCCCTAACGTGCGTGTACAGCTGGACATCCTTCCCAAGTGATGGCCGGAGAAAGCATCGGAAACTAAACTCTTGCAAAGGAGAGAAATAAACTCTTGCAAGGAAATAGAGCACCCTAACCAAGACAACTTATTTGTCAAATTTTATATATGATGTTGAATGTTAGTAAAATGTTTGTAATGTATTGTTTTATATTTGCACTGAGATTAAACATGATTTAGACTTATGAGTGTTTTTAAAATTTTAGACCACTATTTATTAATTTAAAAAATTAAATTAAAAATAAGATTTAAAAATTTAAAAATAAAAATCTGGCTAGCCCATCATGATGAATTAGAGTTGGAATTTTGCCAGCTTGCTAAAATATAGGTTACTCTAGCCCACACCGCATAAGTGTTGGATTGGCTCGTATTCCCAGTTCTAAGCTTTCATGACTTGTTTGGATTATGTGGTAAATACATCAATCCTTCCATCCAAGAAAGATGTTTTTAGTGTTTAGGGAAAAAATTTTTTGCCTATGTCCAAGTAATGAGAATATATATTTTCAATACACAAAAAATTATAAGAAAATTTGGAAAAAAAAAATCTCTCATTAAAAAAATTAATTGATAAATAGTCCCTAAGGTGAATGAATTGCAAAGCTATTTGGTTCAATGGAGGGGAGGTTAATTAAAGGAAGGGGAAATGAGGGGAAAGGAGGTCATGGGTTTTGTTTGGTTGGAGGGGAAAGGAAGGGAAGGGAGATTTCTTGTTTGATTCATAAGAGGAGGGGAGGGGAGGGGAGGTAATTATAAATCGACAAATATGTCCTTATCTCTATATTTAAACTATTTTATTCTTTTATTTCAACATTTTTATGCACGAGATATAAAATTAGTAAGAGAAGAAAATATGACAAATAAATAACGTTTTGTAAAATATGACAAATAAATAATGTTTTGTATTTAAGTCTTTTGGGCAGGACCTTAATGTAATTTTCCCTTTTAAATATCATATCACAAAAAAAATTTTGGTTAGTTTTGGGCACTAAATTAATATACATCCATTTTAACTTGCATATTAATCCATTGTATCATTAAAGTTAACATTTACATTGACATCGTTCGCAGTAGAAAGAGTAGATCATCTTTGGTATGAAATTCAAACTAAGATATACCTTTTTAAGGCAACACGATAAATTCTTTCATTTTCAGGTAACAGATTTTGCTAATCTTGCTTCTCAAATCACCAAAGATAATATGATACAAACTTGGGGAGAGATGTAGAAAACACCTAAATCCAATAGATATATTAGCTATTATATATTTGGGGATGGACGAACAGGGGGTAGCAGAGATGAGGACAGAGCTAGTGAACTATGCTTCAGATATAAAATTGATGAGAGAAGAAAATATGACAAATAAATATGGAAGAAAAGAGAAAGAAGTGAGAAAGGGTTTCTAATAAGAGGGGCAAATTTGAAATATTGAAAAGCTAGTATAGGTAGTTTAGTCAATATTAGGCATAATATTTTTCTCCCCTCCAAAAAACCCCCAAATTTGGAGGGAAGCAGAAAGAAAGGAGGGGGCACTAAAAGACAAATTTCTTCCATCCCCTCCCCTCTATTTTTCTAACCAAACACACTTATCTCATCCCCTCCTCTCCCCTCTCCCTCTCCCCTCTCCCCCTTCTCTCAAAAATCTTCCAACCAAACAGAGCCTAAGGAAAAGTAAATTGCATACAAGGGATGTTAACTTGCACAACAAAAAATAATAATAATTTGTACAAAACATTATTTAATTTTGTACATAACTTTGCAAGTAAGAAAAATGACTTTGCACATCAGGAAAAATAAATTACACACAAGAAAAGTTTAGTTATACAAAAGGAAAATGAAAATTAAGTTGCACAAAATTTATAGAGACTATTTATCAATTAATTTCTCAATTAGAGATTTATCCCAAATTTTTCCAAATTTATATTTTATTTAATCCTTTTTATGAGTTTCAATTAATTATTTTTGTAACCTAAAAAGTTTGTTAAAATTAAATGTTTCTTGCAAAACCTCAAAATTACCCATTGATATAAGTTTTGACCAATAGTTAAGAAATTTTATCATTAGGTAAAGATATTAGGTGAAAAAATTAATACTAAAACAGCACATATAACTCTCGTACGTAGTATCTTCATCTAAAATTAAAAGGATGAAAAACAAAACTACGTGGCTTCTTTGTAACGACTTAATTATAAGTAAATTATTATGTCGATTTTGTTTTAATTCAACAACCAAATCACAGTTCAAATGATGGTGATTAATGATAAGCAAAATTAAATTTAAAAATGAACCTTTTGAATGGATATAAATGAGATTTGAAATATATAATGAATATTTGTGTAACATATATCTTAATTTTAGGGGAGTTTTATTTATACTTTAAAAATGGAGAAAGCATACAGTTCTGTAATTTACATCAATAGAGTGGTAATTGATATACTTTTTCTTTACAAAATTTGAAGATCCATAAATTTTTTTATACAAATTTTTAGCATAAAGCGATAAATAAAATATATTGAAAAATACATTTTTGCCAACACATTGAAAAATATAAGTTATTATATGTACTTTACAATGCATTTTAATATATTATATATAATTTCATTTATTACACTAAAAGTGCTTAAATAAAATTTACATAATCACGCATAAAAAATTATACAAGAATGATTTTTAACTTAAAGAATTATATAATAATAGATTAAGTCAGATATAGTTGGGCACTGCTCATATTTTTATTAGCAAAACTGTTTCCATTAGCAGCATCTGAATACTCATGTTTCCTTGCTGTACAGAGCTGCCGCGCCATGTTTGTGTAATAAAACGTTTACACTGATCACCAATGCTTTTTGGTCTGTCATTATTTCACTCGGCCCCAAAGGAAATGGCTGATTTTTTTTTTTTTCCCTGTGGCGTTCAACACTACAGTCACTTTGATAGCATTGTTAGAGGGACAACTTCCCAAGTCTCTTGAGGGATGTTTGGATGAAATCAAATCATAATTTGGAGAATAACTTCTAGAAAATAGATTTTGGAAGAATAGATTTTGTGACAAAGTAATTTTGATAAAGTGAGAGTATTTAGATAATTGTTATTAGAAACACTTTTTATATGTACAAATTACTAAAAAAGGCATAAGTTAATATGATAATTACATAAAAGATAGATTTTATAATATATTTTAATTTGAAGGAATAAAATTATTAATAATATATTTTTACCAACATAATTAATAATATATAAGATAATATAATTAATAAATAATTAATATGTGTATATATATTTAAAAAATATAAGATTAAATATATTTTTAGAAAAAATGAATATTTTTTCCCAAAAAAAATATTATTTAATGCTAATAAGGGAGGAGAACCGGTCCAAAAAAAAAAAGGAGTGAGGAAAGAGAAAGAAGAAGCAATCTAAAGGCGTGAGGGGCAAAAAATATCACTGAGGACACCACAGCAGCAGCCAGAGATTCCAAAAAGCGAAAAAAAATATGCTTATGGTGAAACCATAGCTTTGATGAGGTAAACCATGGTTTCATGACAAAACCATAGTTTGAAAAAAAAAAACGGGGTGTTTGGCTATTTTTGGTACCAAACCTTGGTTTGGATTTCAAAAGCACTTTTCACATGTTTGCCAAACACCCCCTTAATATTATAACGAGAAGGAAAAGAGCAGGAGCTTCAGGATTAAGAATGAAAAGTTAACGGTGGACTATACACTATTATAGTATAACGTTCTGCTTCAACCTTTTCAACGCCTTCTTTTTGGGCAGATACCCATCATGATAAATATTGTATAAACACTTGAATAATTGAATTGATGAGTGTGGAGATTTTTTTTTTTGAAGGTATATATATAATTTTTCATGTCATTACCCATATATCTCCTCTTGGGACCTTATGGCACATTATATACGTATATAACCGTAACGAGAGAAAATGGGTATCCATATATTGCATTTAGTTTTTTATTTGCCTATACCATCTATGCATCCATATATTAAACAACTGGAACGAATTCCAAATAACAAAGAAAAAAAAGGATGTAGGATAAATAATTAGAGAGTTAAACGGGCCTTCTGGGATAGAGAGATGAACCCTCACGATTTCTAAAGTCTGACAGGTTTTTATCTAACTATAAATTTCATTGTTGTCAGTATTGACATGTAGAATGGGACTCTATCTTTATTCTCGCCTCTGCATCTCTTATTTGGATAATGTTACCTCCCATATTAAATATAAGAACTAAATAAC
This sequence comes from Neltuma alba, assembly GCF_004799145.2. Taxonomy (NCBI): domain Eukaryota; kingdom Viridiplantae; phylum Streptophyta; class Magnoliopsida; order Fabales; family Fabaceae; genus Neltuma; species Neltuma alba. The sequence continues at coordinate 103,900 of NW_021633132.1, forward strand.
TAATTTGTGAAAATTAAGAAAATTAGCTAAGTTGATTATTTGTAACAAATATGTGTTAATTCTCCTAAATTATCTTATTCAATCATGTTAATTGGAACTATTCTTTGATAAAAATTCCTTACGATCAATAAGGATATTTTAGAGAAAATTTTATAAATTTGGGAGATAAAATAAATCGAGATCTTATAATTTGGACCAAATCCAATCTCTAAGTAGCTCTTATATTTAGGATAAGAGGTTGTATATAACTTTTAAGCAATAGCATATCTTCTTTTTTTTTGTTCTAAAGAGGTGTTTGAGGTAGCCTTTTTGAAAGTGATTTTATAGTGTATGGAATAACTATGTGAGAGAAATTTTATGTGGTTTACCTAAAAGCACTCTAAAAAAAAAAAAAAAAGCTTCTAGCTCTCCAAACAGGAAGCGGCAAAATTGGTGCTTTGAACTCCATGCTTTATATTTTTAAAAGAGATAGAGAAACAAACAACAAATTGATTAAAAATGAATAAAAATTAAAAAAGATTGCTGTGTTAAACATTAAAGACTGAAAAACAACATCTGATAGAGGAAAGAAACAGAAAATAGAATATTGAAAAAATATTTACCACATTCAAACAATATTATTGAAAGTGGTTTTAACTGTATTTAAAAAAGAGAGAATTTCATCCCAAAAAAAAAAGCTTAAAACTACCAAATGGAATAAGTTGCTAAAATATTCCAAAAGTATACATGGAAGAGCACCTAACACCCGAAAGTTTTTTCTTTTTGGCTCTAAAATGTCCTTGAAACATTAATTCATAGCTATTATGCCTTGACCATTAACAAATGTTAAATTTGATTGTTAAATGATTTTGTTTGACCCTAATTGTTTGCATGGCAGCCACATGCACTCTGATTTTCCACCTGCTCCTCTCTCTCTCTTTCATTTACTATTTCTCTCCTCTCTCTATGGATTTCATGATAAAGGTCCTGCTAGTGGTTAATGTTATTATTTTAATGGTCAATTTTAGTTTTTTAATAGTAGGGGATCATATTGCTGCAATTTTAAAATTTCAAGATAAATTTGCTCCAAAAATATTCCAGATACACAAAGCTCCTGAGTGAAAACTTCCACGGTAAATTTGTATCCTTACTAAATCTAAATGAGATTTGGTAACAACACTTTAATAGGTTTTAACAATACTCGATTTGCAAATAATGATAAATTTTGTAGAAATTTTTTATTTAATATTTAGTAATTTCAACATTCTTTTTGTGGGATTCTCCCAAAAAAAAGCCTTCCCATAACTAAAAACTAATTACTAAACAAATTTCTTTTAAAGAGTATAAAATTATTTTGGAAGTAACAAACCAAACAAATCATAATTTTTTTTGTTTTATTTCTATTTTTTAAAATTAGTTTACAAAATGGCTGTTAAAAATAAAAAGTAGAAACAAAATCAAAAAATTTCTATATATATATATATATATATATATTCATGCCTATGCATTTCATGCTCTCAACATTATCTCAAGTACCGTCGGTTTCTCCAAATTTATCCTTTCTGAAAGTTTCTACAAGTAAAATTTGAACAATGAATTCGACATAATATAACTAATAATCAAGCTTCTTAAAAATCGACATGATATAACTGATAATTATAAAACTTTTTAAGTGATTGACATAATATAACTGATAGGGATAATTTTGAAATTTTTACAAAAAAAAACTAATTTTAACTAACTTTATCAGTTAGAAAAGTAGCTAATTAAAATTTATAACTAATTTTAATTAATTTTAAGTTACAAAGTTGAAGCTTATAAAAAATCAGATGAAATATAAATTTGTGTGTATTTTTTTATACAAAAAAGTTTAAGTGAGTTGGGTCCCGGTAACTCACCAGGGCTAGGATCAAGACATGCCTCTATGCTCAGAAAATACTTACAGAGGTACTTACGAATCCTCCACCAACAAGGTCTTTATATTGGCAGCGAGATTTAAACTCCTGATTTTATAGATTATAAGCTAACTTTTTACTAACTGGACTAATTCTTATCGGCTAAATTTGTGTATTGACAAAGATATTCTCAACACCCTTGCGAACTTTTTCTGGCCCATACTGGGACACGCATGCACAAATAGCGCGTATCAAGCGATGCCCCAAACACGTTGTACGTGTATGCAATTTTTTTTTCTAAGTCAGGTGGTGTTGTGCAGCTGCCTTTAATGCTTTATATTTGTTTTTTTTTTTTGTCGCTATTTTCTATATTTTAATATAAATGATACTACCTTTTTGTTATAAACGTATGAGTTGATTTTAAAATATCAATTTTTTTATATTTATCATTTTCTTTCAAATTAATTAATTTAACTTATAAATTGATATATAATATAATACATTACATAGAAATATTTTACGATAATAACTTGTAACATGTTTTTAATATAACATATTTTGTCAAGAGTAATAATTTTTTATTTAGTATTTCTCGTAAACTATAAAACATTATAAGTAATTAAACAAACTATTCTAACTAGTAATTAATTTTCCATTGAAAGTGATTTTAACATTAAAAAATGATTAATTTTCTTAATTTACGTAAAGTTATTAACATGAATGAGGGGGAAAAATGGAGAGAGATGACTAAAGTGAACGTATGTCCAACACGCTCTCTCCCTCAACGTTATTCAATATTCATACAGCTTCTTCATTTCTTTTTCTGCTTAATTTACTTCTATTTACTTTGTTCCCTTTCTCCTCTGCTCCTTTCTTAACTTATTATACTCTTCTAGTAAAAATAAAAAAAAAACATTATAATCTTCTAGTCCTATTTATAAAACAGAAGAAATTTTTTTTATCTTATTTATAAGTTACATCATTAAATTTTTAAAATAAATTTATTATTTTAATTTTCATTTATTATTATATACTATATTATTATTTTGTTAGAAAGTGTATGCTTCCTCCGATTCAGAATATAATTAAGCACCATTTTATTAGAGGGGCTTAGTTTTTTTTTTTATAAGATACATTTCAGTTCATCTAATCACTTAATGAGTTTTTCCCCCCAAAACCCCTCCATATAAATTTATTGATGACACATACTCTCCCATAACATTTGGCCTCCATATATTTTCTTTCCTCTTTTTTTAATTTATTGCCTCTTTTACTTATTATTTTCATTCATAAGGGTATATTTTAAAAAAAATACATGCCTTACATATTTATTGTTTTAAATTGATTTTAACTGATTTCTTGATAAATATAAATCAGTTATTTGTATGTTAAAGAGGGGGAATGTTGAAAAATTATTAATTTTTATTGCTAGGTTACTAAAGTTTTTTTTTTTTAATTCTAATGAAACATGTTTAAAATGATTTACAAATAGGATTAAATGAGTATATATATACCACAAGCAACAAGTAAAGCCACAAACGGCCCCTAGGCCCTGTGACATAGAATTCCATTTATAAATTAATAACGGAAATGGCGCAGCATATGCAATTCCCCAACCCTAACACCGGTGCGAAACCTCTCCATTACACTCTCTCTCCACTTACTCTCCATTGAATTAAAACACTGCGTTTAGGGAAAAAAAATAGCATCCAGGTAGCTTTTATTATCGAGCCTGCCATGCTTTCCAACCATTCTCTTCATCATCTCTCTCTGGTCTTCTTCTTGTGATACAGATCTAAACCCTACCAAAATGGCTCCTAGACGAGCAGTTTTCCACAACCAAATAGGAAAAATTCCATATAAATACCTATTAAATTTTAAAATTTCAAATAAGTTATTCTAATTTCACAGAGAATAAATAAGTCTACAAGCATTAAATTAAAATTTATAAATGTCTTTTTTTCATTTTCTTTTTGTCTTCTCTCTCTTCATGAAAGTTAAGGCTCCCAATACCCTTTCTTTCCTAGTCCTACCCTCCAATAGTCCACTACCACCTATTCTGTCCGCCGTTCTTTACGAGCAACCTGAGAGAAAATTTTGACAAAGCAACATCTGAAATAAGGAATAAAGTGGCCTAGCAACATCTGAAATAAGGAATAAAGTAGCCTTTTATTTTATCTTTGACGGTAAAAATAAGTAGCTTGAATGCGGATTTAATTTGCCTACTAGTATGGCAGATAATAGTCATCAGGATAGATTCCAACGACTTCATAAGGGCGCGCGCAGAGACATCAGAGGCTGATCGAGGGAGGTCATCATGAATTTGGTGACATTAAGCAGTATTGCCTGAGATAACGTTTACACTATCAAGAAAACATTAAATATTGGTTTAATCTCAATTTTAACTTTCGTTTGAATATATGTAATATAAATTTTGTCATATGCTTACTAGGTTTTTGCTAAATATTACTCTTCCAGTCCTTAATATAGGACTCAATTGTTGAGTTGGTTTTTACCTTAAATATAAGACTTATTTCTCGTATTTATCATTTTTCTCCAAATTACTCCTATGGATACTTTCTCAACCATAATTAAGTAGAAAAGGAAAAGGGGGTATTAAAAAAGATGATTATGGTATTTTAGGAAAAACGTGTCACATTTCTTATAATTAACTAACTTACCTAATTTTCTTAATCTAATTAAATTAGTTAAATGGGTCTTATATTAAGGACTGAAGGAGTATCATTTTAGTGGTCAATTCTATTACACATGTAGTAAATTATGAAACTCACTCTTATCATGTGTACTTTTTTTTGGTGATATGTCATCATGTTTATTATGATGTATTTCATGTGTACTTGTATGCTAATTCATCAATACATTTTGGCTCTTGTTTGATTCCCACAGGAGGCTAGACTTGGTGAAAATTGACTATGTGAATGGTATGAAAATGGTCAAATGTCTAAGAATGGGCTGCAAAAAGCATCATTGAAATGGTTATTTTTATTATGCAAGTTGTTATTCTCGTTACTTATTTTGTAAAATACTATACCAATGACTTAAAACATGTTGCAAAAATTGTTATGCATCTGATAATTTTCATTATAGAAGTTGTGATTCTTGTTACCCTATTTAATAAAATTGTCTGTAAATAAACTAAAAATTGGGTTCGAAATAAATAAATTACAAATCTCCTAATAGAAATGGTAACTTGCAATATACAAGTTGTTATTTCTGTTACTTGTTTATAAAAGAATATTTGAATGACTTAAAACAGATTGCGAAAATTATTATGCAAGTTGTATGAACCACACTGGTTAAATGAAAAAAAAAATATGGAGGTAATTTGTCAAAATTTACAAATTTCAATTTAAAACTGTAGATTTATTTGTTCTTTATAAAATTAAAATGACTTATTTGAGTATTTAAAATTCAATTGATATTTATATGGGATTTGCAAATTTTGGCAACAACATATTATGCCTTGCTATCAACAAATTATAGTCGTGCAAATCCAAGAAGAAAATTATATTCTTGATAAGGAATCTAGTTAATTTTATAAGAAGGTGAGAATTGTATGTCACAATATATATATATATATATATATATCAATTTCTTCATTCAACCATGCACGGGCCAGTTTCTTATAGTCATCACCAAACCATTTATGTGTGTGTGTGTGTGTGTGGTTGAGGCATTTTGATCTTATAAGCAATTTCAGATAAGGGTCTTCAACTTGTCACGATGTCAACTAATTTGGAATGCAACGGAATGAGACAAAAATTTTGAGACGGGATAACTACATGTTGAGACAAAACAATAAACGGGATAGGATAGGAAACAAGACCCGTCTCGTCTCATCCCGTCCCATCTTAGGATATTTGACATTTTAAAAAAATTATTATTAACTATTATTAAATTTCTTAATCTACTTATTACTAATAATTATTTTTTACAGTGATTTTTAACTCTTAAGTTGCACTATTATCTCAACAAAATCTCATTCCTCAATAAAATAATTCATGAAGTCATTATATAATATTTCTTTTATCGTATTTTTTTATAGTCTTCTTTTTACACTCTTTTTACATTATATAATTAAGCTTTCTATATAATATTTTCTTATAATGTTCTTCTCTTTAAAAGCCTAATAAAAAATAAAAATTACAAAATTAAAAAAATTCACACCCAAATTGTGATTTTTTTTAAAAAAATATATCTTGTCCTGATCCCAATAGGACTAAGAAAACTTTAGGATAGGACAGGATAAGAGACGGAAATTTCATCCCATCTCTATTCATCATAACAGGCCTATCTCCATCCAATTTTGTCCCTCGAACGACATTAAATGTCAAAGTCCCTTTAAACCAATATATATTGTAAAAGGTAAATATTCTACCTTTTTTTTTTTCTTGGTTTAAAATATGCAAGCAGATTATGAATCAATTTTATTATATTTTAATATTAGATGCATAAGTGCAAATTTGGGAGATCTGCGCTGTTTGTGACATTCATATTCTTGAGTATAAATAACAATAAGATATATAATTAAATATTTGACAAAAGTATTGTAAATTAACTATACTAGAAATTACGATTGGGAGAATTATAATAAAATTTTAAAAAAATTACAAAAAAAATCTGAAAAATTGTCATTATTTATTCCCAAACTTTTCATTATACTCTACTTAAGTTATTAGTAAGATTTTTACTAGATTGCAATTCTTCCATTACTGTTTCCTTCGTCAATGACATGCCCCCAGTCCTCAGACTGAATTCCTATGCGCAGAGAGAAATGGGTTAGGGATAGGATTTGACTGAATTCCCCTCACCATTCTGTGGGGTTTGTACTTCTCTGTCTTTTAAATATTAACGATATGTAAATACACTTGATATTACAACTCATATAATTTTTGTCAGTCTGCACCGCCCAGCATTGTACTATTTGAAGCCTACAAGGAAGGGACGGACGGAGTAAATGGGAGCAGAAGAACAAAATAGCGGGGACGGAAGTGGGATGCAAATTGGATGCGGCGTCCACGTCCACATTATGATGTGCATATAGGAGACATTTTATTTTGAAAAGAAAAAATCAAGAGATTTTGTAATACCTTGGGGTTTAATTTATATCACAAATCAGAGCCCTACCCCATCACCCATGTATAGGCACGCAGCAGAGGAAAATGACTAAATGAGTATTACTGAAATTAATTGTTCACGCAGCAGGACAAGATCGAATTCAGCTATCCCGATAAATAAAGACAAGGCAGAATTTCGATTCTATGTCTCGTTTCGTCTCATCTCAAGAATGTCTCATCCCAGATGGGATTGACATGAGATAGAGACATTCTGTGTTCTTTCTTTCTTTTTTTAATTTTGTTTTGGGCCTATGGAATTTGAGTTGAAGTTTATTCTTTTTTGCTTTTTTTCTTTGGGCTTGAAACACTAATAAACCATAAACAAAAAACTGTGGACATTAAGATTTTTGGGGGTTTTATTTTGGCTGCATCAAGTGATGAGCACCCAACTGTCTAGGTCTAATCTAGATGGTCCAAATTTAATATTTTTAAATAATTATCTTCAAATTAAAAAAATTATTTTTTAAAGAATGATAATTAAGAGATTATCTTTATTTTTATTTTATACCTATTAAAATAATTATTTTAAAAAATAAAATTAAAATTAAAATTAAATCTAGACCGTCCAGATTCGATCTGGACGGTCCAGATTCAATGAGCATTGGGTGCTCATTAGTGTTGATCAGCACCTAAACTCATTCTGATTTCTGGGTCTTTGAAAAGTGGACAAAAAAAAATTAATTTGTTCCAGAATGGACAATTGACTTGTGTGTTATTTTTCCCTGCCTCTTTTAACATTGAAGTTGCATTATTTAAACCCAAATATTCAAAAGGGGCTAGGGCATACTGGTGAAGCCTCATCAATCATATTATGTCATAGGCAATTTTTTTTAATATAACATTACATATCTCAAGATGAGAATGTCTCGTCTCACGTCTCGTCCTATCCCGTTCAATATTTCGTCCCGTCTTGGAATTGTCCCGTTCTGAAAATTTTTTCGTCTTGTCTTATCCCATTCCAAAGTGACCGGGCGTAGCACAGACCTACCAAGATAGAACAAATTTTGGATACCCCTAATTGAAATGCTGCAAGATATATAGTCATTCAGGTCCATGGCTAATCTTTGCTAATTTACCAAAACGTGGGGTCCTCCTTCATCATAGACTCTTTCTTTGTTATTTTTCCTTCACTTCATCTTTTATCTGACCCTGCTTGCTTGTTTTTTTTCTCTCTTATTTGTGATGCTTAATTGTGTTGGAAGTTTTCTGTTAAATATATATGTATATACTCCTCCGGTCCTAATTATAAGACCCAATTGACTTATTTGAGGAGATTAAGGAAGTAAGTTAAGTTGGTTATTTATAATAAATAAGTGTTGTCATTCCTAAAATATCCTTGCTAATTAAGTATATTGACTAAAACTATCATTATTAGAAGGATTATCTTGGAAAAAAATGCATAAATATAAGAGACAAAATGGATTGGGTCTTATAATTAGGACCAAATAAAAAGTCAAATTGAGTCTTATAATAAGGACCGGAGGAGTATGTTATTACCTCTCATATTTTGGTTTTGATCTTAGTCGTTTTTCATGATACAGGGGTTGAACGGGAAGGACAGTTATACATGGGAGGCCAGATTTTTGACAAATTATATATCATAGATATGTAGAAATATAATTAGTGATTTTATTTAAACATATTTTTCCCGTTTTACAAGTTCAAAACCATGCTTATATAGTAACGTATGCATGTTTATATTATAAAATTTGCTTAAAAGAGAAATTATATACATAACATATTCGAAAATGTATTAATTCCAAAAATTATAAAGAATATGTAAAAAATTATATTTTTCAACATATTTGATATGTCACTGTACACTAATAATTTGAATAAATTTTTTGTTGATAGATCTCCAAATTTTATGAGAGAAAATATATCAACATAAAATGACACAAGCTCGTTATGTTTGACAAAGGTGAATAAAAATACTCTAAATTAACGTTGCAAACTAAATTAAAAACAATTGCAATAACTGTTGTTCAAATTTTATAATGAATGATGTGTGATTTTGAATCAATTATGTTAAAAAAAACCAACGTATGCAATATAAAATTAGAAATATTAAACACCACCCTTTCTATGTTAATAAATAATGAATATTACTAACAACAATTAATATGTCAATAAAATTAATAAAAACATATATGTTATATATGCCTATTTTGATTACAATCATAAAATATTCTTTTGCCAACATATAAAAGCAATAACACATGGGATGCCTATGTAATGTACCTGAACATAAATTTACAGACAAAGAATATGAATATGATTCACTAAAAAAAGAAGAAGAAGAAGAAAGAGTATAAATGTGATCTGAGGGAGAGAGATATTTTCAGACCAATCTGGTATACTCTAAATTCAAATAAAAAGAGCACAAATATGATGAGAGAGAAATTTTCATACCAGTTTGGTATGGTCTTTGTAAATGTCTCTTATATATACCTTTCATAATTTGTCCTTACTCTCCTATTTTAACCTCGCCCCCTGCACCCTAAGCATAAATCATTAAAGTATATATGACTGAATTGCTCTTTCCATAAACAGCATGCTGGTACACAATTTTTTGGCCATATAACTTGTATGTGTGAAACAAAACATTTTCATCTTCTCACCTTTACGCGTCACTATTTGTTGTTTGGTCTACAACCTTTTCACTCAGTCCCGAACGAAAAGGCTTATTATTTTTTTAAAACTTAAATATGCACAACCCTTATGTATGGGCACTACAAAAAAATTGACTTTCAGCGGCGATAAAAAGTCATCGCTAAAAGTAGAAAAGTCGCCACTGAAAGTTTTCAGTGATGACTTGTGACTGCTGAAAAGTTGTTGGTGTAGCAACTATGGCTAAAAACTTTTAGGGGCGACTAAAAAGGTTGCCGCTGAAAGACACTTTTAGCGGCGACAAATCAAAAAGTATGCTCAGCGACGACTTTTTTGTCACCGCTAAAAGTGATGTCTAAAAAGAATTGGCTTTACCAACACCACGCCATCACCGCCGGCTGCCACGCCATCACTAGCCACATCCACCTCATCATCGAACAAGTGCCACGTCATCACTAGCCACCTCCACGTCATTGCCACATCATTCCTCCACGCCACATCATCATCCAAATATTTTCACCTTAAATGTGTCTTCTTCAAGGTTCGAACTCGTGACCACTTCCTTTCATGCCCAATCTTCTTGCCACTAAGCCAGATTGAATTTGTTTACTAATATTGTAAAATAAAATATACATTATTATATTACACTTTTAGCGACGACATTATAAAGTTGCCGCTAAAAGTCAAACCTTCAGCGGCAACATTAATAGTTGCCGCTGAAAGTGAACCCAATGATTACATCACCTTCCACTCAAAGGTATACTTTCAGCGGCGACATTCTATGGTCGCCGCTGAAAGTCAAACCTTCAGCGGCGACACCAATAATCACTATTGAAAATGAACCCAATGATTCTCAAAGGTATATTTTCAGCTGCGACAAAAAAAGTCACTGCTAAAAGTTCACTTTCGGCAGCGACAAAAAAAGTCGCCGCTAAAAGTCCCTTTTCGTTTTTATTACTTATTTCCCTTCCATATCCTCTTTAAATGAATTATACAGTTCTTCATGTGCTTTTTATAAGATCCCTCTAATTAAATTACATAATTTAAGAAAATATTTTTAATTAATGAAAAAAACAATAAATAAGTAAAAATTGAACTCTTTGTTCCAAGTATGCCCTTATTTAATAAAGGGCCAAATAAGAAAAAAATATTAGGAATGAGAGATAAAAAATAAGAAGAGAGAATAAAAAACTAATGAGGGACAAAATTAGTCAAAAAATATTTAATGTTCAGAAACCCCTAAATAGGATCTTATAAAAATGAGAAAAGTAATTCAAATTTTAGGATTTTATAAAATAGAGCAGACGAAGTACTATATCTTATTTTCACTTGCAGCCTCCTACTCTAATATCCATTATAAGGGGCGTTTTAAAACGTGATCTTGATCCTTTCTTGGACGCATTTGATCGTTTTATTGATAATTAAATGTTTTTTTCCTCAAAGAGAAATCAAGAATACTCTTGCATCTCCTTTTATGGTATTTTATAATTAATATTTATGATATGTTTAATAATAATATTTATGATATGTTTAATAATTAACATATTTTTTAGGACAATAAATAAATAATATTTTTAATTTTTAGAGGTTATTTTTTTTAACTATATTTTACTTTATCGCATCAAACAAGTCTCAGACATCTGTGTGTGTGTATAATATACCCAAATCCTAATTAACTATGTGTCTCTCCTTACGTGATCCTAAGACTACTCTATGAAAATCAGCTTAGACACTACATATATTAATGAAGGGCAGAAGTGATTTCATACCCTGATTTTATTTTTCAAAATGTATTCATTATCCTAATCTTATTTTTCTAGTACATCCAGTATTCGATGTTATCTTTTTAGTTACATAAAATATTAGATGTATTATAAATAAGATTAAAATATTAAATTCACCTTTACCATTAATGAACAAATGAAATGACAATATATATATATGTGTGTGTGTGTGTGTTGATATGGTGTGGGTGCGTGAAGGAGTGGAAACTGTGACGTGTGGACATGCCAAACAGAAACAACCCACCCAACATCTGTGAGTGTGTCCTTCATTTCCTTCTTCTCTTTCCTTTCTTTGTTTTTTTTTATACATAAATTTAATCATTTATTTATGAAAAGACAGAACCAGTTCATAGACAAGGAGCAAGGTAATGTTAAAGTCCTTAGGCCTTTTTATATATCTTCTTGGAGTTTTTTATTTTTTTTAAAACAAGATTATATCTACCCACACACACATATTTATTTATGTATGATATAAAATTTATAAGTTGTATTATATTTATAACGTATAAATAACATGGTTCATATATAATCCAAAACATGGAGCTAGCTAGCTTTTAGTTATAGTTGTTGGCAAAAATAAGAGTTTTATTATAATTATAAACAAATAGGTAGTTACATTGTGCTCGATAGTTCATCCCTCTTATATAGCTTTTAGGTTAGAGACACTTTGAAATTTCCACTTCCAGCATCTAAGGATCCACCTTCTCCAATATGAAATTGCAAAAATAGAGTATAGCAAAAAAAAAAACTACTTTTGCTCTTAAATATAAAAACTAGTTAGAAATTCAATTTGGTTTTAATTATAAAACCTCAATTCACTTTTTGATTTATGTTTATTTATTTTTTTCTAAAAATAATTTTCATGGTGATTGCACATATTAAATTGTTCTTATTTTAATGCATATAATTAACAATAGTATTTTAGAAAAAAAAAACACATATTTATTAAAAATAACTAACTTAACTAATATACTTAATATTCACAAATTAATTATCTAACTATTATATTAATTATTAAGAGGGAGGTAGTATAATATTACCGCATTCAAGCAATATCTTTGAAAGTGGTTTTTAACAGTACTTTGTTAAAAAAAAAATGCAAACCCCATAATATATAACTGCCGTATGTGGGTGTGGGGCCCACATCAATGTGTTTGTTCAGCGATTGCTTAGTCCTACTTCCGATCTTTAATATAAGATCTTGTTTGGCTTTTATTTTGGTCTTAAATATAAGACCCCAATCCACTTTATCTCTCATATTTATATACTCCTCCGGTCCTTATTATAAAACCCCATTTGACTTTTTATTTGGTCCTAATTATAAGACCCCAATCTATTTTGTCTCTTATATTTATGCATTTTTTTCCAAGATAATCCTTCTAATAATGATAGTTTTAACCAATATACTTAATTAGCAAGGATATTTTAAGAATGACAACACTTATTTATTATAAATAACCAACTTAACTTACTTCCTTAATCTCCTCAAATAAGTCAATTGGGTCTTATAATTAGGATTGGAGGAGTATTTTTTTTCTAAAGTAACCATTCTAACAATAATAGGTCTAATCAATACACTTGATTAGCAAGGATATTTTAGGAAAGACAACACCTATTTAGGACAAATAACTAACTCAACTTACTTCCTTAATCTCCTCAAATTAGTCAACTGACTCTTATAATTAGGACATGGGGTAGTATAGATTATACCATTTGTGCATGAAGAGGGGTATCTATGTTTCTATGTTTCCTGCTCTCTCGTCTCTATTCCTCACTTCATTTTTTCTTTTTCTAAAATATGAGTATCTTCTTATTAGAAGTAATTCTCTTTAAGGTAATTTTATTTGAGATATTGTTAGACACTAAATATTGATACTTTTCTTAACTTAACGAGAATTCTTGCTTTTCATGTTGTGAATTCTTCTCTTCATTTTTCTGCATCACAGTTTTGTGCATGGACGTGCGTCTCAATACACAAAATTTACACTTCCTCTTATTGTTTTTTAAGCTCTCTAAGTAATTACTAAAACTAAAAAAATTAGTTCAACTTAATTATTTTAATCCTATTCAGAAGACTTTAATCTCTTTTCTTTGCCTCATGAATTAATTTTCTTCAAAATATCAATAAAACTAATATTTAATGTAAATTAATTTTAATGAAACTAGGAAAAATTTCACTGTAGGACCGCAGAAGACAATTAATCTCAAAGAGCCCCCAAAACTTTCTGAAACCTCACTGCAGGACCAAGGGGTCAATCTGATATTAATTCCACAAATGAAATGACGCCACTGCCCCTATTAGGAGGGAACAAGTGCGGGAGAGTGCATTTGCAATGGGAACTAGCCAATTTGCAGAATAAATACATATGTTCACACGTGGAATCAATCCGTTCACATGTGGACTGGTTCACCTGATGCATGCGTCCGTGAGGGAACAAGTGTGGGAGACACATTTGCAAGGAGAACTAGCCAATTTGCAGATGAAATACATATATTCACACGTGAAATTAGTCCGTTCACATGTAGACTGGTTCACCTGATGCATGCGTACGTGAAGGAATAAGTGCGGGAGAGTGCATTTGCAAGGGGAATTAGCCAATTTGCAGAATAAATACATATATTCATATGTGGAATCAGTCCGTTCACATGTGGACTGGTTCACCTGATGCATGCGTCCGTGAGGGAACAAGTGCGGGAGAGCGCATTTGCAAGGGGAACTAGCCAATTTACAGAATAAATACATATATTCACACGTGAAATCAGTCCGTTCACATGTGGACTGGTTCACCTGATGCTAAGGGTAGTGGCGTCATTTCGTTTGTGGAATTAATATCAGATTGGCCCCTTAGTCCTGCAGTGAGATTTCAGAAAGTTTTGGAGGCTCTTTAAAATTAATTGTCTTGTGCGGTTGTGAAATTTTCCCATGAAACTATCTACGTGATTATTATAATTATAAGATTCATGAAGCTGAACTTTACCCGCCGGGGGGGGGGATCCTGACAACTTTAGCCGCGGAAAGAGCAGCTCCGGATACATGAAATGACACTATTTTACGCGCGCGCGCGCACACATGTTTATTGATCGATGAAAGGAATTAATTATCTATGTCCCTCGCCTTTGTGATCCCGAGAGTCAAGACTGCTGTATGCCACTCCTCTTGAACACTATATATTACTCCCTCCATTCTTTATTATAAGAGGCGAATAACTGAATTATATTGATAAAAAAACAGTTAAAATTAGTTAAAAATAATTAATGTGTAATATAATATTTTTTTTAAAAATGCCCTCATTAATAAGGAGAGAGAGCATGAGAGAGAATAATGGTAAATTTTTAAAAAAAAGAGAAGTGGGAAGGAGAGAGTGTGTGAGTTGAAGACAATAAATATAGGTAAAATAAGAAATCAACACAAAAAAGTAGAGACAACTTTTAAGTGTCTCTTATATATAAGAACATACTATAAACATCAAATGTCTCTTATAATAAGGAACAGAAGGAGTAATGAATATATGTACAATGACATTATTATATAGTATATATATGTAGTTAGTGTGTGTGAAGGACTAAATATATTGTTATTTATGAAAAAACAGAACCGATTTATTCCAATAAAGTTGTGGGAGTGCCGCTGAAACGGGAGGAATAAAGTATGACATGACAGTGACCATAAATGAAGTCCTGAAATGACGGTGAGAGCGTAAGATGCAATAAAAGGAGCGTCCAAACTTTTTCATGCACATTATCCGATATTTATTACTCTTGTTATCCTATTTATAAACTATTTTCAGTATATTTTGTATTAACAAAAAAAAACCTTTAAAATACATTAACTCACTATTTAAAATTTTTTTATGAGAACTCACTATTAAAATATAATAATTTTTTAATTTTACTCATATTTAATATATACATTCTTTAAAAAAGATAACTATCTACACTATAATAAATGAAGGACAAAATAATATATTCACACTAAAATTTAATGAAGTGACTTATAAATAGGACAAAAAAATCTTCTCTCTCTGCCTTATACATAAAACCAGAGGGGTATAATCAAATAGGAACAACATATGTTTTTAGCATAAAGTGATATATAGAGTATATTGAAAGAAATATAAATTTTTATATTTTTATAATTTTGAAAATGATTACATTTTAATATATGATATACTCTTCCGATCTTTAATATAAGACCCATTTAACTAATTTGATTAGATTAAGGAAGTTAGGTAAATTAGTTAATTATAAGAAATATGATATGTTTTTCCTAAAATACCATAATCATATTTCTTAATACCCCATCTTCTTCTTCTACTTGATTATAGTTAAGGGAGTATCCATAGAGGTAATTTAGAGAAAATTGATAAATATGATAAATGAGTCTTATATTTAGAACCAAAACTAACTTAACAATTGGGTCCTATATTAAAGATCAGAGGAGTATAATCTAACTTAATATACTTAAAATTTGCAAAACAAAATATCTTATAATGACGCATATAAATTATTATACAAGAATGGTTTATTAACTAAGCATCTCTTTATCCGTATATATAATAGTAAGTAATAGCTATTTAAGCGCATCATCAGGGCCCAAGCGGAAGGAGATGACAGGGTATGGGCATTTATTTTATGAAAACTTTGACCTCCGTTCTTTGTATTTTGAAGCTTATTGAAAAAGACTGATCCTACACTGTTGGGAAGTGCGGATTCATTGGCAATGTGCATCCAAATATGAAGTGGATTTGCCTGAAATATATTTTTAGTATTTAAAAAACACAGAAGCAAACCACCTTGGCACCTTTATCTACGGGACAAGACGCAGGTGTACTATCGACGACGCCGACAGCACTTTGATATGTAACAAAAAAAAACATCAATACGTGTCATGTGTTGGTTAGCAATTTAAATTTAGGGCAAAACTTAATTCCATTTGCTTGCATTCATTAAATCCAATTATCCAGTCAAACCTTGTCATATGTGATTTTTTTTATTAATAATAGTTTAAGAAAAACATATTTGTTGTTGCTCTATTTGATTATAAAAAAATAATACTACCTTCAGTCTTTAATTTAAGAGTTAGTTAACTAATTTGAAGAGATTAAAAAAATTAATAAAGTTATTTGTAATAAATATGTATTGCTTTTCTTAAAATACTCTTCCTTATCAACTAAAATTTGATGAAATCTTTAATATATACAACTATCACAAGGATTATCTTTAAAAAATGAGAAACGAAATAGAATAGAGTCTTATATTTAAAACTAAATTTAATATTAAATTAGTTGTTATATTAAAATCGGACACTCCATTTATCTCTGCTTACACTCTCATTTGCGGTTATTGTCATACTTCAACGGCACTCCCACATCGGCTAAATCTTACCATCCACCTTCCCTTTATTATAAACTCCATCTTCGATTTTATTCATACGTATGTACGATACACGGAGGATATACTATGCTTTTAGTTTTATTTTGTCAAAAAAACTAATCGAATATGCAATTGTTTTTTCTAAGGCTGCAAAAAGACCAGATTGTTTTGTTTTTTTGGTTACATAATTTTAAAGAATGTTTGTTTTGATTCCAACATTATGTACATATTCAGGTACGGAGTTAGAAAATATTACTCTTTCGGTCCTAAATATAAAACCCTGATACTAATATGTATAAAGATCTTATATTTAAAACTGAATGAGCATTAAAGATGACAAGGATATCTTTTTCAGTGCGCAAAAGTTGATTCTTGTAAAATGGTAAAATTACCTTCACCAAAATTATTAATTTAATAAGAAAGTTGGTAGTGGATGGACTACTCACTATTATTATACAGAAAAGTACTTCTACTTTTTCTTTTTCATACTTTTTGCGGTGGCAGTGCCTGACCCTCGCATGTCTCAGCTGCGAGAAACGTTGGTGTTAGCATTTAGAATTGGAGGTTGTGGGTTTATATGACTGCAAAGTACAAACCCTAATGAGGGGAAAATATCAAATGAAAATTGCCCACCCAATGTCTCTAAACATGTCCTTCTTTCTTTAGCTTGGAATTTTGAATGTAACAATGCAATGCTATAAAATTAGGATTTCATAAGCCCTTCTATGTTGTGAGAGTTTCTTACATATATAAGTAAATAGATTATTTCAAAAACTTATACCTTCTACTTACCTATGTATCTTATATTTATATATGATATGAAATTATTAAGTTGTATTGTGTTTATAAATTATAAATAGAGAAGAATTGGAGTAAAATATTTTGAGAAAATGATAGTGATTAAAAATAATATTAAAAATTGTAATTATTTAAGCTCGTAGAATAAATTGTTCTCATCATTGAAAAGTATCTTAAAATTTGTAATTATTGAGAAGGGCAGAGAACTATATATAATATAAATGGACAAATACTAAATTGCTCTTAGATATATGAAAACAACAGTAATTTAATTTGATGACTAACATAGTAGCCCCTTAAAAATCATTCTACCACCCTAAAGTTAAGTCACGTTTTCAAAGAATCTAATAAATAAATAAATAAATATCATCACTCTTATATATTTGTTGGTTAGACACACTTTGTAATTTCCACTTTTAGCATCTGCGGACACGTCTTTTCCATGTGTATTGCAGGACCTGACTGAGGAAACAAAAAAAGAGAGGGTATAGCAAAAAAAAATAAAATTGATTACCACATTCAAGCAATGTTTTTGAAAGTGGCTTCTAACAGTATTTAAAAAGAAAAAAAGCAACAAAAAAAAACCCAACGCACCCCCATAATACATAAGTGCCGCATGTGGGTGCGGGGCCCACATCAATGTATTTGTTCGGAGATTGCTTATTATAAAGTATACTATTTGTGTATGAAGAAGGGGTCTGCTACATTTCCTCCTCTCTCGCCTCTATTCTTCCCTTCACTTTCCCCCATCACAGTCAGATAAAAAATTTTAAAGGTTTCAATTTGATATTTTATGCCAATAGCTTTTGGCTTAAGGGCATGACAGCTCTTCCATAAATAGGAAGGCCTCCATCATCATTACATGCTCCTTTTAAGTTAAAAAAAGGATTTAATATTTTATAAAACTATTATTATAATTTTGTGCCAGAAATACATAAATAAATTTACAAAGCATATATTTTCTGTTTTTTTTAATTATAACCATGAATTGTTCATATGAAAAATTAATATCTTAAATTTATTCATGTGTTGATAACATAAAATTATAATTATAGTTTTATAATTTGCAAACCCTAATGCGGGAAAATATGCCCACCAATATATCTAAATATGTCCCTTCCATAAGTGCGTGTGTATCGTTGGTGGGTGTGTGTAAGGTTTGGTTTGGTGCGTGCAGAGTGATGTGAGAAACGCTAGAAACAACCCAACCAATATTTGTGAACATTGTCCTCCAATTTTTACCCTTTTCTTTTTTTTTTTTCCAACTTTATAATTTTTTTATAATGTGTCCTTCTCCTTTCTCTACTTTCTTCATTTATTCATTCATCGCACAATATATGAAAAAACAGACCAAGTTTTGGCACCTTGGAATTTTGAACGTAACAACGCAATGCTATAAAATATTATGAAAACTTTAAACTCCGTACCTAAATCTGTACATCATTTTATGCATCTATTAAGCAACTAGAGGTATCTCTTTATCTGGATAATAAGTAATACTCCTCCGGTCCTTAATATAAGACCCATTTAACTAATTTGATTAGATTAAGGAAGTTAGGTAAGTTAGTTAATTATAAGAAAAGTGACACATTTTTCCTAAAACACCACAATCATCTTTTTTAATACCTCTCTCTTTTTTCTATTTGACTATGGTTGATGGAGTATCTATAGGGGTAATTTAGAGAAAATTGATAAATATGAGAAATGAGTCTTATATTTAGGACCAAAACCAATTTAAGAATTGAGTCCTATATTAAGGACCGGAGAAGTAACTATTTAAGCATATCAGGACCCAAACAGAAAGAGATGGCAGGGGAGGGGGATTCATTTCATGAAAACTTTCAACTCCGTTCTTTATATATGTTTAAGCTTATTGAAAAGACTAGTCATAAACAGTGTTGGGAAGTTTGGGCTATGGCTCAACTTGCAACAGGTCTAGAATTCCCTGACTTAATTAGCCGAAGAAACTGGATAATATACTTTGATGGAAAAAAAGAGTATTAGAAATACATCTTAAATCATTTTTGATCAAATATTAATTAATATTATCTTTAGTCCTAGATATAGTACCATACATATGCATGGGAGGTCAAGACCTCCACTCACTTTATCTCCTAAATTTATCATTTTTTCCAAAATATTTCTAAGATGGTTTGCATCCAGGGTAATTTCTTCTTTTGTTTTTTAATCAAAAATTGAGGATAATTTCAATGCACATAATTAAAGAGATATTTTAGCCAAACCAACATTTATTTGTCATCTATTAAATAATTAACTTAACTAATTTTTGAAATGGAAGAAGTGAAATAATCAAGTCATGAAGGGTTAGAGTGTAAGAAGAGATAAAAAGCAGCGTCCAGTACATATACATTATCCAATGTTTATTTACTTTTATTAACATATTAATTGTTGTTATAAATATCATTATTTATTAAATTATAAATATTTATATGTTTAATATTTATAATTTTATATTACGTTGCATAAGTTGGATTTTCTTACATAATTGCTTAAAATTCATATAATTCATCATAAAATTCGAACAACATTTACTGTTCTGTTGTTAATATAGTTAGTTATTTATATCAACAAATTAAAGAGGTTATGTCTCTACACGTTGACATATTTTTTTAACAAAATTTGAAGATACATCAATTGGTGTATTCAAATTTGTAGCATAAAGTGACATATTATAAAATATATTGAAAAAAATATTTTTTTTTATATTTTTTAAAAATTGGTACATTTTAATATCTGATATATAAGAAAAAGAGGTATAGAGGGAGCAAATTACAACTTTATCATGATGGGAAGCTTCGATAGACCATTATATTATATGTTAATGCACTTGCTTCTCCTTGTTCTTAATTTGTTCTTTCCTTTTTGTACAGTGTTCAACGGTCATTTTCACTTTGATCGTAGTGTTGGAGGCTACTTTCTATCCTCTTTTTATATAATTTGACAAAGAGGGGGAAAAACAAGGACCTTCAAGACTAAGAATTAAAAAGCTAGCGGTGGAGGGCGTCCGGATTCTCTCAGCAGCGGCGACCCTCAGCGTCTCTTAGCGTCCCAATATCTACCATCAAATTAATCCAAGAGCTCACAATGTGCCACATCATCAAGTTATTAAAAATTAAAAGTAAATCTAATTAATGCTATAAAATTGCTTTTTGAAAAAAATGAACTATTTTTTTGAGAAAAAAATTTGAGTGCACATTCTAATC
The DNA here is from genome assembly GCF_004799145.2 of Neltuma alba. Classification (NCBI taxonomy): domain Eukaryota; kingdom Viridiplantae; phylum Streptophyta; class Magnoliopsida; order Fabales; family Fabaceae; genus Neltuma; species Neltuma alba. The sequence continues at coordinate 124,701 of NW_021633132.1, forward strand.
TCTTGGATCTATTTGTTTTAATTGTAGAGTTTAATAAGAGTCCAAATTAATATAAATTGAGTCAGATAGGACCACCAACAAAGGTAGAGTTCTGCCGCAAAGTATTTTCATTAAACATTAAAAAAAAATACTTGATATTGTTTTGCCACTCTTTATGATTCTATCTTACTCAATCTGTATCAGATTGAATTTAGATAAATCTTCCAGTTTAAGATGGATAAGTCCAAAAAATTATATATAAATATTTGATGGTCAAGTTTTTTTTATTCTTTATGATTATTTGCATAAGTCTGGAGTCTGAACATCTCATAAATTCTTTAACTAAAATGAGCCAGGTGAAAAAAATTGGATATTCCATGCTAAAAATATCCTAGGTGAAATCTAGTGAAAAAATTTTACACTATAATTCGGATTTATTCCTAATTTTTCTTAGTCTTTTTGAAGCTCTCAAGTAATTACTACCTCCAGTCCTTAATATCAAATTTTATTTGATTTTTATTTTGATTCTAAATATAAACTCCAATCTATTTTGTCTCTCATATTTATACATTTTTTCTCAAATAGTCCTTTTAATAATAGTAGTTCTAGCCAACATACTTGATTAGCAAGGATATTTTAAGAAAGACAACATCTATTTATTACAAATAACTAATTTAATTTATTTTCTTAATCTCCTTAAATTAGTCATCTAGCTCTTATATTTAGGACCGTAGTAAAAAAATGAGAATAAATGAATAATGTATAAATATTAATGAATATATGAAATGACACAGTTTTACATATATATATTGATGAAAGGAATTGGATAATTATCCATGTCCCTCCCCTTTGTGATCCCAAGACTAGCGTATGCAAATCCTCTTGAACACTATATATTAATGAATAAATAAAATGACACTAATACACGCACACACACACGTAGTTAGTGTGTGTGAAGGACTATATATATATAACTATACTGTTATTGTTATTTATGAAAGAACAGAACCAATTCTTTCCAATAAAGTTGTGGGAGTGCTGTTGAAACGGCAAGAGTGAAGTATGACATTAACCACATAAACGAAGTCCTAAAATAGAGGTCAGAGTATGAGATGCAATAAAAGTAGCGTCCAAACTTATTCATATACATTATCCCATATTTGTTATAATCAAACAGGAACAACATATATTTTTAGCATAAAGTGACATATAAAGTATATTGAAGGAAATCTAAATTTTATATTTTTACAATTTTGAAAATGATTACATTTTAATGTATGATATATAATCCAACTTAATATACTCAATTTTCAAAACAAAATATTTTACAATGACGCATATAAATTATTATATAAGAATGGTTTTTTTTTAAAAAATAAACTCACTAGCTTTATTAATACACATATGTGGTAAATTAATGGACAAAACTTAAGGTTTATTTGTGTCTAGTAATTTTCCAATCAAAATATCGGCACAAGAAATTTTTTAATTAATAATAAAACTTGATATCGACGGAATTTTAAAATTCTATTGACCCCTTATTAATAATAAAACCCTCATCTGACAAACGGTGGTTGTGGGTTATCCGCCCCACCTTTCCTTCTTCCTTCCACGGAGTGATGCACAGAGTTCTCTCTCAACCGCGAGGAAGGCAAATTTCGTGGATGTTCATATGCTTCCTCACGCGCTCTCATGTTATAATCTATGTTACTCGCGTTGTCATTGTTGAGTAATATTTTACAATATCTTTTCATGACTAATATGTACAAGTCTGGACTCACATTTTTATTGTATAAAAAAGTACTTCTACTTTTTTCATGCTTTTTGCAGCTGCAGTACCCTGATGGCCTGATCCTCTCATGTCTGAGCAGCGAGAAACGTTGGTGTTATTATTTGGAATTTGACTCAGGCAAAAAAAAGAAAAGAAAAGAAGGATTATTTAAAATTGGGGGTTGGGTGCTTATGCAACTGCAAAGTGCAAACCCTACTGAGGGGAAAATATCAAATGAAAATTGCCCACTCAATATCTCTAATCGTGTCCTTCTTTCTTTAGCTTGGAATTTTGAATGGAGCAATACAATGCTACAAAATTTGGATTTTTTACGTTGCGAGATTTTCTTACATGTATAATATAAATGGACAAATACTAAATTGCTCCTAGATATATGAAAATAACAGTTATTTAATTTGATGATTAACATATTAGCCCCTTAAAAATCATTCTACCACCCTAAAGCTAAGTCACGTTTCTAAAGAATCTGAAAAAAGAGAAAAGTAAATATCATCACTTTTATGTATTTGTTGGTTTGACACACTTTGTAATTTCCACTTTTAGCATCTACGGACCCGTCTTTTCTATGTGAAATTGCAGGACCAGACTAAGGAAACAAAAAAGAAAAAGACGGAAGAGTATAGCAAAAATATTAATTACCACGTTCAAGCAATATTTTTGAAAATGATTTCTAACAGTAATTATTCTGCATCAGAAATACATAAATAAATCTAAACTGTTAATATTTGGTCTAAACATACTGTTAAAATTTCAATACACAGTTAAAATATGATTGAAATAGTTTACAAAGCATATATTTTCTATTTTTTCTTATTATAACTATGAATTGTTCGGATGAAAATTAATATCTTAAATTTATTTATGTGTTGATAACATAAAATTATAATTATAGTTTTATAATTTGCGAACCCTAATGCGGGAAAATGTGCCCACCAATATATTTAAACGTGTCCTTTCCCTAAGTGCGTGTGTATCGTAGGTGGGTGTGCATAAGGTTTGGTTGGGTGGGCACCGTGATGGGGGAAGCACGAGAAACAACCCACCCAATATCTACAAACGCTCTCCTTCAATTTTTTCCCTTTTCTTTTTTCAATTTTATAATTTTCTATAATGAAAAAATTTATAATGTCTCCTTTTTCTTTCTCTTCTTTCTTCATTTATTCATTCATCGCACAATATATGAAAAAACATAACCAAGTTTTGGCACCTTGGAATTTTAATGGAACAGGGCAATGCTATAAAATATTATGAAAACTTTCAACTCCTTACCTAAATATGTACATCTATTTTATCCATCTTTAAGCAACTAGAGGTATCTTTTATCTGGATGATGAGTAATAACTATTTAAGCATATCAGAACCCAAACAGAAAGAGATGCAGGGCAGGGGGATTCATTTTATAAAAACTTTGAACTCCGTTCTTTATATATTTTTAAGCTTATTGAAAAGACTAGTCATAAAGAGTGTCGGGAAGTCTGGGTTATGGCTCAACTTGCAGCAAGTCTAGAATTCCTTGACTTAATTAGCCAAAGGAATTGGATAATATACTTTGATGGGGAAAAAAAAGAGTATTAAAAATACATCTTAAATCATTTTTGATCAAATACTAATTAATACTATCTTTGGTCTTAGATATAAAAACCATACAGATGGGAGGTTAAGACTTCCATTTACTTTATTTCCTAAATTTATCATTTTTCCCAAAATATTCTTAAGAGGGTTTCCATCAAGGGTTATTATATCTTTTTTTTACCAAACATCAAGGATAATTTCAATGCACATAACTGAAGAGATATTTTAGCCAAACCAATATTTATTTATCATAAGTAATTAACTAATTTTTGAAATGGGAGGAGTGAAATGAAGTCATGAAAGTTTAGAGTGTAAGAAGAAATAAGAGCAGCATCCAGTACAAATACATTATCCAATATTTATTTACCTTTATTGAAATATTAATTGTTGTTATAAATCTCATTATTTATTAAATTATAAATATTTATATGTTTAATATTTATAATTTTATATTATATTGTTTGTTGGATTTTTTTACATAATTGCTTAAAATTCATATAATAATAAAATTCGAACAACATTTACTGTTCTGTTGTTAATATAGTTAGTTATTTATATCAACAAAGAGCTTATGTCACTATATGTTGACATATTTTTTAACAAAATTTGAAGATGCATCAATTTGTATATTCAAATTTTGACATATAAAATATATTGAAAAAATAATTTTTTATATTTTTTTTTAAAGTTGATACATTTTAATGTATGATATATAGAAAAAGAGGTATAGAGGGGACAAATTACAGCTTTATCATGATGGGAAGTTTCAACGCATCATTATATTATATGTTAATGCACTTACTTCTCCTTGTTCTTAATTTGTTCTTTCCTTTTTTATAGTGTTCAACGGTCATTTTCACCTTGATCATAGGGTTGGAGACTACTTACTATTTTTTTTTTATAATAACAAAGAGGGAAAAAAAGAAGGAGCTTCAAGACTAAGACTAAAAAAGCTAGTGGTGGAGGCTGTGTGAGTGTGAAACTGCGAGGTGCAAACCCTAATGTGGGAAAATGTGCCCACCCAATGTCTCTAAATGTGTACTTTTTTTTTTTTTTGCTTCTTATTTGTTAATATATTCATTCATACATGGCACTAATATATGGAAAAAAAACAGAACCGGTTTTGGTAGCTTGGAATTTTGAATGGAACAACGCAATGCTATAAAATTATGAATTTTTAAGCCCTTCTACGTTCTGAGAGTTTCCTACATATATAAATAAATAGATTTATTTTGAAAAAATTATACCCACTACTTACCTACATATCTTATATTTATATGTGATATAAAATTATTAAGTCGTATTATGTTTATAAGTTATAAATAGAGAAAATTGGAGTAAAACATTTTGAGAAAATGATATTTATTAAAAGTAATGTTAAAGATTGCAATTATTTAAGCTCATAGAATAAATCATACTTATGGAAAAGTATCTTAAAATTTCTAATTATTGAGAAGGGTAGAGAACTATCTATGATATAAATGGACAAATACTAAATTGCTCTGCGATATATGATAATAACAGTAATTTAATTTGATAATTAACATAATAGCCCCTTAAAAACAGAAAATAGAGGATAGAAAAAAAATACTCCTCTGATCCTTAATATAAGGTATATTTAACTAATTTGATTAGATTACAGAAGTTAGGTAAGTTAGTTAATTATAAAAAATATGACACATTTTTCCTAAAACACCATAATCATCTTTTTTAATACCCCTCTCTCTTTTACTTAATTATGGTTGAAGGAATATCTATAGGGGTAATTTAGAGAAAATTAATAAATACGAGAAATGGATCTTATATTTAAAATTAAGACCAACTCAACAATTAGGTCCTATATTAAGAACCCGAGAAGTATTAATTATGGCATTCGGGCATTATTTTTGAAAACTGCAGTTCCTAACACCTTTTTGTTTTTTTAGAAAAAAAAAAAAGCCTTATGCGGGTGCCGTGCGCCGTATGCGGGTGTCGTGTGGGGCCCACATCAATGCGTTTCTGCATGAAGAGGGGTATCTGCGCTTCCTCCGTCTCCCTCTCTCTAGCCCGCGCCTGTGCATCCATGGGGAGGCTCTGCGCCGCCCTAGCATAATCCATTTTTGCATATCAAAACAGCACTACTCTCCTCACTCACTCAACCGATCGCTCACTCGTGTGGCTTGTTCTTGGCCTGGCCGGTGTTGAGCCGCTAACCCAGGTAACCTTCTTTTCTCCTTCTCCTTCTCCTCCCTCACTCACCCAATCGCTCGGTCACTCGTGTAGTTTGTTCTTGTCGTGGCCAGTGCTGAGCACTGAGCAGCTAACCCAGCTAACCCTCACTCACCAGGTGTATTAGTATATAGTCTGGATACTCTAGACATGCTTGCTTGTCGTATTTTAATGATGGCTCATACCACCCATTTTTTCAGACAAGCTTGTACTCGTTATTATTTTTCAAAAGAGAGCATGATGATCCTTATATAGTTTGTACAACACACACACACATGAAAACAAATGACCTTGAAAATATATAGAATATGAAAGAGCACACCACGTGCACAAGATGAATTTTTCACTAAATTTTTGTTGCTTGTTCCTTTTTTTTGCAGATGGCGTCCGCTGAAATGACAGATGGCCCTAGTGTTGATGTTCAAAATGAGTATAATTTTTAACTCATAGCTCCAAATTATACATATCTGTGTGTGTTTTCTTCTTAACTGCATACATCCAAATATAGTTACTATATTTAGGTTCAGGGATAATTTAAGATGATATCTCATATGAGCCTTTGGGGAATATACATTTTAATATGTAGGCTCTTCATGATTATAGTATGAAAATGATAATCCTATGATATTTTCTCATGTTGGGCTGATGTCAATAATCGAGTGTTTACATATATAGTATTCTGTATATATGGTGTAAGTGGTTTTGTCGTGGTATATTTTGTAATTTGTTTTAATCACTATGTTTTATTATCAGGGATGAGCATCAAATGACACAACCGCCACCAAAATCCTCCGCACCACCACCACCACCACCCCCCTCCGTATCAATGGTAGCACGACGTCTACCACCCCTTCTACCACCACTACGACAACGACGAACATCTATTTCACTATCGGTTGCATCAACACCCTCACGAGCAGCAGCAACAGACCCCCTTATACTAGTGGGAGCACCACGACGACCACCACCACCGCCACGGCCACCCCGACGAACCTCTGTTGCACTAACAGTTGCATCAACACCCCCACCAGCAGTCATAACAGACCCCTTTATACCAGTGGGAGCACCACAACCACCACCACCACCACGACCAGCCCGACGAATTGCATCAACACTCCCACCAGTAGCAGCAACAGACTCCCTTGTGCCAATGCGAGCAACACCACCGCCACAAACCCATGTTGCACTGACGGTTGCATCCACATCCCCACCTGCAGCAGCAGCAGACCCACTTGTACGAATGGGAGCACGACCACAAAGAACTCCATTGTATGTTTTACTAATAAATTTCTAGTTAATCCGTATGCATTTAAGTTCTTTTCTTCGCTCTCTTTCAACTAGACAGCTGTTTAAAGCTTGTTAATGTGTAATTTTATCTGTTCTACTAATAATTAACTATTTTAACGCTACACATATTTTAATATTCATATGTTTTTTAACCTTTAATTTTTTTTTTTTTTCCTGTCTTTATGTGTATTAGGAATCAAATCCCGGCTGAAGGAGCTGCTTATGCGCTAAATCCTCCTCAATTTCAATACGTTTATGGGTAAATCTTTTTAAATAACGTTATTTTGTTGCGTTTTAACATTTTATTCTTCTGTATTGTCTTAAAATCAAGCAATTCATCTTTTGCTTAAATTTTGATCTGATGTTTATTTGAAAATAGAGATAAAAGTTGAAGGTAACGATTATTTGAACATAGTGAGTTTTTAAATTTTTATATGTAATTATTACGCTGTTTTTTTAACTTCTTACTATCTTTTGTAATTAAAAAACTTGTTTCAGGCATTATGATACAAATTTTGTCTGGGCTTCTGTTATTCCATTTATGGTTATGGGAGTTTCCATTTGGATTACAGTGCGTAGCCGAAAAGGTATTATTGTTCTTATTATTTTACTGTTTTTTAAATAATGTGAATTACTATTATAAATTGTTGTTACTTCCATTATTACCTTTATTATACTAATATGCTGTTTTTTTTTTTTTCCAGATCTTCATAACTTGTCCAAAGCCTTCTTATTCTATTTAGGCTTGGCTGTCATTGAACTCCTTGTGACGATATTTGGGCTGATTACAATGCCTTGCACTCAATATTGGCGCAGGATATTGAAAGAACCAGCTGATATGATTTATATAGTCGCTAATCATACCCTCAACATTTTGGAAGCTTTTCATTATCCATATAATGGGATAGCAAACCATATTTTTTTATGGATAGTGGTTGCATCCAGCATGGTTCTTGAATACATAGCGACCGATTATGGAGTTCATCCACTTGGAGTGTACCATGTCCATGTGCACTCCAATCTTCTATTATCATTCCTGCGGTTAAATGTCGCAATATTTGAGTCTATTATCAAGCAACAGATTTTTCGTTTTCCACTGTTTTTTATCTTGACAGGAGTCATTGATGCTGTTGGTCATGCTATTAGAGTATGGAAGAGGGTGGAATTTGATCGTGAATCTAGGACAAGCCACTAAAGTTGTATTTTGATGGAGATCTGCACCTTTTTGCTATATTTTGTATTAAAACTCCGCTATGAATTATGGAGGGAATATCTCAAGACATATTTGGTTACAGTTTTTCATCTAGTTATCTAATTTTATACTTACATCATTTTATTATTCAAGGAACAAAAAAATCAGACCGGTCACTAAACCGGTTGAGACAGTGAGTTAAGGGTCAGTAGGTCAGATCAGGGTCTAACCAGAGTCAGATAGGTCATATTAAAACAATATAATTTAATTGATAATAACAAAATATAATAATATTTATAAATAATAATCAGTAATCGTTCATGTTTAATTGTACCAATTAACGTTACTAAAATACGCATCTATTTTAAATGTTAATTTTTAGATGTTTGAGACAAAAATCTGATGCACTATGTTAAAAAATCTTTTTTTTTTGTTTTTGTTTTTTTAACTCTTGCTTCTCTCTTCTTTTTTCTTCTCTCTCCCACCTGACCACTCTTTATTTTTCCCTTCATAACACGCATAGCAGCTTTCTTCTTTCTTCCTTGAATAACGAGCAAGCAGGAAGCACAATAGGGTAGCTGCTCTTGAAGCACAAATCACGATTCCCTCTTTCTTTTTTCCAGCTAAAATTTTTTTTTGCCTCAGAATCTTTCTTCTTGTCTTCTAATCTTTTAGTTTCTCCTCCCTCCCTCTCTCCTTTTTTCCTTACACAACTTCAACAACAAATCAGTCTTCATGGTGAAACCTAGAATATTAAATCATCTTCTTATTTTTCTTCCATGCTTTTTGGTTTTCACGCTAAAATGCTTCTTCACTTTACTTTTTGGCGTATTCAGGAGTTCTCTTGTAATAAGGTTTGCTCAGCATATCTCTCTCTATTTTTTCCATGGAAAAAAAAAACCGGACTGGACCGGCCGGTTCAACCGGTGAACCGGCCTGATGTCCGGTCTGGATTAAGGAAAGAACCGGCCAGGGTTTGAACCGGTGGTAAACCGGTTGAGCCGGTAAGAACTGGCGTTGAACTAGGTAAACCGCCGGTTTAGGTGGTGTATCCGGTTCACCGTTTTGCCCCCTCCAGAGCCCGAAAACGACGACGTTTCATTTAAAAAAAAAAGCAAACCGATTCCAAAACCGACTCGACCCCCTGCAGTCCTGCACCCTCGCTCAAGTCTCGACCCCGCGCCCGTCTCCTTCGGTCCTTCTTCCTCATTCGGTCTCCACTCTCCAATCTGGCAATCTCCATCTCGTCCTCGGTCGCCTTCGCAGCCACCGTGTGCTCAGCTTACTTCCCTGTCCTCGGTCCCAGCTCGCTGAATCTCGTTGCCGTGTGCTCATTGGATCTCCCAGCTCGCTGAAGCTCACACACGATTCAGTGCCCTCACTCTCTGTGTGGTCGTCGACCGTCGTCCCCTGCCTCGCCTGAAGCTGCTCGGTGCCCTGCCGTCGCCGCGCCTGAAGCTCCTCGCCTTGCCCGTGCCGTCGGTGCCCTGTCGTCGCCGATCCAAGTCGGTGCCCTGTCGTCGCCTTGCTCGCCGATCTCAGTTCTCCCAAGTCCAGCCTCCCAATTTTCGTTTGAAGTTTTGAACTCTCATTCTCTGCTCTCGGCCACTCAGCAAACTCACCCATTTTCGTTTGAACTTGGAAGTGACGGTGATAATCTCTGCCATCTATTATTTTTATGGTTTGATTTTGTCATTTTGGAATTTGAATTCTGCTTCTGCTTGAGGATATTGTGTGAAAATTAATTGTATTATGAAATCTGAACCCATCAATGGATGCCATGGATTTGTATCTGCTTGTATTCCAGAGGATATTGTGCGGAGGATATTCTATGTTTGGTTTGCACGAAGGAATAATTTCATTAATTTGGTACTCTGAAATAATTTGATGCTCTAGCTTAGAATTACTTGTTTGGTTTCAAAATTGTGAACTGTGTTTGGTTTAAAATTGTAGTCATTTCATTGTATATAGTGAAGTAGTGAAATCTGAAACTATGGACGGTTTTAAAATTATGGACAGTTCCCCACTTTGTTCAATATGAAATCTGAAACTGAATAACTTGATTGTTTAATCATTAATGTTGTGTTAAGCTTTTGATTTTTTTTTTTAGTAGCAGTGATGGATATTTCAAATAACCAAAGTTCTGGAAATGACAACATGACTCCTAATACTGGATCTTCAAATCCTCTTACCGAAACCTCCACACCCACATCCTCATTACGTGCCAAAACTGATCCAGCATGGGCACATATTGCGTACAAAAAAGAAGGAACACAAAATATATATACATGTCTTTTTTGTACTATTAGTTATAGAGGAGGTGGGATAAATAGGATGAAGCAACATCTTGTTGGCACTGTTGATCAAATAGCTGCTTGTAAAAAAGTTCCACATGATGTTCGTTATAGAATGGCAGAGTCTTTAAAAGAAGGGTCAAAGAAGAAAACTATTGAAAACATAGAAGAGGAAGTCGAAGAAACTCATGTTGAATCACCAAATGTCACAGGTAGTGTGAGGAAGAGGAAAGCTTCTGGGAGCATAGACAATTTTTTTGCTCCTAGAACAACTCCTGATTCCCAACCTGGCATTAAGAGTGCATTAGCAACTAAAGAAGCAAAGCATAATGTGAAAATGTTGATTGCTGAATGGGCTATTGTAAACTGCATTCCGTTTAAGGCGTTTGATTGTCCTTTATTTCAAAAAGCTGTGGATGGCATTGCTTCAATAGGGCCTAGGTTTAAAGCTCCTAGTGCTTATGATTTTAAAACCAACTTGTTGAGTGACTGGAGAAAAGAATGTCAGTTACTTATTGATAGCCATCGAGCTAAATGGAAAAACAATGGTTGCACACTCATGGCTGATGGATGGACTGATGTTAGACAGCGTATTTTGATAAACTTCTTAGTGTATTCTACACATGGTATGGTATTTGTGAAGTCTGTTGATGCATCAAATCTAGTTAAAGATGCCAAAACTCTATTCACACTATTTTGTGAAGTCATTGAGTGGATTGGTCCTAAAAATATTGTTCATGTGGTGACTGACAATGCAGCTAACTATGTAGCATGTGGTAGATTGATTAAAGAGAAGTATAAAAGTATTTATTAGTCACCTTGTGCCGCACATTGTTTGAATCTTGTATTGAAAGACTTTTCAAGCATGCCTCATGTGTCAGACCTTGCATCAAAGGCATCAAAGATAACTGTATTTGCATATAATCATATGGTTTTCTTATCATGGCTGAGGAAAAGACCGACTTGGAAAGAAATTGTGCATCCTGGTGCCACAAGGTTTGCTACCACATTTATTACATTGCATAGTATATATATGCACAAGAATGACTTGCAGGCTTTAGTTGTTGATAAACACTTTGTGGACCACAAATTATCAAGGACTGAAGCAGGAAAAAATTTCAGTGCAATCATATTGGACAATCGGTTTTGGAATGATTGTTATCAAGTTGTGAAAATTGTATCTCCTCTTATAAAATTGTTGAGAATTGTTGATTCATATGAGAAGCCTTCATTGCCTTATGTTTATGAAGGCATGCGAAGGGCAAAAATGGCAATTAAGGAGATGTTTAAGAAGAACAAGGACCTGTATAAGCCGTACACAACAATCATTCAAACTCGATGGGATAAGCATTTGAAGACTAATCTTCATGCAGCATCATATTTGCTGAATCCTGCAATCACATATGCTCCAGACTGCCCGATCAAGTCAAAGTTAATGATGGCTTTAATTGATGTGGTGGAGTCTTACTCAGACGAAGAGGTTGATGGCTTCTTGGTAATGAAACAAGCAACTACTTATCGTGAAGCTAAAGAATCCTTCAGTAGACCATCATGTCAAAAAGTAGCACAGAAACTTGACCCTTGTAAGTGTTTGTATTTAATAGTTAATAGTATATTGATGGTCATTCACTAATTTTATATTTCATATTTTTATGATTCAGATGAATGGTGGACATATTATGGATGTTTAGTGCCAGAGTTGCAACGTGTTGCGATGCGCATTCTTAGTCAAACTTCTTCTTCTTCTGGTTGTGAAAGGAATTGGAGTTTATTTGAACGCATTCATACAAAAAGAAGAAATAGATTGGAGCACAAGAGGCTAAATGATTTAGTTTTCACAAACTATAACTTACGATTGAAGCATAGGTAATTTTATAAGTTATGGCTGCTTTTATTTTGATATGGATTTACATCTAATTGAAATTTTATTTGTCAGGAGTACATTGAAGAAGCAGAAGGCAAGCTATGATCCTATTGACTATGAAAACATTGATTTGGTGGACTTTTGGGTGACTGAAGAAGATCCTGTTCCAGAGTTTGATGATAGAGATGTGGCGACATTTGAAAGTGTTTTCAACAATGAAGACATTTCAAATTTAACAACTCCTGGGAGGGATAATGAAGGTATTATTATCTTAGTTTCTTAGAAGTTATAAATATTTTTATTTTAATATTGATTTACACTTAATTGACATTTTATTATTGTCTTATTTAGGTGGTGGTGATGATATGAATATTGTTGAACCTCCACCTCTGCAAGATGATGTTGCTCCTCCTTCTACTTTTCCTCTTCCAACTATTGATGTCTCCATTCCTGGCCCTACCAATGAATTGAATGATGATTTTGATTTTCTGTAGTGATGAAGATATATATATTTGTTAATGGTAGTTTGGTACAATTAAATGTTTAAACTTTAAACCACGTTGGTTGTTTTTTGTATTTTGTTAAATGATTATTATTAATGAATGTTATTTTTATTGTCATTGCTAATTAAATTAAATTATTTTAATATGACCGGTCTGACCCCGGTCTGACCCATTAACCCTTGACCTACTATCTAGACCAGTTCAGTGTCCGGTCCGGTTTTTTGTTCATTGGACTTAGCAAGCTATGGGGACTACTTTTCCTGCAATGCGAATTTTTTAATTGGAAAAAAAAAAATGATCCACATGGCCGTTTCTACCTGTGAAAAAAATCGACATGGATTTTGAAATAATTCAATGTCTTAAATTTGAAATATGGAAAATAAAATAATCTCAAATATCAAATCTAATATATATATATATATATATATATATTAGATAGCACAAATTTTGCGGAAAAGAATCAAAATCGTAAATAAGTTTATTCGTAAGGTAAATTAATTTAGAAAATTAACAAATATAAGAGACAAAATTGATCATGATCATAATGCTTTTCTAATTCTATTTATAGGGCAAAGAGAGAAGACATTTTTTGGTCATATTTATAAGGTATTGAGACAAATTTTTTGTATGAATGAATAATTTTACCCCTAATTTGTTATTGTATTGACTTTGTTTACATGTATAATGTATATTAAATAGGGATAAAGTTGAAAAGTTATTAAATCTTAAATAAAAGTTAGTGAAGTTTAAAATTTTTCTTAGTCTAGGTGAAACATACTGGAAGTTATTTCTAAATAGGACAGAGAGTATTCAAGACCAAATAAAAGGAGAGAGATTGGAGGGAGTATTATTTTTTAAAATAAAGGGACAAAACATGACGATCCTTATGGTTTGTGAAATATATATAAGAAATGAATCAGTTTAAAAATAGGGTATGAAACAGATGAGCACAATATATAACATACTTCTGCTATAGGTCTATTATTTGTCATTCCTTGTGTGTATTATTATGGTTTAACTTGATCCGCAACCATTTCACCTGTTAACTCATTCTCTTGCGCTTCTCCTCCAATTATGTCTTTTTATAAGAACCACCTGTTATTTTTATCTTATTTCTTTTTTATAAGAAACATTTGTAAGATGTCTTAAAATTTTTTGCCTAGTTTTACCCCCACTTGATTATTTAGTTTAATACTTAATATATTTATTATATTATTTCTCAAAGTATTATTTATTCATCTCTCTCCATCACACTTCCTTTTTCTTTTATAATTCTCTTTATTTTAATAATTTTCTTATTCTTTCATTTATTCTCTTTCCTTCTCATTAATAAGAGTATTTTTTTAAAAAAACTTACAACTATTACATATATATTTTTATTGTCTTTAATTAATTTTAACTAATTTTTTGATTTACGTGATTTAGGCATATTTTTTTATAAAAAGGGATGGAGGAAGTTAGTACTATATATTTGTCCAAATTATACAATCATGTAATTAAGACATTTCACTTCATTATCAAAAACATTTAAAATCAGACCGGGTGTATTGTCGGAAATATAAAATGAAGCAGGTCATTTTCCAATTGGCTCTTGTCAGAGTTTTGACTTGCTTGAGTCCTCTCCCCATGTTGGAGCTAGAGACTCGGCTGGTCTTCATGTGAAAAGTGACTTATGGAAAAACTAACATTTATGACCACTTGTACGTGTTCTTCTTCAATGGTTGCATTTAATTTCTTACTTATTTTTGTGTGGTGTCTATATTTGTTACCAAAATTTAATAGGAAATGAATTAACAACACTCTTCTAGTCCTAAATATAAAACTCCTTTTGTAATATAATTTACACTATAAAAAGGGTCTTATATTTAGGAATGGAAGAATAATTATTACGGGCATGTTATCAATGCGTTTAAACCTTTTCGGCATATACTCATGTAGTCATATTTATAAAGTAAAGGGAGAAATTTTTTATATGAATGTACAATTTTAACTTTTATTTATTATCATGTTGACTTTATTTTCATGCGAAATAATATAGATTAAATAGGAATAAAGTTAGAAAGTTGTTAAATTTTAATACATAGTTAACAAAGTTTAAAGTTTTTTTTTATTTGTGTAAAACATCTTAGGAATAACTTATAAATAGATTAGAGGAATGTATTTTAGTATTTAGGGCTCCTTATATGGGGAGAACATTTGATGCTTATCATAATTATAAGCATGGAGTGCTCATTTTAGTTTGGATCATTTAGATTGATTTTGGATGATCCAGATTTAATTTAAACTTTTTACATATTGTTATTTTTTATTTTAATAGACGCAGAATTTTTTAAAAGAAAGATAATCTTATAACTAGCGATTTATCATTGAAAAAAATTGCATATTAAAACTTCCAAATTTGAACCATTCATATCAAACTTTAAATGGTCTAGAGTATATTATGAAACATCCTTCCGTAAACCCTTTTTAATGCGTGTTCAAAAGTATTACGGTTCAAGCAGATGACAAAACAAGCCGCTAGATTAAAAACTTGTATTTAATTTTTTGGGTTACTATTCACTGGTTAATTTTAGATTTTTGGTCCAATTTTGAAAACTCATAACTAATTATAAAAAAATCGTATTGAGGTGGTTCAACATTCTATTTCAAGCTCTTTCAATTTTCTATAGAGAAAAAATATAAATGTAGATCTAACCCTTACCAACTGATACAGTTAATTACATAAACTTTACTGTTTATTTGGTCAAAATAGTATTTTCTAGATTCTTTGTCCTAATTTTGAGCAACCATAACTTTTAGCACACATATCCAATTTAAGTAATATATCACTTTTTTTAAAGCTTAGGATGTTATATGGATGCTCACCAAATTTCACCAGCAGATTTAATCGTTTTCCTCCGTGTAACTCAATCACCATTTCATGACTCATTTAGGGATAATTTACCCCCTTACTTACATTAACAATTCATAATTACTTCTTTCCATACATATTATCATTCTATTGATATACTAACCATTCCCATACATCATCATAGCCAATTATACATGCCATTACCATTATTTAACATCTTATAACATCAGTGGCATATTTATATCATACATTGGCATACAAATTGTTAGTGCTAGTTTCACCCAAGAGGGGGTGAATTAGGTGATATAAAAATTTGACTTTATAAAATAAATAATTGAATAATGCAAAGGAAGCAAGTTTAGAAGGATTTCACTGAAGATGAATAGAAATAGAACATGCAGGAATTTATACTAGTTCAGTCAGAACCACTTAACCTATCCCAATCCTCAGAGCATCTATGAGTTTTCACTAAACCCCAAGATTCAATAGGGTCTTGGTGCCACAATACAGTAATTGAGCTTACTTCAATTACTCCCCTTACTTCCCGTAAGGTTACAATCCCCTCAAGAATCCCATATTCTTGAGTCACTCTTTGAAAGCAATAAATGATTTACAAACTCTCTCTTAAGAGTGTGTGGCATAAACATTGAAGCTCAGTATAGAAAAAAGAGTATTGAATGCAAAGATTAATTTTAACAGTTGGTAGCTCGGTTCATTCACTACTTCATTCAATGCTCTTCGCGCCATTTATAGTTAGATTCTTTCAAGTTTTCGTGAGACACAATAGCTTGTAAATGTTGGGATATCGCTTGCATGTGTTTGTAGTTGCAACGGATGTTTGTAATAAATGCACTTTTGACACAATAGCTTGAGCCTATAATATAACCATTGAGCTTCGTAACCTGCAGAAGTGTCTTGGTAGAAAAATAAGATTCGTCCAAGAAGAAATAAAAGTGAACACTAGAATAGGTGATGATCTTTGAACTTTAATACAAGGAGTGAAAATCATAAATTAGAGATCAACCAACCAGACAATCAAATTATCAAAGACCTGATCGATAAGCCCTTAATCGATAAAATTATCGGTTAATTGAAAGGAAGCAATTCTAAAATGTAGACTCACTTATCAAAGTCATTATAGATCAAACACTTTATGGAACAAGTTATCGATATATAGTGAAATGTAGTCAAAGTGATTTTATTAAGATAATTCATCTGAAATTAGTTGAAAAGCTTGTCTCTTGAAACAGGTGCCTACTCACTTCTTATAAGAATAGAAGATAATTAATGAAGGCTAAGAAAAGTTTAAAGACAAGATAATATCATTCTTTCTGAAGAGTATCGTGAAGGACAATTTAAGAAGAAATGTGTTTGTACTTTATAGAACAAGTGATCAATAATCTACTTTATCAAACAGCTTATTGATATTTTTTTTTGGACTCAACAGCTTATTGATAATTGATCGAATAAAACTTGAAGCTGAGTAAGACTGAGAGAAACTTGATCAAACAACTTATCAAACAAGGGAGCAAGACAAACTTAGATAGTTTTAGAACAAGTTATCAATATGTATGATTATCGATAAGGTGATAGATAACTCCTTGTATGCAGCGATGGAAGTTACCACCTCCTTTGGTAATCACTCTGTATTCGTCCATCGCCACTAATTCCCTTGGTTTATCATGACGAATCACACTTTTCTCTTAACCTCTGCTAGTCTTACGTAGCTTCATTCATCGTACCATTGCCTGTTTGGGCATCCGTTACGAAGTTTAACTTAACTTTTGGATTTAACTCCATTTCTCTTAAGAGTAAGATCAGGGTCTTGTCCTTGCCATTAGGGGAAGACAACCAATTCAATCCCATGACCACATCAACTTCATGGAAGGCCTATATATCAAGTCTAAGGCAATATAACAATGCTAATAACCAACTATATAGTTTAAGCACACATCAGATATATTTATCCTATTATGTGTTGGTGTGAACATGTGTATATCATACAGCAACATATTCATAACCAAGCTGAGTCCTTTAAAACAATCATATGAGAGAAAAAATGATTAGCACCCTAACTAAACATTGCAATCACTGGAAAGTTCTTAATAATGATCGTTCCTTGGATCATTTCCAGAGACTTCCGGGCTTCTTCCCTTGTGATGGCAAATACTTCTCCTTAGGTGGGTAACCTTAGCTTTTATGTATTCTGTAGGCTTTCTTTCGAGAAGTGTTCGGGCTTACCATAACTATAGCAGACATTCTGTCTGGCCATACATGGTCTATTACCTTGACTCTTACCGCAAGTTGGCATTCCTTGCCATTTGAGGCCTTGCCTGCCTTCTTACTCTTTTAGTTGTCCCATAGCCTCTTGCTCTTCCCGTTCGCATCAGAAGAGGTGTCACCCTGATCTCCCTTCTCTAACTTGGGAGTAGGCTCAATCTCAAATGATAGTTTAAGCTGTTCTCTGTAATTCGGTAGGCCTCAACTGCCGTGTTGAAGTGCTCAAACTGCCAGGGAGCAATCATCTCCCTTAAGGGCTGCTTTAGTCCTCTAACCATTTTCTCAGTCATCCACCTCTCATCCTCCCAGTAACGTAGGTAACTGGAGTAGTAAGAGAGAGATGGATAAACTTAGCTAGGTACTCATCAAATGGCTTATTATTCTTCTGCTTCAGGGTTAGGAATTTTGCTTCCTTTTCATCCCTGACTGACCTCAGAAAATATTTCTCATGGAATTGCTCCAAGAACACTTCTAATGTCATTCTCATGTTCCGAGCATCCAGAAGAATCTCGGTATTCTTTTACCAATGACCAGCATCCTTTTCTAGCTGGTAAATAGCCATTTGGGCTTTCTGCTTAGTCGAACAGTCTAGAACTTTGAAAATCTTTTCCAAGCAGTTAATGCAATCCTTTGCTGCTTGGATGTCAATCATTCCATCGAAGGATGGTGGATTATGCTCGCAAAAGTGAGTCACTGTTAGATGCTGTCGGGGTTTACTACTGGCATTGCTAATCTGGCTAATGCTCTATTGCTTGTGCTATTGAGGTTTCTTCCTCTGGCTGCCTCCTATTGAGGTTAGCCACTACCGCTACTACCGCTGCTACTATTACAGTGTCTCTTTCTTATTCCTGGCTAGCTTGTGCCGCCCTCATCCCTTCAATAGCCTTTTATTGTGATTCTAAGCAATCAAAAATTAATCATAGCAGATCGGGAAGGGACCTTTAAGTCGTGTCATGAGGGTCTTTTTGACAAAGCGTTTCATCGGTTCTAACTAGTACGCTAACTAAACGGATAGTATTTCCGAGGAACAAGAAATAAACGTCATACTTGGATTTCATTTAACAACATTCAAGCATCAATCATAGTAATATAGTTTAATATACATAGCCATCAAACATGTCAGACTAACCTACTCAGGTTAGCTGTATCAAAACAAGTCCTACATCAATTTTACGAGGATCTAACTATCTAAAAATAGTGAATCTTAACAAAGTTTTCAAGGTGATGGATGTAATCTTCAACACCTAAATCCACTATCTGATTTAGGCGACAGAAATCATATACCCATAGGGGTAAATATGGAAGCATGTCCGTCATTGTAAAGATCCAATCCTTGGTGTCTATATAAGGGTTACCTAGTCCATGAGTCTGATATAACACCTTTACTCCTTAAAGGTATTCTAGGTAAATGTTTAGGTCTTGCTGATCCTCATCTTTCCTGATATGTCAACCCAAGAATTCCAACTTTTCTCTTAGCTAATCTTGACTACGGATCTTAGGCTCTGTCAGAACAGGGATAGGTACTGTGGGTGTCAGGGGTATCCCTAGCTTGGTACTAGGTTTGGGATGTTGCTTGGGTGTACACTTGGGGTAACGAGCTATCTGTGAGACTGAATGTCACAACTAGGGCCCACTGGTTCCTGATACAAATCAGTTGTGGGATCCACCGGGTCACTGGGTACAGGAAGGTTCATTACATCCTTTACAGTAACCCTTGAAAGGTTAGCCCCATGTTCTGGATAATTGTTGGACTCCTTTGTTGAGTATCCTAGGCTAGCAGTACCCATAGTCCATCCTATCGGATCCGCTTTGGTGAGATCGGTCATATTAGCATCCCAATCATTGACTGAGTTCTTAAATCTAGCGTCCCAATCCATTATGTTTTCTATCTCAATTCCTGCAAAGGTTTGTCAGTTTCTCCTTAACTAACCCCGATATCTAACGCATAAACTCAAGCAGAGCATTCTATCCTATCCCAGAACCTCTGCTTTGATACCAAAAATATCACACCTTACTATTGGATCCACTTAGGGTTTACATAAAACCATTTTTTTACCACCTTGGATGGTCTTAGGCTAAAAAATCCATGAAAAACGCTGATTTTCGGATTTTTACTGTTCATCAGGTAATAATCTAGTTTTCTGGCCCAATTTCAAAAATTCATAACTTAATCTAAAAAAATCAAAATGGAGTGGTTCAAAATTCTATAAAAACATATTTGAATGATCTTTCAAGAAAAAATAATATTATGAACCAATTCTATTTGAAAAAGTATCAGGTTTTTGTGAAATTCACCTCTATTCATTTGGCAAAAATCCTTTTTCCAGATTCTGAACCTTAAATTTGAAAAATCATTAAAAATCATGTGGTTGGCCATTTTTAATGTGCTGCCTAGGGATTTGAAGCTCATGACTACAACTTTAAGCATACCAAATTTTGTGCAGAAATTCGTTTGGTAACTTACTAAAACGTGGCTCTAATTTGGCATCCTGCTTAGGGATTACAGCACCAACCATAGATACTTATACATAACCGAATACAATTATTTCCTCATGGCTCATCACCATATTAATCCTTGGATTTGCAGCCTCCTTTTTGATGATTCAGTCCCTAAAATATTAGTTATATATGGGGGATGAGATTTCAATGAAATCCCAGTAGCAAGATTAATCAACCAAAACATTAATATGTATCAATTACAAGCATTCCAACCTTTTGCTATTAATAAGGAACTACTTTACCTCATATATGTAGCATTCTAACATGCGATAGCCAAGGCACATAAAGCAAGGAGTATAGCTACATAATCAACATCATCATCATCATATAGTTCAACCACATAATAGCACATGAAATTGTATAGCAATCAACGCAACACTCAACATTAAGGTCAATTAAATCTTACTATCTTGATCTAATGCTCTTTGATTTTCTTGTTCTTCTTTCTTGCTTCCACAAATGCCAAACCCTAACATGGCAATCCATAAAAAGGGCAGCAAGAATCATCAACCATTCCTTATAAAAATCAATAACATAATTCAAGGACAACCTTTGTGCCCTAAAACTTCTACCTTTGTTCATTAAATTTTAGAGTTGGTTTCCATAAACCCTAAAAATTTCCTCTTGACTCATTCCTACATGATTTTCCATGTAGATTCCAATTATCTACTTGGATTTAAAAAAATGAAATCCCTTCTTCTAGTTTTGGACTGACCAAACCATTAGGGTTCAAAATCCAAACATTGCAACTTTGATTCTATGGCTTGCAACACTTGTTCTTTAGGTTTATCCTATACCATTTTTCATTTTGAACACAATATAAGCCTCAAAAATTTGAAAAACAAATCCTAAGGTTCAGTTTTGGTCTTGGCTGAACCATACCTCTTGGAGTTCATGTTGGAAATTGTGCCCCAGGGGCTAATCATTGTGTTATGAACATTGTTGATTTATGAATTTCTTAATTATGTTATCATATTATTTGCATGTTTAATGTGATGACTATCCTTGGATAACTCATGATTTATCCTAAATGTCCCTGGTCGGTCATTTATGTGGGAGTAGAGATGAAATAAGACCAGTATGACTTTGAAGATATATAGAGATATAAATCAAAGTCATAGGCACATGTAAGAGTACAAGGTGTTGGACCAACCCGCTATGAGAGAGCTGCATGGGTGAAGCCATAAGCTTCTCTCATATACAAACCATGTCACTGTGCCCTTTGACCTGAGATCATCATGGATTCCTATATGAAAAACGCTCAGCTTTGACCTAGTCAAACGTCACTTTTGATCGAGTGATCATAAAGACTATGTTCAGGCTTAGTGGTTTTTCATGCGGAGGAATGTGAATGGTCAAGATGGAATTTGTCCCTCACATTCGTAGAGAGATATTACTGGGCCCCTCGATGAGTGAGTCTGAGAAATGTATGGCCATACTATAATGGAAAGGTAGTTCCGTTTCTATACTCAGACTACTCAGGGATCGAGAAAGTAACAGTCATGAATAGGAGGATGACGTTCTCCATGCCTCATCCATGACCAAAATGTCGTGTGACAAAAGGGACGTGATATGGTTGTATGAAAGGTTACATCGTTCAACGATTCTCATATGATTTGGGTAGTCATGATGTCTTGCTAGAGACGGCTTACGACTTGTGAGTCATTATAGTTAATGGCCCACTGCCAACTTTATATGGGCCTATAGGGTCGCACACAAAGTAGCCTAACACGAGCTACGATGTCCAGATTCATTGAATCTAAGATATGTCCAGATTCAATGAATAATATAGGGTGGACGTATATATATATAAATTTGTATATATATACATATTATATAAATATAAGAGATATTAATTATTAGATTTAATTTATAAGGATAAATTAGATCTATATCACTTTTAAATTTGAAATTTAAATGGATATGATATCTTAGATTTAATTTATTAGGATAAATTAAATCTATATATCAATTTTAAATTGATAAGAAATATATATCTCTTAGATTTAATTTATTAGGATAAATTAAATCTATATCAATTTTAAATTGATAAGATATAATATAATATCTCAAATTTGATTTATAAGAATAAATCAAATATAATTCCGTCATATCTTTATTTTGAATTAAATAAATAGGTGAATTAAATCTGTGGGACGGATTTAATATAAACCATATTTATTTAATTGTTTTCTTATCTGATTATGCAATATTTGATATTGTATTAATTTCGGAATTAATTTAGGATTAATTTTGAAATCAAATATCCTTCATAATACCTATAGCATCCTATATATTTGATATTAGGAGCTAGGGTTTTGGATGTGAGAGTGCAAAAGCTTGCAGATAAGAGACGGCCAGTAAATAGAGAAGGGAGGACGAATTCTTCAAAAATAAACCCTAGAAGGACAAGAGGCGCTAGCACGTCATTCGTGATTGGAACGCTGTTCGTGTGGATACCGGTAGAGGAAGCTGATCTGAGTTGTCGACTTCGAGCGATAAAAGAGGCGAGCAAAGGCATCCTGAACGGTGGAGTCCCCGAGCCACCAAGAAATCAAACATCGAAGGTAATACTTCTTACTACTTGACTTAAACACAATTGGTAGATCCAGGCAAGGGATTGAAAATTTTAAATTTTTCCGTTGCGCGTCTTTCAATTCCCTTCAGTTCAACCATGAAAAACTTTTTAAAACAACACTAAACCACTTAAAACCACCTTGATTCATAGTATCCTAACTATGTTTAACAGCAAAACCTCCTTCCCTACACTATACCCATTTCGGCCAGCCATAAGAAGGGACAAGAAATGATTTTTCCAACCATACAACTCAATAAAAGAAAGCAAGGAACATCTTAGAACAATTTACCAAGCTTGAATCTTAGTTGGAAGATCAAATATGCTTGCTTTTGCTTGATCCCTTCACCAAATCACTCTTGCTCTCTCTCTTTTTCCTCTAGGCCAAAATGAAGTCTGATTATGGGGGAGGAAAAGCTCAATTAAGGCACCAAAATATCCCACCAACTAACATTAATGATTTGCTAAGTGTCATATGCTTACTTAGTCTTAATCCTCTCTCTTAATTAACTTAATGCCAAATAAAATTAATTTCAAAAGTCAAGATCCTCTCCATTAGTGGCTTGACACTTGGAAAGCTTTAATTACCATCCATTTAAGGCTTGACAAGTGGCAACTTGTGGGCTAAGTAAAGTACAAGACTCTAGTCTGTACTTTATCGGTGCACTTTTACTCCGGGTTTAACTTCTTTTCTATAATTATAGTGCTCTGGCCTCTGTAATTATTTTTTGTTTGATCGATAAATTATTTTCCTCATTTTTATCTTCCTAAATTTTTCTCTTTGTCTCAAATTTAATTTCCTAATAATTAGATAAAAAGGAAAACTAATTTCCTTCTCTTTAGTGATTTTTCCACTTTTCAAAGGAATTGGGAAAAATCTTGGATACTTGAGGGTCTTCCTTTAATTTCATAATCTCTTATAATTTCTTGGGATATCATAAGAATTTTATCGGGATTTTATCCTCCTTAAAAATATTTATTTGGAATTTTCCAAATAAAGGACCTAAAACTAGCTTAAATCACCCTTAACTTCCTTTGTAATTTCTCTAAGGGTAAATTGGTCATAAAACCAATTTTATAATCCCATATAATTCTCAAGGAACATTTTTCTTATTTTTTCTTAATTTTCTGAGGCTTGGAAATATTTTTTCATAATTATTCTTGACTAATCTTCCTTAATTAGTCAAATTTTCATAATTGGCTTGGAAAATCATAATAATTATTTTCCTTCTTAAATCTTCTATTTCTCCTTGTCCTTTTTGGCCTTCAAATATTTAGGAATATTTCTTATTCCTAATTACAATAGTACTGGATGTGACAATGTACACTTTTACTTAACTACAAGAGGAATGGAAGAATAATGATTCTCATAACCAAATACTTTATATACATACATACCTTATATAGTAGCCAACAGAGTCATACATACTTCAACCAGTCACTTATATTTACAGTCCAAAAGATTTAATACTATACTTTACTAAGGTTAGGACGCATCTAACTCAAGGAAATGTATTCCTCACAAAGATCTCGAGGTTATCTATGAGATCATTGAAGCTAGCACTATCCATGCGATTACAAATATCTCTCACACCATTTCTTTAAAGCTAGGTCCTAGGGAGTACTCCAAGCAATGCTAATGTCTAGTCTGTAACATCTAGGGTATCATCTTCCCTTCTCATGTAATAGTAGAGCTTTCAGATATCCTCTAGATATCTCAGGCATATGTGGGCATACTGGTTCTCATTGAGCTTAATATACCAGCATCTCTTCCTAAAATTCTTGGCTAAGTCCTCTATGGTATGGAATTCCTTCATGATTGGAAGTTGTTTGACCTCACTAGGTCTAGCTCCATCATCATCAGATAACTCAATAACCTTAGTTGTCTAAGGTTAATTGCAAGCAACTGTGACTATGTCAAACAGAGGGTTACTCTCCCATAAGGTGTCATAGCAGAAGTTTGCTATGAGGTTATAGTCCTCATCCTCATTGAACCATTGAGGGAAAGGTTCTCTTGGTCTCCCCTAGCTAATTGAACACTCTAAGTCACTATTGTAGCCATAACAAGCCATTCTACTCCTTTCCTACTGATAAACCTTGTCGCTAGGTAATCAAAGTTTTACTAGGGAAATGCAGCAAGTGAGGCACTACCTAGGTCATTCTTCTCAAGGAGCCTTAAGTTGTATTTCAATTCTTAACAATTCACTTTTAATTATCAAATTACCAAGATGAAAGCTTGAGTTTCAGAAAACAGAAATTGAAACAAGAAACAAATCTAATGAAAGATAAAATGCAAAAGAAGATTCAGATAAGAGATAGTAGTTCCCCTAGCAATTTATCCAACCTTCCTTGTTTGATCTTATAATTTGGAGTCTCTTAATGTCAATTAAATGGATAGATTCAGCTACTACTCAAATCTCTCTTAACACAGATTAGAAACAATTATCTTACTAGATTCATTGTCTTGATCTGTGAGAAGGAAAATCAATTGACAAGAACACTTGAGAAGCGAGTTGCAATTCTCTAAGAATGATCACAACTGTGAATCATCAATTTATTCAACCAAAATTCAGATTTACAGAACAACAATCCAAGTAAAAATGAATTAGATTTACAAATCAACAGAGAATCCTCTATTCAACTGAATTAAAGGACACAACTCACATCTGAATGTTCAATCAGATCTAAATTCCAAGAAACATAAATCTAACCATCCAACCTTCATTCTAATCAAAATTCTTCAACTGAAACAAATGAACCTTAGAATAGAAAGTGGAAAATAGATATGAAATGACTCCCTGTTTAGCTCTATGAACTCAGGTTAGCTTCATTGCTAGGAAAACTTGGAAATTCAGCTACTCATACTCTGGATTAGGGTAGAAACAGCAAGAATTGATGAAAGATTCATGGTTGATCGGTGGAAATTGATGAATTTGGACGAAAATGGAAGAAGAAATTGAGAGAAGACGAAGAGAACAAGAAAATCGCATCTGAAGATGAATGAAGAACTGAAATCTGATGTCCCCCGTTGAAGCGCGCGACTCTGCTATTTAAATCTGGAATTTTTCGTCATCCGCCGGCGCCTTTGTCCATCTGCTGCAGCGCTGGCCTGTACGGTGCCGTTTTGATTAGTGATCTTGAGCTTTATGTAGATACCAATCTGCCGTGGCACCTCTGTCCATCCGCCGTGGCACTTTTTACTGAGAGTCCCCTTGGAATTCTGCCGTGGCGCCTTCTCAAATCTGCCGTGGTGCCTCAGACAGAACTGAAACTCCCTGAAATTCACACCAAAGCAGAGATCAAAAGTACACACATATAAAATCATATAAAAACATGTAAAAACACCTGCAAAACCTCACAATTCTTCTCACCAACTCTTATGCACAATGGAAGCTAATTATGCCCAAAGTATGCAAATATAGATGGCAAAACCGTGAGTTTAGGGCTAGAAATGTATGCAAATAATGAGACTTATCAACTCCCCCACACTTAGCTTTTGCACTCCTGGGCAAATCAGGTCTAAACATAATGTGAAAGAGAAGGATGAGAGAAAGGAATAAGCAAGCTCAAAAGTTCAGGTTACAACTGCAACCAACAATGATTCTTCAACCAACATCCATCCATGGAACATTCTAATGCAAAGAAATCAAGCAATGATATGTAATTTAATCTAAGTGAATAAGATATAGAAGACCACACAAGGAAATTAGTGTATCACTCAACTCACAAGTATTACAGGTTCTTTCACTCAATTCACTTATTCAAATGCTCTACCATATGCTTGTAATAGCTCTACCTTTCCACCACTTAAATATATAAGTACTCAAGAATCAAGAGGACTTTTGTGGCTTGTAATGTAAGGGTGGGGAAGAAATGCACAAGAATGCATATGAGGATGGAGATAATATGTGAACCAACGTGTAGAATTCAATAGCATTAGTAATGTTCAATTTAAGGTTTGATTCTTGATCTTGAATTCTTAAGCTATAAAGGTGCTTTTATTCCCACTTTCTTTTCCTTTCTTGCTTTTCATTTCTTTTCAACTTCTCTATTCTCTTTCTCTCTCTTTTTTTTTCTTTTCTTTTTCAATTCGCATGTTTCTACTTTTTCTTTTCATTTTTTTTCTTTTTGTTTTTTTTTCAAAGCTCAAGTATGCATCTCCTCCTATCAATCCATCAATTGAATCCCTCAAAATGCTAGTGAATTTTGAAAAGAATGAATGAAATGAAATATGCATCCTTGTAGGAAAGAAGTTTTATAATTGAGAGTGAATTGAATGGAAAAAATTCAGCTAAAAGGCTCAAATGGGTAACAAGGGATAAATCGTGTAGGGTTTAGCCATTTGGTCTAAGTAGCTAATTTGAATGAATGCCTCAATCATGTTCAAGAGTACTAATGTTGCATGTGGTCCTGATTAAGAACTAAGACAAGTTCTAGAGAGCATAAGAAATAAGTGAATGCACACACCAGAAATGAATATAAAGGCTCAAAGAATCCTTCCAACTAGGCTTTGTCTTCCATATTCATTCACTTCAGCTAAAGAACACATCATGCTTAATCTCTATGCATTAGAAAATTTCACTTCAAGATATTAATTTCCAATTCAAAGTCAATCACAAATGTAACATTAGAACTCCTGAAACAGGCTTAAACCTTCAAAAATTTGCTGAAAAATTGAGGTTCTACAAAAGACACAAAACACACAAAAACACAACATTCACTCCCCCACACTTGATCCTTGCATTGCCCTCAATGCACATTTGAACAAAAGATAGCAAGGAAATGTAAAGGAAGGAATGGAAAGAAACAACAGAACACTTCAAAGTAAACTAAAAACAACCTACACTTGCTACTAGTCATGCCCTCCCCCACACTTGTTCAAAAATGGAGTTCAAGAATGAAAATAATCAAATAAACACAGACTAAAGTGTTTAAGGAAGGGGATAACCTGGGATTATGGTGGATCAAAATTCTCCTTGTAAATTTTGAGCAGGTGGCCATTGACCTTGAAAGTCTTACTGCTCTTCTCATCTAGCAACTCTCTCATGCCAAACTTGTGCACTTTAGTGACCAAGTATGGACCTTCCCATCTAGTGCTCAACTTCCCAGGTTTAAATGTGAATCGTCCTTTGTACAACAACACTTTATCTCCAACCTTGAAAGCCTTCCTTAGGATTTGCTTGTCATGCATCATCTTCGTCTTCTCCTTGTAAAACCTGGAATTCTCATATGCTTCAAGTCTCAACTCCTCAAGTTCCTGCAATTGCAATAATCTTTCTATGCCAGCAGAATCAAAATCAAGGTTACATGCTTTTACAGCCCAAAGAGATTCATGTTCAATCTCAACTAGTAGGTGACACATCTTACCATAAACCAACCTATAAGGGGACATGCCTATTGGGGTTTTAAATGCAGTTCTATATGCCCACAAAGCATCATCTAATCTGGCACTCCAATCCTTCCTAGATGGTTTAACTATTCTTTCCAACACCTTCTTGATTTCTCTATTTGCATTTTCAGCTTGCCCATTACTTTGGAGATGATAAGGTGTGGATGTCTTATGTGTCACACCATACTTAGTGAATAACCCTTGTAGCAATTTATTACAAAAATGGGTGCCATTATTACTAACTACTGCTCTAGGAATGCCAAATCTAGAAAAGATGTTATTTTTCAGAAATTTTGAAACAGTAGCAGCATCATTCTTTTTGGTTGCTATGGCCTCTACCCATCGTGAAAGGTAATCAACTGCAAGAAGGATGTATGTAAAACCCATAGAAGGAAGAAAGGGGCCTATAAAATCAATACCCTATACTTTAAACACCTCACAGAAAAGCATTGGGTGTTGGGGTACTTCATGTTTCTTAGTTAGGCTACCAAATCTTTAACAAATATCACAATTCTTGCAATACTCATAAGAGTCTTTAAAGAGTGATGGCCAATACAAACCAGCTTCTAATATTTTTCTTGTAGTCTTGTTAGCACTAAAATGACCTCCACAAGTTTGAGAGTAGCAAGCATGCAAGATGTCTTGAAATTCTTCATTTGGCACACATCTTCGAATGATTTGGTCGCTGCATACCTTCCAAAGGATTGGAGGATCCCAAATATAGTGTTTAGACTCACTCTTAATCTTCTGCATCTGAAAATGAGAGAATGAAGAGGGAATTAGACCAGCAACTAAAAAGTTGACAATGTGACAATACTAAGGTTCCATGAGAGACAATGCAGAAACAGAACAATCCTTAAACTCGTCACAAACAAAATCTGAACCAATTACTCCCCTTGTAGTTTCTGGTAGGCGACTTAGATGGTCAGCCACCACATTTTCTCCTCCAGGTTT
This sequence comes from Neltuma alba, assembly GCF_004799145.2. Taxonomy (NCBI): domain Eukaryota; kingdom Viridiplantae; phylum Streptophyta; class Magnoliopsida; order Fabales; family Fabaceae; genus Neltuma; species Neltuma alba. The sequence continues at coordinate 153,940 of NW_021633132.1, forward strand.
GTCTTTGATATCAATATCAAATTCTTGGATCAACAACATCCACCTTAAGAGCCTTGGTTTGGATTGTGGCTTGCTGAAAAGATACTTGACAGCAGAATGATCAGTGAAAACAGTAACCTTAGAGTTAATTAGGTAAGGTCTAAACTTGTCTAAGGCAAAAACAATAGAAAAGAGTTCCTTTTTAGTAGTTGTGTAATTAGTTTGAGCCTTATCTAGTGTCTTTGAAGCATAAGCAATAACCTTAGAAGCCTTACCATCCTTTTGTCCCAAAACTGCACCCACTGCATTATTAGAGGCATCACAACATAATTCAAATGGTAAATTCCAATTAGGGCAAGTCAAAATAGGTGGAGAAGTCAATCTGGATTTAATCTCATCAAAAGACATTTTACACTCATCAGTGAAATCAAAGGAAGCATCTTTTTGCAGTAATTTGGACATTGGAAAAGTCACTTTACTAAAATCTTTTATGAACCTTCTATAAAATCCAGCATGGCCTAGGAAAGATCTAAGCTCCTTAAGATTTGTTGGATAGGGTAAAGATGAAATTACTTCAACTTTTGCCTTGTGTACCTCTATTCCCTTTTCAGAAATTAGGTGACCTAGAACTATTCCTTGCTGAACCATAAAGTGACATTTTTCAAAATTCAGGATAAGGTCCTTTTCAACACAGTTAGATAGAGCTTTTTCCAAGTTCACTAAGCATTCATCAAAATTATTTCCATAGATGGTAAAGTCATCCATAAACACCTCAATCCTATTCTCTAGCAAATCACTAAATATGGATAGCATACACCTTTGGAATGTACTCGGTGCATTGCATAGTCCAAATGGCATTCTTCTATATGTAAATGTACCAAAGGGACAATTGAATGTAGTCTTCTCTTGATCTTGAGGTGCAATGGGAACCTGAAAATAGCCACTGAAACCATCAAGGAAACAATAGTGAGATTTACAAGCTAATCTTTCAAGCATTTGATCTATAAAGGGTAGGGGAAAATGATCTTTTCTTGTAGAATCATTAAGCTTCCTATAATCAATGCAAACACGCCAAGAATTCTTGATTCTAGTGGGGATTAATTCATTTTTCTCATTCGTAACAACAGTGATCCCACTTTTCTTAGGAACAACCTGAATTGGACTTACCCACTCACTATCTGAAATAGGGTATATGATACCAACACTAAGCAGCTTTGTTACTTCCTTTTTAACAACATCAAGTATGAGTGGGTTAAGTCTTCTTTGAGGTTGCCTTATGGGCTTTGCATTTTCATTTAACAAGATTCTATGAGTGCAAATTGAAGCATTAATACCAGGAATATTTGCTAGAGACCACCCAATTGCACTTTTATACCTTTTCAAAACAACAAGTAACTGAGACTCTTCAAGATCAGTCAAAGAGTTAGAGATTATCACCGGTAGTCTTTCATTTTTAGCTAAAAATGCGTACTTCAGTGTTGATGGCAAGGGTTTAAGCTCTAACTCAGGAGGTTGAACTACTGAGGGTATCAGTTTCTTGAGCTCCAAGGTAGTGCAATTATTTTCAGATTGCTTCAAAGCTTCAAGACCAAAAATTGTAGTTGTACATTCATCCTTATGTGAGTAATGCTCCTTAATTGGTCCCTACAACAATGCATTTAAAACATTTGTAAATCCATGTGAAAACTCAAAGTTAGATGCAGAATAATCTTGAGGAATTCCAATTTCACAAGTAAAATTAGATTGCAAAAGTGCACTCCCTATGCTGCATATTTCGGCAAATTTGGTTGGTGTCATGCTTAATCTCCTAGGGTTGGGAGCAGCTACACTTCGCATGATTTCCAAGAAGTATTGTAGGTCTGCATGGTTAAAGAAATTAAGATCAAGTGACTTGTAAACAAGATTGGAATACAAAATGTGATAAGAATTTAAAGACAAATCCTGTTGTTCAGAAAGTTCAGCTTCATGCTCCTTGAATGGGAATTCGTCCATGAGAGTTGGGCTAGTCTTGCAATCATGATTCTTGTGCCTTTCACCTTCCCCTTCTTGTATAGGAGTTGATTCACTCTCTTGTGCTGTTGAGAAATCTACAAGCAATCTTCTTGCAAGTTGTTCATCACTTGACAGTGTGGAGTTAACATCAATGGAAGACTTGACGGATGAAACTGAAGACAACTCACTCCAAGTGGAAAGCCAGCCATCAATTTTAGAATCAATGCTAGGCACATCATCAAGGTATGAAGAAAAAGAAGATGAAGGAGAATATATGGAAGAGAAAGAAACGAAAGAATCTTCAGTATCATTATTGTTATCATGCTCAAAAATAGATTCACACTCATTTTCAAGTGACAAATCAATCATATTAAGCCCCAACAGAGAATAATCCTCATGTGGATGTTTCATCATCTCATACATATTAAATTGAATTTCTTGACCACCAAATTCCATTTTTATAATTTCATCTTTCATGCAAATCATGGTATTGGCAGTTCTTAGAAATGGTCTACCCAAAATTAATGTGCTTTCACTTATGGCCTCATTAGTCATATCTAGCACATAAAAATCAGCAGGAAATACAAGGTCTTTTACTTGGACTAAATGTCTTCTAAGATTCCCTTGGGATTCCTAATAGACTTATCTGCTAGTTGCACTAAGACACTTGTAGGTTTCATGATTTCAACTCCCAAAGCATAGTAAACAGAACTTGGCATCACATTAATAGCAGCACCCAAATCTAGCAAAGCTTTAGAGATATGAAACTTACCAATTTGACAAGGAATGGAGAAAGCTCCTGGATCTTGGCATTTCACAGGTAATTGAGCTTTAAAAAGGGCTGAAACATTAGGGCCAACTTGCACCAATTCATTAGTTTTAAACTTTCTTTTGTTAGTGCAAATTTCTTTTAAGAATTTTGCATATTCAGGCACTTTCTTCAACAAATCCAGCAAGGGAATGTTAATTTCTACTTTACTAAAGAAATCTAAGACTTCTTTATTTTGTTTTTCTTTTGCAACCTTCTTCCCAAACATAAAAGCTCTAGGGAAAGGCAGATCTTTCAAGCTTACCTCCTTACCTTTGCTTCCTGGTTTGTTGTTCATGTGAGAATCTTCAACTTTATCTTGCTCCATCTTTCCTTTGTCCTGGTTAGGGTCTAAAATTCTTGAAGAAGATTGCTCCAAGTTCTCTCCTAATGGTGCTTCATGGGCTCCTTTATTATCCTGAATTAAAGGGCTTGCTTCAGTTGTGCAACCTTTAGTAGTTACACTTCTAAATTCAGCTTCTTTTCTTCCTTGCAGAAGTTGCTTCTCTCTTAAGCTTTCAGATTCTACACTTGGTGGTTTCTTTTTCTAGACAGAATTCCCCTTAGTGCAATGATCTTCCTCCAAGTCAGATTCTTCATCATTTTCATTGAATTTCACCTTTCTTCCACTTCTCAAATTTATGGCATTTAATGACTTGGGTTTAATCACAGTATTGGAAGGTAAAGCTCCACTTGTTTTTGCTTGAAAACTGCTGAGATTATCTGAAATTTGGGTAACAAAGTTAGCCAAGTTTGCAGTCTTAGTCTCCCATTGTTCAACCCTATTCTCTATAGCAGCCATTCTTGCATCAGATGCAGTGGTATGCTTATCAATTCTGTCCATTTGAGATGCCATAGCACTGAGATTAACATTCATACTGTTCATGCTTTTCAACAAGAGGGACATGTCATCATTCCTTGAATTACCAATTTCTTGAGTAGTTTGGGAAGGAACCATAGTTTGTTCTGAATGTTGACATTGCTGAAATTTATTCTGCATGAATCTCTCCTTGTTGCTCTCTCCTCCTCCCCATCTAAAATTGGGATGATCCTTCCATCCTTCGTTATAAGTGTTGGAGAAAGGGTTCCTTTGCTGATATTAACCGGATCTTTGTTGATATATGGCTGACACTTCTTCAAATTGAGAAGGGCAAGATTCAGTCCAATGCATCATGGAACCACAGGAGTCACAAGAGGGAGCTACAAAGGCTTGAGATGTTCCCATAGCACCACATTGTTTTGTTGACAAGAGTTGCTCCATCTTAGTCATTCTCTTGTCCATCCTCTCTGATAAGGCAGCAATTTGAGAGTCAAAGTTAGTAGGATTTGACCTCAAAATTTCATTCACAGATTGGTTATCCCTTGTGCTGAATTGTTGATTGTTGTTGGCCATCTTCTCCAATAATTCCCAAGCATTGTGAGGAGTCAAATCAAATAGTAAACCATGGGCTGCAGCATCTATTGTGTTCTTGTGATGAGATAGCAAGCCCTCATAGAAATACTGGACTAAATTAGACTTGCTGATTTGATGATTTGGACATTTAGAAAGCATGGCTAGAAATCTTGTCCAATACTCATACAAGGTTTCTCTACTATCTTGTTGAACTCTGTAGATAGCCTTCCTCAATTTAGATATCCTTGATGCAGGAAAGTACTTCTCTAAAAAGGCCTTCTTTAGCTGTTCCCATGTAAGTGTTGTGAAGTGTTGAGGTAGACTTTGCAACCATTCTTTGGCATTTCCCTCTAATGTGAAGTGGAAAGCTCTCCTTAGCACATCTTCCAATTGAGCACCATGGGGCTTCGTAGAGGAACAAATCGCATGCATGTTTTGAAGATGTCTATATGGATCATCCCCTGCAAGACCAAGAAATCTTGGTAAGGTATTAATCAGGGTACCTTTGAGTTCAAATTCAGCTTCAAAGTTATAAAAACCACAGGGATGACAGTTCACACTTGAGTTATTAATTTCCCTAATACTCCTATTCTCCTCATCTCTATTCAATTGAAGATTAGCATTATGAATAACATTTTCAGCTTGCCTTTCATTTTGAGGTCTATTTGTAGCATCACCTCTCTCAGTTTGAGCATTGTTATTATTTTGATCCATCACAAAATGATTGTCTATAAACCCTCCTAAAGTAGGTTCAGATTCTGAGGAAGAACAAGATTCAACTTGAGGAAGAGAGTCACTCACTATAGGTTGCTTACTAGACTCAGCTATTTGTTTGGTTTTCTTGATTTGCCTAAGAGTTCTATTGATTTCCCAATCAAAAGGTAAAAGAGCCTTATCCTGGGACATGCAACTAAAGAACGAGAGAATAGACTAATAAAATAAATGTGAAAAAAAAACAATTAGACAAAAGAAAGAAATCAGAGAGAAGACAAAAAGTTAAGAGGGAATCAGGTTAAATCCGCTGCAGCCTCTATTACAGAGACGAGTGCCGAGCTGAAATTGGACAGGCGCTGCGGCCTGTGGTGAAATCTGCCGCGGCGCTTGTTGCAAAATTGATACTGTGAAAGGCGCTGCGGCGCCTGGTGATATCCGCCACGGCGCCTGATATTGATAAACCAAATGGACGAATTCTACAATAGCTTTTGACACTGTTCACACCTTCACTCCTGCAAATTGAACCCTTAACACAATGGTATTAATTTTTCAACAAGAAAAAGATCTCAAAAGCATAAAAACAATCAACTATAATTAGATTTAGTGGAAGAACAGTTAAAAGGAAAAAAGAGGTTGCTATAGCAAGGATTCAAACAATTCACAGCTGACCAAATTGTGTTAACTCCTTGACAACCTATGGAATGAATTTGGAACACAGCAATAAGGGAAACAACTCAACAACAAAGCACAAGAGTGAAAATACAAACACAACTCAAAAACATTAAAGCTACTTTTTATGAAGTTTTGGGTTTTCAAATGAAAAAAAAAAATTCTTGGCACACCAGTGAATTGCTTAGAACCTCAACAAGTAAGGCTCCTTGGTAACGGCGCCAATTTGATAAACCTTGTCGTTAGGTAATCAAAGTTTTACTAGGGAAATGTAGCAAGTGAAGCACTATCTAGGTCATTCTTCTCAAGGAGCCTTAAGTTGTATTTCAATTCTTAACAATTCACTTTTAATTATCAAGTTACCAAGATAAAAGCTTGAGTTTTAGAAAACAAAATTGAAACAAGAAACAAATCTAATGAAAGATAAAATGGAAAAGAAGATTTAGATAAGAGATAGTAGTTCCCCTAGCAATTTATCCAACCTTCCTTGTTCAATCTTATAATTTGGAGTCTCTTAATGTCAATTAAATGGATAGATTCAGCCACTGCTCAAATCTCTCTTAACACACATCATAAACAATTATCTTACTAGATTCATTGTCTTGGTCTGTGAGAAGGAAAATCAATTGACAAGAACACTTGAGAAGCGAGTTACAATTCTCTAAGAATGATCACAACTGTGAATCATCAATTTATTCAACCAAAATTCAGATTTGCAGAACAACAGTCCAAGTAAAAACGAATTAGATTTACAAATCAATAGAGAATCCTCTATTCAACTGAATTAAAGGACACAACTCACATCTGAATGTTCAATCAGATCTAAATTCCAATAAACATAAATCTAACCATCCAACCTTCATTCTAATCAAAATTGTTCAACTGAAACAAATGAACCTTAGAATAGAAAGTGGAAAATAGATCTGAAATGACTCCCTAGTTCAGCTCTATGAACTCAGGTTAGCTTCATTGCTAGGAAAACTTGGGAATTCAGCTACTCATACTCTGGATTAGGGTAGAAACAGCAAGAATTGATGAAAGATTCATGGTTGATCGGTGGAAATTGATGAATTTGGACAAAAATGGAAGAAGAAATTGAGAGAAGACGGAGAGAACAAGAAAATCGCGTCTGAAGATGAATGAAGAACTGAAATATGATGTCCCCCGTTGAAGCGCGCGACTCTACTATTTAAATCTGGAATTTTTCGTCATCCGCCGCGGCGCCTGGCCTGTACGGTGCCATTTTGATTAGTGATCCTGAGCTTCATGTAGATACCAATCCACCGTGGCAACTCTGTCCATCCGCCGCGGCACTTTTTAGCGAGAGTCCCCTTGGAATTCCGCCGTGGCGCCTTCTCAAATCCGCCGTGGCGCCTTAGACAGAACTGAAACTCCTTGAAATTCACACCAAAGCAGGGATCAAAAGTACACACATATAAAATCATATAAAAACATGTAAAAACACCTGCAAAACCTCACAATTCCTCTCACCAACTCTTATGCACAATGAAAGCTAATTATGCCCAAAGTATGCAAATATAGATGGCAAAACCGTGAGTTTAGGGCTAGAAATGTATGCTTGAGACTTATCAAGAAGAAATGCACAAGGATGCATATGAGGATAGAGATAATATGTGAATCAATGTGTAGAATTCAATAGCATTAGTAATGTTCAATTGAGGGTTTAACTTCTTAATCTTGAATTCTAAAGGAGCAAGGGTACTTTCATTCCTTTTTTTTTTTACTTTCTTTTCTTGCTTTTCTTTTCAATTCTTTTCAACCTTTCTAAAATGTTTTTATATATATATTTCTTATCTTTCTTCTTTTTTTTTTCTCTTTTTCATTTTTTCAGTTTTTTTTTTCACACCCATACTCAAGTATGCACTTTCTCATATCAATCCATCAATTGAACCTATCATAATGCTAGTGAGTTCTAAAAAGAATGAATGAATTGAAATATGCATCCTTATAGGAAAGAAGTTTTATAAATGAGAGTGAAATGAATGGAAAATTCAACTAAAAGGCTCAAATGGGTAACAAGGGATAAATCATGTAAGGGTTGGCCATTTGGTCTAAGTAGCTAATTTGAATGGATGCCTCAATCATATTCAAGAGATACAAATGTTACATGTGGTCTTGATTAAGAACTAAGACAAGTTCTAGAGAGCATAAGAAATAAGTGAATGCACACACCAGAAATGAATATAAAGGCCCAAAGAATCCTTCCAACTAGGCTTTGTCTTCCATATTCATTCACTTCAGCTAAAGAACACATCATGCTTAATCTCTATGCATTAGAAAATCTCACTTCAGGATATTAATTTCGAAATCAAATCAGTCACAAATGTAACATTAGAATTCCTGAGGCAAGCTTAAACCTTCAAAAAGTTGCTGAAAAACTGAGGTTCTACAAAAGACATAAGACACATAAAAACACAACATTCACTCCCCCACACTTGATCCTTACATTGCCCTTAATGCAAATTTGAACAAAAGATAGCAAGGAAGGATGGTAAAGGAAGGAATGGAAAGAAACAACAGAACACTTCAAAGTAAACTAAAAACAACCTACACTTGCTACTAGTCATCCCCCCCACACTTATTCACGATTGGAGTTCAAGAATGAAAATAATCAAATAACCACAGACTAAAGTATGTAAGGAAGGGGACAACCTGAGATTATGGTGGATCAAAATTCTCCTTGTAAATTTTGAGCAGGTGGCCATTGACCTTGAAAGTCTTACCGCTCTTCTCATCTAACAACTCTATCATGCCAAACTTGTGTACTTTAGTGACCAAGTATGGTCCTTCCCATCTAGTGCTCAACTTCCCAGGTTTAAATGTGAATCGTGCCTTGTACAATAACACTTTATCTCTAATTTTGAAAGTCGTCCTTAGGATTTGCTTGTCATGAATAATCTTTGTCACATCCAGTAATATGAAAATTAAGAATAAGGATATTCCTGAGTATTCAAAGGTCAAAGAATGACAAGGAGAAATAGGAGAATTTTGGTGGAAAATAATTATTATAATTTTCCAAGTCAAATTATGAAAAGTTTGACTAATTAAGAAAAAATTGATCAAAAGTAATTATGGAAAAATATTTCTAAGCCTTTGAAAATTAAGAAAAAATAAGGACAAGGTTCCTTGAGAATAATATGGGATTATAAAATTGGTTTTATGACCAATTTGCCCTTAGAGAAATTACAAAGGAATTTAAGGGCAATTTAAGCTAATTTAAGGTCTTTATTTGGAAAATTCCAAATAAATATTTTAAGGAGGAGAAAATCTCAAGAAAATTTCTATGATATCCCAAGGAATTATAAGAGATTATGAAATTAAAAGAAAACCCTCAAGTTGTAAAAACCCTCTACCTCAAGACATTTTAACCCATCATAAAACCTCTACTATGGTAGAAAAAGGAAAATCTGTTAAATGAACTACCATAGTAGGAAGAAATTTGCATAATTTTGGATTCACATTCAAACCGTTGCATGCAACTAAAATCGTTCATTTACATCTACTAGGCCTCCAAGCTTCCGGCCCGGGTAACAAAACACATCACATCAGCCCATCTAAAAGATTCCCAAGAAAATAATCTAGAGTTTCATAAGACACTATCAATGGCCTCCGGCCAACCAAAATAAGGAGATACATTCTCTCCAGTTTACAACAAGGCCGAGTAATCAAATATATCAAAAACAGTCCTAAATGTGGCAATATATACTAGTCATACATATACAATTGCTAGAGGCCTAAAGCTAACCGAGCTCAAGCCTCTGCGTCTCTTCCCGATGGCCCACGCCCGGAACCTTCACCTGAAAACATTATAAACCACGGGGTGAGACTAAGTCCCAGTAACCAACCTTTCCAATACTAGGTACTACTAAATAGGTGCTCGTGAGGTGTCAAGTGGGGCAGTTCACAAATAATATAATAACAAGATAGCCACAATACATCATGCGAGTGAAATGATGCAAATCCCATTAACCAAATCCCTCACTTTGGGGGATTTTCAGGAGCCGAAGCCGGCCTATCCCTCACTATAGGGGACGTAAGGAGCCATAAAAGGCCTATCCCTCACTCTGGGGGACGTAGGGAGCCAAAAGGCCTATCCCTCACTATGGGGGACGTACTAAGCCAACCATCATGCATTAATGGAGGCCTTACCACGTGGTAGTAACAGACAAAACTCTCACCAATTCCCAATTAATGCATCATGCTCAAATCATAATCAAAGAGTAATAATCATTTCACAATTAACCTCATTTAGTGGCATATCTTTCACAATTCCAAAATTCATTCATCATTAGTCGAAACCCCACAAGACGGTTTTCCTTTTTATACACAACATACAGTTTGAACATAATTACTACTTAGAGCACAAAACATAAATCTACTCACAATACCACAGAAGCAAGTACTAAGGATTGGAAAGTGGTTACCTCTCGCCTGAGCAAGGAACAACAAACCAACGATGTGGCCCCGTGCACCACCAAGACTCACAACCGGTCTACACAAGCACACAAACACACAACCATCATATATTAGCTTTCAAACTAATAATGTGGTCAACACAACACTTGGGGACACAAAATTCCTATTTCCCATCAAAACTCTACCCAACTCAAAGGGTATATCTATCAAGGCAACACTCCAAAGTCATACCAATCCATTAACACCTTAATTCCTTTCCAAACATCAATTAAGATTCACAACCTCAAGGACCCACTATGGAATTCTACACCCAAACATCCCATTTGTGCAATTAAGGTTCCAACAACAATTCTAAACCGATTAAACATCCAATTTAACCCTCCTTAACATAACCCAATTCACAAAACCCAAAATCAATCTCTACATTGTCATCCTCAATCCCAAATCATCCAATTCCATAAACCCTAGCTCTAAAAATTCAAGATTCTTTAAATCCAAGGAAACTACACCGATTAAATACTTAAACTAACCCAATGCAATCAATTAAACTCAAAACAATCGGTCAAAAACCTCAATTCCATCACAACTTAGAAAATCCTAGGGTTCTACAAAAAAAATCCTCAGAAATTCCAAGAAATTCCAAGAAAGAAAGAAGATTAGAGGTTAAAATCACTTACTTGAGGTAATGGATCCTTAGAAATGCCCCCTCCAAGCCAAAATACCGAAACCCTAGCAGAGCCTCTCTCTCTACCTCAAATTTTCTTATTTTTCGCACGCTGAACTGCTCCCGCGGCGTCCCCTAGATTCACAACCTTTCGCCGCGGTGAACTCCATCTTCGCTGCGGCGAACTAATCCCGAGAGGGATTACTCGCTTGAAAACCTGACTTCGCTGCGGCGAACCCCAATCTTCGCCGCGGCGAAAGCTTCCCGAGAGGAAACTCTCGCTCGCCCAGAAAACATTCGCCGCGGCATACCCCTACCTTCGCCGCGGCGAAACCTTCCCAAAAGGGAAGCCTCGCTCACCTGAACAACTTCGCCGCGGCGTCCCCTAGACTTCGCCGCGGCCAACCCTTCCTAAGGAGACACTCCCTTCTGAAACTCCCAGTGCGCCGCGGCTAACATACCCTAAGAGGGGTACGTTCACCTATTCCTCCAACAAACCTCAAATCCAACCCAAACACCAAGATCAAGATTAAATCACTAATCTATCCTCAAAATCAACCCAAAAGAGGCTATTAAAACCCGATAAAACTCAGGATGTTATACAAGTATCCAGGATTTTTCCCAATTCTTTTGAAAAGTGGAAAAATCACTAAAGAGAAGGAAAATAGTTTTCCTTTTTATTTAATTATTGGGAAATTAAATTTGAGATAAAGAGGGCAATTTGGGAAGATAAAAATAAGGAGAATAATTTATGGGTTTGAGAGAAAATAATTACAGAGGCCAGAGCACTGTAATTATAGAAAAGAAGTTAAACCTGGAGTAAAAGTGCACCGATAAAGTGTTAATCAGAGTCTTGCACTTTACTTGGCCTACAAGTTGCTACTTGTCAAGCCTTTAATAGGTGATAATTAGAGCTTTCCATGTGTCAAGCCACCATTGGAGCGGATCTTGACTTTTGAAATTAATTTCAATTGTCATTAAGTTAATTAAGAGGGAAAATTAAGAAGGAATAGGCACTTGACACTTGGCTCTTCATTAATTGTGGTAGATGGGATATTTTATGTGCATTGAATGAGCTTCTCTCCCCATTTTCTGATTATGGTTCGGCCAAGGGAGGAAATAAGAGAAAAAGAGAGAGCTTGAGAGAAAAACAAGAAGAAGCAAGCACCTTTGATCATTCAAGCAAGGCTTCAAGGTTAGATCTTGGTTCTAGACGTGTTCTTGCTTTGTTTTCTTTCTCTTTTATGGTTAAAAATCTGTCTCCTTCCTCTTTATGTGGCTGGCCGAACTGATTAATAAAAAGGGGAAAGGAGTTTTGCTCATCACACTTGTTAAAGCACACAACACAAGTTAGATCCTAGTGTTTGCAAGTGACTATAGGTTGTTTAAAGCATTTTTCTTGGTTGTGTTACTTGAGACCCCTTTCGGCCAAGACTAGATTTGGACCCTAGGATGAGTTTTTCAAAGTTTTGAGGCTTCCATTGTGTTCAAAATGAAAAATGGTGTAGGATAAACCTAAAGAACAAGTGTTGGAAGGCATAGAAGCAAAGTTGCAATTTTTGAGTTTTAAACCCTAAGGGTTTGGCCAAGCTGAAACTGAAAGAAGGAGATTTATTTTGTTAAATCCATGTAGATATTTGGAATATACATGAAAAATCATGTAGGAAAAGGTCAAGAGGGAATTTTTAGGGTTTATGGAAAATAGCTCTAAAAATTCAAGAACAAAGATGGAAGCTTTAAGGGGTTAGAGGTTACTTGATTTATGTTGTTAATTTTTCATGAGGAATGGTTGATGATTCTTGTTGCCATTTTTATGGATTTCCATGTTAGGGTTTGGCATTTGCGGAAGCAAGAAAGAAGAACAAGAAAATCAAAGAGCATTGGATTAAGGTAGTAAGATTTAATTGACCTTAATGTTGAATGTTGAATTGATTGCTATGCAATTTCATGTGCTATTATGTGGTTGAACTAAATGATGAGGATGATGATGATGATTGTGTAGCTATACTCCTTGATTTATGTGCCTTGGCAATTGCATTTTAGAGTGCTACATGTATGAGGTAATCTAGTTCCCTATTAATAGCAAAAGGTTGGAATGCTTGCTTGTGATTGATGCATGTTAATGTTTTGGTTGATTGGTCTTGCTACTGGGATTTTCAAAAATCTCATCCTCCAAATATAATGTAACATTTTAGGGCCTGAAATTCTCAAGAGCAAGCTGCAGATTGGAGGCTAAATTATGGTGTTACACCATAAAAATTTGTGGACATTTGGTTATGTATAATTATCTTGGTTGGTGCTGTAATCCTTAAGCAGGACGTTAGTTTAGAGCCATATTTTATTTAGTTACCGAGTAAATTTCCTCACGAAATTTTGTATTCTTATAGTTGACGTCCTAAGATTCAGATTGATAGGTAGTACATTAAAAATGGCCAAGTATACAATTTTTAATGATTTTTCAAAGTTGAGGTTCAGAATCTAGAATAAGGATGTTGGTCAAATGGACAGTGTTAACTTTCACAAAAACCTGACGCTTTTTCATAAGGAATTGGATCATGAGAGTATTTTTCTTTGAAATAGAACTTAAAGAGCTTTAAATAGAATTTTGAAACACCCCAATTGGATTTTTGTGGAATAAGTTATGAATTTTTGAAGTTGGGCCAGAAAACTAGACTTTTACTCGATGAACAGTAAAAATCCGAAAATTAGCGTTTTTCATGAATTTTGAGCCCAAGACAATCCAATGTGGTCTAAAATGGTTTTAATTAAAACCTAAGTGGAGCTGATAGTAAGGTGTGACAATCTTCGTCTTCTCCTTGTAAAACCTGGAATTCTCATATGCTTCAAGTCTCAACTCCTCAAGTTCCTGCAATTGCAATAATCTTTCTATGCCAGTAGAATCAAAATCAAGGTTACATGCTTTTACAGCCCAAAGAGATTCATGTTCAATCTCAACTAGTAGGTGACACATCTTACCATAAACCAACCTATAAGGGGACATGCCTATTGGGGTTTTAAATGCAGTTCTATATGCCCACAAAGCATCATCTAATCTGGCACTCCAATCCTTCCTAGATGGTTTAACTATTCTTTCCAACACCTTCTTGATTTCTCTATTTGCATTTTCATCTTGCCCATTACTTTGGAGATGATAAGGTGTGGATGTCTTATGTGTCACACCATACTTAGTGAATAACCCCTGTAGCAATTTATTACAAAAATGGGTGCCATTATTACTAACTACTGCTCTAGGAATGCCAAATCTAGAAAAGATGTTATTTTTCAGAAATTTTGAAATAGTAGCAGCATCATTCTTTTTGGTTGCTATGGCCTCTACCCATCGTGAAAGGTAATCAACTGCAAGAAGGATGTATGTAAAACCCATAGAAGGAAGAAAGGGGCCCATGAAATCAATACCCCATACTTCAAACACCTCACAGAAAAGCATTGGGTGTTGGGGTAGTTCATGTTTTTTAGTTAGGCTACCAAATCTTTGGCAAATATCACAATTCTTGCAATACTCATAAGAATCTTTAAAGAGTGATGGCCAATACAAACTAGCTTCCAATATTTTTCTTGCAGTCTTGTTAACACTAAATGACCTCCACAAGTTTGAGAGTGGCAAGCATGCAGGATGTCTTGAAATTCTTCATTTGGCACACATCTTTGAATGATTTGGTCGTTGCATACCTTCCAAAGGATTGGAGGGTCCCAAATATAGTGTTTAGACTCACTCTTAATCTTCTGCATCTGAAAATGAGACAATGAAGAAGGAATTAGACCAGCAACTAAAAAGTTGACAATGTGACAATACCAAGGTTCCATGGGAGACAAGGCAGAAATAGAACAATCCTTAAACTTGTCACAAACAAAATCTGAATCAATTACTCCCATTGTAGTTTCTGGTAAATGACTTAGATGGTCAGCCATCACATTTTCTGCTCCAGGCTTGTCTTTGATATCAATATCAAATTCTTGGATCAACAACATCCACCTTAAGAGCCTCGGTTTGGATTGTGGCTTGCTGAAAAGATAGTTAACAGCAGAATGATTAGTGAAAACAGTAACCTTAGAGTTAATTAGGTAAGGTCTAAACTTGTCTAATGCAAAAACAATAGAAAGGAGCTCCTTTTCAGTAGTTGTGTAATTAGTTTGAGCCTTATCTAGTGTCTTTGAAGCATAAGCCTTACCATCTTTTTGTCCCAAAACTGCACCCACTGTATTGTTAGAGGCATCACAATACAATTCAAATGGTAAATTCCAATTAGGGCAAGTTAAAATAGGTGGAGAAGTCAATCTGGATTTAATCTAATCAAAAGACATTTTACACTCATCAGTAAAATCAAAGGAAGCATCTTTCTGCAGTAATTTGGACATTGGAAAAGTCACTTTACTAAAATCTTTTATGAACCTTCTATAAAATCCAGCATGGCCTAGGAAAGATCTAAGCTCCTTAAGATTTGTTGGATAGGGTAAAGATGAAATTACTTCAACTTTTGCCTTGTCCACCTCTATTCCCTTTTCAAAAATTAGGTGACCTAGAACTATTCCTTGCTGAACCATAAAGTGACATTTTTCAAAATTCAGGATAAGGTCCTTTTCAACACATTTAGATAGAGCTTTTTCCAAGTTCACTAAGCATTCATCAAAATTATTTCCATAGATGGTAAAGTCATCCATAAACACCTCAATCCCGTTCTCTAGCAAATCACTAAAGATGGATAGCATACACCTTTGGAATGTGCACGGTGCATTGCAAAGTCCAAATGGCATTCTTCTATATGCAAATATGCCAAAAGGACAAGTGAATGTAGTCTTCTCTTGATCTTGAGGTGCAATGGGAACCTGAAAATAACCACTAAAATCATCAAGGAAGCAATAGTGAGATTTACAAGCTAATCTCTCAAGCATTTGATCTATAAAGGGTAGGGGAAAATGATCTTTTCTTGTAGAATCATTAAGCTTCCTATAATCAATGCAAACACGCCAAGAATTCTGGATTCTAGTGAGGATTAATTCATTTTTCTCATTCCTAACCACAGTGATCCCACTTTTCTTAGGAACAACGTGAACTGGACTTACCCATTCACTATCTAAAATAGGGTATATAATACGAGCACTAAGCAGCTTTGTGACTTCCTTTTTAACAACATCAAGTATGAGTGGGTTAAGTCTTCTTTGAGGTTGTCTTATGGGCTTTGCATTTTCATTTAACAAGATTCTATGAGTGCAAATTGAAGCATTAATACCAGGAATATCTGCTAGAGACCACCTAATTGCACTTTTATACCTCTTCAAAACAGCAAGTGACTGAGACTCTTCAAGATCAGTCAAAGAGTTAGAGATTATCACCGGCAGTCTTTCATTTTCAGCTAAAAATGCATATTTCAGTGTTGACGGCAGGGGTTTAAGCTCCAATTCAGGAGGTTGAACTACTGAGCGTATCAGTTTCTTGAGCTCCAAGGTAGTGCAATTATTTTCAGATTGCTTCAAAGCTTCAACACCAAAAATTGCAGTTGGACATTCATCCTCATGTAAGCAACGCTCCTTAATGGGTCCCTGCAACAATGCATTTAAAACATTTGTAAATCCATGTGAAAACTCAAAATTAGATGTAGCATAATCTTGAGGAATTCCAATTTCACAAGTAAAAATAGATTGCAAAAGTGCACTCCCTATGCTGCGTATTTCGGTAAATTTGGTTGGTGTCATGCTTAATTTCCTAGGGTTGGGAGCAGCTGCACTTTGCATGATTCTCAAGAAGTATTCTAGTTCTGCATAGTTAAAGAAATTAAGATCAAGTGACTTGTAGATAGGATTGGAATACAAAATATGATAAGAATTTAAAGACAAATCCTGTTGTTCAGAAAGTTCAGCTTCATGCTTCTTGAATGGGAATTCGTTCATGATAGTTGGGCTGGCCTTGCAATCATGATTCTTGTGCCCTTCACCTTCCCCATCTTGTATAGGAATTGATTTACTCTCTTGTGCTGTTGAGAAATCTACAAGCAATCTTCTTGCAAGTTGTTCATCACTTGACAGTGTGGAATTAACATCAACTGAAGACTTAATGGATGAAATTGAAGACAAGTCACTCCAAGTGGAAAGCCAGCCATCAATTTTAGAATCAATGCTAGGCACATCATTGAGGTGTGAAGAAAAAGAAGATGAAGGAGAATATATGGAAGAGAAAGAAATGAAAGAATCTTTAGTATCGTCATTGCTATCATGCTCAAAAATAGATTCACACTCATTTTCAAGTGACAAATCAATCATATTAAGCCCCAACAGAGAATAATCCTCATGTGGATGTTTCATCATCTCATACATGTTAAATTGAATTTCTTGACCACCAAATTCCATTTTTATAATCCCATCATTCATGTAAATCATGGTATTGGCGGTTCTTAGAAATGATCTACCCAAAATCAATGTGCTTTCACTTATGGCCTCATTAGTCATATCTAGCACATAAAAATCAGCAGGAAATACAAGGTCTTTTACTTGGACCAAAATGTCTTCTAAGATTCCCTTAGGATTCCTAATAGACTTATCAGCTAGTTGCACTAAGACACTTGTAGGTTTCATGATTTCAACTCCCAAAGCATAGTAAACAGAACTTGGCATCACATTGATAGCAGCACCTAAATCTAGCAAAGCTTTAGAGATATGAAACTTACCAATTTGACAAGGAATGGAGAAAGCTCCTGGATCTTGGCATTTCACAGGTAATTGAGCTTTAAAAAGAGCTGAAACATTAGGGCCAACTTGCACCAATTCATTAGTTTTAAACTTTCTTTTGTTAGTTCAAATGTCTTTCAATAATTTTGCATATTCGGGCACTTTCTTCAACAAATCTAGCAAAGGAATATTAATTTCTATTTTACTAAAGAAATCTAAGACTTCTTTATTCTGTTTTTCTTTTGCAACCTTCTGCCCAAACATAAAAGCTCTAGGGAAAGGCAGATCTTTCAAGCTTACCTCTTTACCTTTGCTTCCCGGTTTGTTGTTCATGTGAGAATCTTCAACTTTATCTTGCTCCATCTTTTCTTTGTCTTGGTTAGGCTCTAAAATTCTTGAAGAAGATTGCTCCAAGTCCTCTCCTAATGGTGCTTCATGGACTCCTTTATCATCCTGAATTAAAGGGCCTGCTTGAGTTGTGCAACTTTCAGTAGTTACACTTCTAAATCCAGCTTCTTTTCTTCCTTGCAGAAGTTGCTTCTCTCTGAGGCTTTCAGATTCTACACTTGGTTATGTCTTTTTCTGGACAGAGTTCCCTTTAGTGCAATGATCTTCCTCCAAGTCAGATTCTTCATCATTCTTATTGAATGTCACCTTCCTTCCACTTCTCAAATTTATGGCATTCAATGACTTGGGATTAATCACAGTATTGGAAGGTAAACTCCACTTGTTTTTGCTTGAAAACTGCTGAGATTATCTGAAATTTAGGTAACAAAGTTAGCCAAGTTTGAAGTCTTAGTCTCCCATTGTTCAACCCTATTCTCTATAGCAGCCATTCTTGCATCAGATGCAGTGGTATGCTTATCAATTCTGTCCATTTGAGATGCCATATTACTAAGATTAGCATTCATACTGTTCATGCTTTTCAACAAGAGGGACATGTCATCATTCCTTGAATTACCAATTTCCTGAGTAGTTTGGGAAGGGACCATAGCTTGTTCTGAATGTTGACGTTGCTGGAACTTATTCTGCATGAATCTTTCCTTGTTGTTCTCTCCTCCTCCCCATCTAAGATTGGGATGATCCTTCCATCCTTCATTATAAATGTTGGAAAAAGGGTTCCTTTGCTGATATTAACCAGATCTTTGTTGATACATGGTTGACACTTCTTCAAATTGAGAAGGGCAAGATTCAGTCCAATGCATCATGGAACCACAGGAGTCACAAGAGGGAGCTACAAAGGCTTGAGATGTTCCCATAGCACCACATTGTTTAGTTGACAATAGTTGCCCCATCCTAGTCATTCTCTTGTCCATCCTCTCTGATAAGGAAGCAATTTGAGAGTCAAAGTTAGTAGGATTTGACCTCAAAATTTCATTAACAGATTGATTATCCCTTGTGCTGAATTGTTGATTGTTGTTAGCCATCTTCTCCAATAATTCCCAAGCATTGTGAGGAGTCAAATCAAACAGTGAACCATGGGCTGCAGCATCTATTGTGTTCTTGTGATGAGATAGCAAGCCCTCATAGAAATACTGGACTAAATTAGACTTGCTGATTTGATGATTTGGACATTTAGAAAGCATGGCTAGAAATCTTGTCCAATACTCATACAAGGTCTCTCTACTATCTTGTTGAACACCATAGATAGCCTTCCTCAATTTAAATGTCCTTGATGCAGGAAAGTATTTCTCTAAAAAGGCCTTTTTTAGTTGTTCCCATGTAAGTGTTGTGAAGTGTTGAGGTAGACTTTGCAATCATTCTTTAGCATTTCTTTTTAATGTGAAGTGGAAAGCTCTCCTTAGCACATCTTCTAATTGAGCACCATAGGGCTTCGTAGAGGAACAAACCATATGCATGTTTTGAAGATGTCTATATGGATCATCCCATGCAAGACCAAGAAATCTTGGTAAGGTATTAATCAAGGTACCTTTAAGTTCAAAATCAGCTTCAAAGTTATAAAAACCACATGGATCACAGTTCACACTTGATTTATTAATTTCTCTAATGCTCCTATTCTCATCTCTATTCAATTGAAGATTAGCATTATGAATAACATCTTCAGCTTGTCTTTCATTTTAAGGTCTATTTGTAGCATCACCTCTCTCAGTTTGAGCATTGTTATTATTTTAATCCATTACAAAATGATTGTCTATAAACCCTCCTAAAGTAGATTCAGATTCTGAGGAAGAGCAAGATTCAACTTGAGGAAGAGGGTCACTCACTATAGGTTGCTTACTAGACTCAGTTATTTGTTTGGTTTTCTTGATTTGCCTTAGAGTTCTATTGATTTCCCAATCAAAAGGTAAAAGAGCCTTATCCTGGGACATGCAACTAAAGAACAAGAGAATAGACTAATGAAATAAATGTGAAAAAGCAATTAGCAAAAGAAAAAGATCAGAAAAAAGACGAAAAGTTAAGAGGGGATCAGGTGAAATCTGCCACGGCACTTTCTCAGATCTGCCGCAGCCTTTATTACAGAGACGACTCCTGAGCCAGAATTGGGTAGGCGCTGCGGCCTCTGGTGAAATCCGCCACGGCGCTTGTTACAGAATCGCTACTGTGAAAGGCGCTGCGGCGTCTGGTGATATCCGCTACGGCGCCTGCTCTGATAAACCAGATGAACGAATTTTACAGTAGCTTTTGACACTGTTCACGCCTTCACTCCTACAAATTGAACCCTTAACACAATGGTATTAATTTTCCTACAAGAAGAAGATCTCAAAAGCATAAAAAACAAGCAACCATCATCAGCTTGAGTGGAAGCACAATTGAAAAGAAAAAGGTTGCTACAGCAAGGATTCAAACCATTCACAGCTGACCAAATTGTGTGAACTCTTTGACAACCTAAGGAATGAATTTAGAACGCAACAATAAAGGAAACAACTTAATCAACAAAGCACAAGAGTAAAAATGCAAAAACAAGTCAGAGACTAAAGCTTCTTTTTATGTGGTTTTGGGCTTTCAAATATAATAATTTTTTTTTCTTCTTGGCAAACCAGTGAATTGCTGAGAACCTTAACAAGTAAGGCTCCTCGGCAATGGCGCCATTTGATAAACCTTGTCGCTAGGTGATCAAAATTTTACTAGGGAAATGCAGCAAGTAAGGCAATACCTAGGTCATTCTTCTCAAGGAGCCTTAAGTTGTAATTCAATTCTTAACAATTTACTTTTAATTATCAAATTACCAAGATGAAAGCTTGAATTTCAGAAAAGAGAAATTGAAACAAGAAACAAATCTAATGAAAGGTAAAATGCCAAAAGAGATTCAAATAAGAGATAGTAGTTCCCCTAGCAATTTATCCAACCTTCCTTGTTCAATCTTATAATTTGGAGTCTCTCAAAGTCAATTAAATGGATAGATTCAGCTACTACTCAAATCTCTCTAAACACAGATAAGAAACAACTATCTTACTAGATTCATTGTCTTACTCTGGTGAGAAGGAAAATCAGTTGACAAGAACACTTGAGAAACAAGTTGCAATTCTCTAAGGATGATCACAACTATGAATCATCAATTCATTCAATCAAAATTCAAAATTACAAAACAACAGTCCAGGTAAAAACGAATTAGATTTACAAATCAACAGAGAATCCTCTATTCAACTGAATCAAGGACACAACTCACATCTGAATGTTCAATCAGGTCTAAATTCCAAGAACCATAAATCTTATCACTCAACCTTCATTCTAATCACAAATGTTCAACTCAAACAAATGAATCTTAGAATAAAAAGTGGAAAATAGATCTGAAACGACTCCCTGTTCAGCCCTATGAACTCAGGTCAGCTTCATTGCTAGGAGAACTTGGAAATTTAGCTACTTATACTCTAAATTGGAGTAGAAACAGCAAGAATTGATGAAAGATTCATAGATGATCGGTGGAAAATGATGGATTTGGACACACAAATAAAATCATATAAAAACATGTAAAAACACCTGCAAAACCTTATAATTCCTTTTACCAACTCTTATGCACAATGGAAGCAAATTATACCCAAAGTATGCAAATATAAATGGCAAAAGCATGAGTTTAGGGCTAGAAATATATGCAAATAATGAGACTTATCAGCAAGAGTAGCCCAAAGAAGGGTGACCCTGGGAAGTAATGTGAGAAGGTGCAAATGCCATAAATGTTAACCATTTTGGCAAGAATGCACTAAGTCCAACAGAAAATGGGAGATGAAAGTTAAGGAAGCTGTTAAGCTACCGAGTGTCCTAAGCAGTATGGTTTCGTAAGACCTGAGATTTACTCGAAGTTTAGAAGTCCTTATAGAAAGAAATGGACACTACTCTTCTCAGATTCAATACAACCTACCATCCTAAGACAGTTGGTGATAGAACCCAATCTTTATATGGTTTTCTTAAGTGTTTTATGATGTTTTGCAACAATTTTACCCTCATTATGCATGCATTTATATCCATTTGACTACATTGAGTCATGCATTGCATTTTGCTGTTTAAGGGGTAAAATAGGGTTATTTTTCTCTTTTAAATTTTAATTTCCTTGATCTGTAATCAGTTGGTCTTTACAAAGCCCTTCGTTGTGATTTTCAGGCAATTGGAGAAGGACCCAAGAGTCATGATAGAGCATGGATGGAGCCAAAATGTTACAAGGACCAAAACACACAAGTTAGGAGTGTTCTGCCTCCCCAGGTCATGACATGGAATACTCAGGTGGTGACCTGGATGCCATTTTACTGAAGCCACGTGTTTTGGATCTGAGTAAAGATGCAAGCTCTCTGTCTTCCCAGGCCACGACAATAACCCTCTCAGGTCGCGATCTAACTCCCCTGAGTTGCGACCTTATAGTCTTGAGGTCGTGACCTGAGTGTGTTAAGTGAAGCTATGCATTTTAGAATAGGTTTCTGAGCCTTTATACCTAAGGAGGAAAGCTACCATGAAAGAGTACTCTCCCATTCTGTAGATTTGCACAAGGTTGAGCCACCATCATCTCCTCTTTAGTCTCCATTGATCCTACACCCAAAACTTCCATTTTTCTCTATTTCTTTATCATTTTTCTATATTTCTAAACCGATCAAACCACTCCAACACTCTTCTTCTCCATTTTTCCAACCTTATTTTTAGCTTTAACTATGGCTATTCATTCCTGGAGCGATTGCGATTGGTTTGAAGGCATGAGAGGCTAAACCCTTAGCCTCTTAGTGAAGGAAGACAAAGCTTAAGCTTAAGGACTTAATTGGGGAGTTTTCTTTCTATAGTCTAAATCATTGTTTAATGCTATGTTGAATTTTTCTAGATTTAGGAACTTTCTACACTTATATCAAACTTGCTTTACGATTTAAATCTTATGTTTAGACTATTCTATTGTATTTGGATTGGATGATGTTAATGTTGATTAATCTATTTTAATATTTTAGTTTGAATCCTTGTGTTCAGTTTGATTATCAGTGATAATTGTTGATTAATCTGAGTGCTTGGTATTTTGTGGTTGTCGATTGACATTCAAAGGGCATTTGCATCATTCATTCATTTACACTCTAAGTGATTTTCAGCAGTGTCTTAAGAGGTGTTAATTAACTTTGATTAAAGTGAATTTTCATTAATTAAGACATTGGACCCAAGTGATTACTTGGGGTTTTCTTTAGACTTACAGGTTTTCTAAACTCCCAATCATTCTAAAGAGTAGTGATAGCTAAGCTTTCATCATCAAAAGACTATTTAACCATAATTCCCTTTTAACCCAAAACATTTCATCATTCATTCAAAATACCAAAAATAGTTAATTTTCTGCAATTTTCATTTGTTGCACCACTTTTAAAACAACTAAAACCCCTCTTTTTACAATGTTTTTGAAACCCAATTTAGGCTAGGATTTCCAATACAAGCTCCTCGAGAAGAACGACTAGTTGCATCTTATACTACATTTTATCTAGTGCAACTCTCTTTCTTGACGATCCAAAAGGCGACAGTCCGACACATCGATCAATGGTGTCGTTGCCGGGGAGCCATTGAATTGGTTCCCTAGTAATTGGTTTCTTCACCATTGTGATTTGGGTCAATTCTCGTAGAGTTTTAGTTTTTGAACTTAAATCTTGCATTTCATGGCATCAAAAGTTGAGAAATAGAACCAAATATCTTGTTTTTCTATACAGTTACATTTGCATTTTTGCATAGCATTTTGCATTTTATTCTAGCTTGATCTTGAGTGTTTTAGCCAATTGCTTGAGATTTTTAACTCTATGCATAGTTGTTTAGCATCTAGTTGAAGTACTTAGTATTTTTCTTCAAAGATTTTGTGAAAATAGTTCTCTGTGACCTTGATTCACGACCTCACATATTTGGAGTCGCGACCTGGCTTGTGGCTTGTCACGACCTCGACCAGTTGTTATCCAATGTTGCTCTTGGTCTGTTTAAGTCATGACCTTGACCTGCTGTTATCCAGTATTGCTCTTGGTCTGTTTGGGTCGCGACTTAGGATTTTGCAAGTTGCAACCTCGACTTCTTTTTCTTTCAGGTTGCTCTCTGTTCAGTTGAGTCGCGACCTGAAATTTTTCAAGTCACGACTTGATCTGGTTTTTCATTAAAAATCTTCCTGAATGTCCAGGCGTACTCTTTTTGCATAACTTTGCTTTTTCCACATACTTTGAGAGTGTATAGCACTTCATACACCTCAAACTCACTGAGCATTATTTGAAATCATTGAGTTTGCCTCAATTTTGAACTACACACTTGGTAAATACATAGTTTTGAACTTACGTCTTTCTTGAACTCTATTTGTGCTTGATTTCTTGAGTAATTGTGTATGCCTAGAGCGCGTAGAGGTAGGAGAGGTAGACCTGCCACATCTCATAGCCCACCTATTTTACGAGACCTAGCCCATTCATCTAGTAAGAGTGAGGAAGTAGAAGAAGAAATTATGGCTGAAGTACCTCCTCATGGTCCAAACGGTGGGAATGGGAATGGTAACCATAATAGACCTAATAATGGTGGTAATGAGAGGCAAGGAGAAAATAATGGTCAAAATAAGATTAATAAACAACTTAGGGGTAGAACCATTAAGGAATTAACTCAATCTGATGTGAACTTTGAACCTATGCTTGGTGCTTTTCCTACCTTCAATGCATATTTTGAAATTAAAGGTCAATTGATTCACTCATTACCTAAGTTCCATGGTCTTGCAGGAGAAAACCCATACTTGCACCTCCAGACTCTTTATATGCAATGTTTGTCCATGAAGCCAGTAGGAGCCAGTATTGATGACATCATGTGGAAGGTTTTTCACTTATCTTTGGAAGGCAAAGCTAAAGATGTTAGATATGATTAGTTTTGATGATGTCAAATAATAGAGCAAAAAGTTTGCATAAATTATTTACCTCATGTTAGTTTTGGAAATGACTAGAAATGATGGGGAGCATAATTATGGATAACCTGATCGATCACTCAATTATTGAACAAATTATCAATCAACAGCAAAAAGAGACTCTTTGGTCAATCAGTCAAATGGGTAAGGTTTATCAATCTATTAATTGAACATTGATTAATCGATCACATGATCAATCAACTTAGACAGGTATGACTTCTCACTGCAAAAAATTACTCATAACATATTCGATCAATTGCATTTGTTTTTAAAAACGTGATCTATAATTATGCATTGTGTTTCTACTATTCTTATTCAATCATCCTTAGTCTCTACCCCATCAATTATCTGATTAAAGGGGAACTTCACATTCACATGTGTCTTATATCTTAAAAGCTCATCTCCTTTGTCAAAATAGTATACTTGTCACATCCAGTAATATGACAACTAGGAATAAGGATATTCCTAAATATTTAAGGGTCAAAAGCGATAAGGAGAAATAGAAGAATTTTGGTGGAAAATAATTATTATAATTTTCCAAGCCAATTATGAAAGTTTGACTAATTAAGGAAAATTGGTCAAGAATAATTATGAAAAATATTTCCAAGTCTCAGAAAATTAAGGAAAAAATAAGGAAAAGGTTCCTTGAGAATTATATGGAATTATAAAATTGGTTTTATGACCAATTTGCCCTTAGAGAAATTACAAAGGAATTTAAGGGCAATTTAAGCTAATTTAAGGTCCTTATTTGGAAAATTCCAAATAAATATATTTAAGAAGGATAAAATCCCGAGAAAATTCCTATGAAATCCCAAGAAATTATAAGATATTATGAAATTAAAAGAAGACCCTCAAGTATCCAGGATTTTTCCCAATTCTTTGGAAAAGTGGAAAAATCACTAAAGAGAAGGAAAATAGTTTTCCTTTTTATTTAATTATTGGGAAATTAAATTTGAGACAAAGAGGGAAATTTGGGAAGATAAAAATAAGGAGAATAATTTATGGATCTGAGAGAAAATAATTACAGAGGCCAGAGCACTGTAATTATAGAAAAGAAGTTAAACTCGGAGTAAAAGTGCACCGATAAAGTGTTGATCGGAGCCTTGCACTTTACTTGGCCCATAAGCTACCACTTGTCAAGCCTTTAATGGATGATAATTAGAGCTTTCCAAGTGTCAAGCTACCAATGGAGAGGATCTTGACTTTGGAATTTAATTACAATGTGAATTAAGTTAATTAAAGAGAAAATGCAAGACTAAGTAGGCTTATGACACTTGGCTCTTCATTAATTGTGGTAGATGGGATATTTTGATAGCATTGATGAGCTCATCTCTCCCCTAAATCAGATGGGAATTTCGTGCAAGGCATTAAGAGAGGGAAAAAGAGAGAGTTTTGAGAGAAAACCAAGAGAAAGGCATCAACTTTGGTCATACAATCAAGGTTCAAGGTGAGTTCTTGGCTCTAGATGTGTTCTTGCCTTGTTTTCTTTCTCTTTTATGGTTGAAAATATGTCTTCTCTCCCTCTTTTGATGCTGGCCGAACTGGTTGTTTAAGGGGAAAGGGAGTTTTGCTCATCACACTTGTTAAAATACTACAACACAAGCTAGATCCTAGTGTTTACAAGTGATTATAGTTGGTTTTGAAGCATTTTTCATGGTTACTTCCTTGAGTGTCATTTTCGGTCAAGACAAGATCTGAACCCTAGGATGTGGTTTTCAAAGTTTTGAGGCTTCCATTGTGTTCAAAATGAAAAATGGTGTAGGGTAAACCTAAAGAACAAGTGTTGGAAGCCATAGAAGCAAAGTTGCAATTTTTGAGTTTTAAATCCTAAGGGTTCGGTCAAGCTGAAACTGGAAGAGGAAAATTTATTTTGTTAAATCTAAGTAGATATTTGGAATCTACATGAAAATCCATGTAGGAAAGGGTCAAGAGGGAATTTTTAGGGTTTATGGAAAACAACTCTAAAAATTCAAGAAACAAAGATAGAGGCTTTAAGGGGTTTAGGAGCTTCTTGAGTTATGTGATTGATTTTTATGTGGAATGTTTAATAATACTTGGTGCCCTTTTTGGGGATTGCCATGTTAGGGTTTGGCATTTGTGGAAGCAAGAAAGAAGAACAAGAAAAATCAAAGAGCATTGGATTAAGGTAGTAAGATTTAATTAGCCTTAATGTTGAATGTTGCATTGATTGCTATGCAATTTCATGTGCTATTATGTGGTTGAACTAAATGATGATGATGATAATGATTGTGTAGCTATACTCCTTGCTTTATGTGCCTTGGCTATTGCATGTTAGAGTGCTACATGTATGAGGTAAAGTAGTTCCCTATTAATAGCAAAAGGTTGAAATGCTTGTAATTGATGCATGTAATGTTTTGGTTGATTGATCTTGCTACTGGGATTTTCAAAAATCTCATCCCCCAAAAATAATGTAACATTTTAGGGCCTGAACTTCTCAAGAGCAAGCTGCAGAATGGAGGCTAATTATGGTGTCGTACCATAAAATTTTCATGGACATTTGGTTATGTATAATTATCTATGGTTGGTGCTGTAACCCTTAAGCAGGACGTTAGTTTAGAGCCATGTTTTATTTAGTTACCAAGTGAATCTCTGCACGAAATTTGGTATGCTTATAGTTGACGTCCGGAACTTCAGATTGATAGGCAGCACGTTAAAAATGGCCAAGTATACAGTTTTTAATGATTTTTCAAAGTTGAGGTTCAGAATCTGGAAAAAGAGCTTTTAACAAATGGATAATGTTACCTTTCACAAAAACCTGACACTTTTTCATAAGGAATTGGATAACGATATTATTTTTCCTTGAAAGAGGACTTAAAGAGCTTTAAATAGAATTTTGAACCACCTCATTTCAATTTTTATGGAATAAGTTATGAATTGTTGAAGTTGGACCAGAAAAACTGGATTTTTACCTGATGAACAGTAAAAATCCGAAAATCAGCGTTTTTCAAGAGTTTTTGAGCCCAAGACCATCCAATGTGGTCTAAAATGGTTTTTATTAAACCCTAAGTGGAACCAATAGTAAGGTGTGACAATACTCATCTGCATTCATTGTCAATTGATTAGTTTTGATGATGAGTTACTTTCACATTTTCCTTTCATGATCCAATTTGAAAACAATTTATAGAAAGGATTATGTATACAATTGATATTTGATTGTACTAACTATTCTCCTTGCAAGAAGTTGTTGACTTCATAACAGGAGAATTTGTGCTATGAAAGAAACTCCTCACTGGACTACAAGGATAAATTATCAAATTTGAGAATTGATAATTTAATGTGCAATCAAGATATGGAGAAAAGAGAAAGTGATTGAAGATAGAAAGATTATTGGCATCAACCTTCAAAACATAATCACCAATGCCAATACGAATGAGCATTAAGCTTGGCAATGGACTTCATGGATCAATTTCTCAACTTGCCGAATTCAAACAAGCATTTCTAAACCCTCTCTTTTATAGATTATGAATATTGATGCATTACATGGTTTGCATGCACTAAGAGACGAGAATGATATAGGGGGAGAGATTACCCCTCACACAAGAGCTATGTCCTTTAAACTTTTTGCTGATGTCAAATAGGGAGAGAGTTAGGCATGATAAATATGTTGCATCTAATTTGATTTCATATCATCCATATTTTTTCACAAAATATTTGCTATCATCAAAAAGGGGGAGAATGTTAGATATGATTAGTTTTGATGATGTGAAATAATAGAGAAAAAAGTTTGCATAAATTATTTACCTCATATTTTGACTAACTCTCAAACTTAATATCTTGTGTAGTTTCCTCAAGAAAAGAAAGGAGTTATTATTTTGAACTTTGAGTTGTGGAGAATGATCAACAAGAAGAAGAAGAAGAGAGATTGAGAAAAGAAGAACTTGCAAGACCAAATGGAAATATCAAGATTCAAGTTCATAGATTTGATGTTAAAGGTTGCTATGCTCAATCAAAAGTTTGAATGGCTCAATTGGAAGCTAAAATGCACAAACTGGAAGTTATATGATCATATATTGAGTCACCCTTCATATAAACATGGAAAATAAGCTTTAGAGGTGATTTTCATGGGTATTTATTAATCAATTGATCGATCATCCACTTATTGATCAAGTTATCGATAAAACACATACTCTGTTATGCTCTATTCTTTGTTCAACTTTGACATAGGTTGGGTATTTTTCTAATATCTCTTAAACCACAAATTTGTTTGAGGTGAAACTTAATTCATATGAAACTAGACTCAGAAAATGGGTCATGGACACCAAAATCAGTTTCAAAGAGTTTCATATGAGGGAGATATGTTGTTCGAAACATTACAGTAAGGATTAATACCTTGATTCCAACCTTCAGTTACTGTGATGAAGATAACCTAGTAACTACAATGAATTTTAGGGATTCTTATTCCAACCTTCAGTTTGGAGTTGAATTGGAAGATTTATGATCACTCAAAGTTGACCTTCATTTTGCTTGAATCAGAATTCGAATTTATTAAGGCAAAGACCAGAAATTCTACATTGATCGATTAAGCTCTCAAGCAACATGCTACTCAAACATGTTATTGAGTAAAAGTACTAGAAGAAATAAGGAAATGACAAGTGATTATCAGATGTTACTCGAGCCTGATCAAGCAACTACATACTTGATCACTTTATTGAGTTCCTGGTACTATCTCTTCAATTCTTCTCTTATATCTTCACATGCATTTCTAAGGTGCTCAAGCATTTGAAAATATAAAAGTACAAGAAATCAATAACATTATCGATTAAAGGATAATCGATCAGATATTCGATCACTGAGAGAATTGTTTAAGGGTAAGATTTTGTAGTAAATTATCAATAATTGGTTGATCGATAAGCTGTCAGAAAAAGGTTCAACTTCCTCTGTCTCATAACAAAAGGTTTATTGATCACCTGATTGATCAGGAGGTAATTGATAATGACTCAGATAAATTGGTATTTATCCAAGTAGCTTATCGATCACCTGATTGATCAGTAAATTATCGATCACATGATCGATCATCGGTACATCACTCTTAAATCATGGCTCTTCGATCACCAGATCGACAATCAAATTATCGATAATATGATCAATCATTGCACTTGCATATCTACCTTGTTTTTCACATAACGTGATCAATAAATCAGTTCTTTGATTATACAGGATTGAACCTCTTTATCGATCACTTGATCGATCACCTATTCGATTAACCTATATTTTCACTGAATATACTTTTGCTTATTATTTATCGATAAGGTTATCCACTATCTATTTATCGATAATGTGTTCAAAAATTATTGCTTTAAATTCTGTTCTATAACACTTTGTTTATTGATAACCTGATCGATCAACAAGTGTTCGATCACTTATTCGATCATTGTACAAGTTTATTTCATAGCAGCATTTCACGATGATTTTGAAATATTTTATCTTTTTATCTTTAAGCTTTTCTCAGCCTTCTTTTTACTCATAACTCTCTACTAAAAGGATACGAAGGCAAATGTAACTTGAAAAAGATTATCCTTGTATAATCCATTTAAAGCTCGCTACATACATGTTTCATCATTTATCGATCATTTGTTCGATCATCATACGATCCATAATCTATTCGATAATTGCATATATCTGCTATATTTTTTTTTCATATAATTAATCGATAATATGATCGATCAAAGGATTATCAATCAAGGCATCGATTAAGTAAGTTCATCTTACTTTCTGAATATCTGATGATTGATTCCATGTTTTCCAACTTATTGTTTCTAAGATTATCAGATACTTATCACTTGATCTGAGGAAGATTATTTCAGGTAAAGAGCCATAACGAATTTATGATGTGAAGAATCGACTTTTGTCAGAAGCTTCCAATGGCTAGTTTCAACGATCAATTCTTCAAGCCAAACAGGAAGAAAATGCTCAACAATCAAGTACCCAACATCATCTATAAATAGAATAGCATTCAAAACAAGAAAAAAGAGAAGAGTCTGAGCTTACAACATCAAATGCTAAAATGTCGAATCAACATATTCTCATTTAGAGCTCTAAGAGAAAACTCCCTGTCTCTGTACTTCATAGACTAAAACATATGTATTCGTAAGATAGAGAGGAGAATTTCCCAAACGTGCTTAAGATTCGTCTATCACTTCTTTGAGAGAAGAAATATCTAATCCTCGTTATCATTATCAGATTGTATTCTTACAGTGTGTAAGGGGAAATATTTATCTCAGTGTGAGGTTGCTGTTGAATAGATTGATTAGTCTAAAGATTATAAGTGGCATCACAAGTGCCCGGATCAAACTTGTGGTTGTAGTGGTTCTCAAGTACCCGTGTTAAACTTGAGAGAGATAGTCGATTGAAAATCTCAGGGGGAGCCTAGGGACTAGACGTAGGTCAGTGAGGATCGAACCAGGATAAATCACAATTTGCATCTTCTCTTCTCTTACCTCTTTGTATTTCCAACTAAACCATTTTACTACTATGATTATGCTTATGTCGATTCATTATTTTTATACTTAGAATTTCTTATGAATTTCATTACATTGTGAAAAGGTTTTTAATTTTAATTAACACCTAATTCACCCCCCTCTTGGGTGTTCAGCCATTGTTACAAAAGAATGGTACATGAACCTGCCACTTTATGTGGACAATGCCTATGAGTCATAGACCAGTTTGAAGAAAGCATTTTTGGATAAATACTTTCCCTCCACAAAGATTTCAGTCGCTCACAAGGAAATTTCAGCAGCTAAGCAAGAGGTATTTGAGACATTCTTCAAATTTTGGAGTTGCTCTCAAGAGATGCTTACCCGATGCCCCAACTATCATATTCTTGAGGAGCACTTGGTGTAATATTTCTACAATGGGTTGTCAACAGAGGATGCACAAGTTTTAGATGTTGCTACTAATGGGTCTGTGAAAAGTATGGAACCAAGGGCTGTATGGGAGTTAATAAGGACCTTTGCTCTTAATAGACAACATGTAAGAGTAAGAGATTCAACAGACCCCAAATCTGAAAGAGACCCCCTCTTGGTCAAGTTAGCACAAGACATGTCTAAACTTGCCAATACTGTTGAGAGTCTCTGTTCCAACAAGATTCAATCCCTTGTATTAGTAGCTACAGTTTGTTAATTTTGTAGTTCACCAATGCATACTACTGCTAGTTGCCCTAGGCCGATTGAAGAAGTAAATCCCATGTACCAAGGAAGAGAAGGGCAATATCATAAAAGGGACCCCTACACAAACACCTACAATCCCGGTTGGAGAGATCATTGATAGACCTTGTCGCTAGGTAATCAAAGTTTTACTAGGGAAAATGCAGCAAGTGAGGCACTACCTAGGTCATTCTTCACAAGGAGCCTTAAGTTGTATTTCAATTCTTAACAATTCACTATTAATTATCAAATTACCAAGATGAGAGCTTGAGTTCAGAAAAAAAGAAATCAAAACAAGAAACAAATCTAATGAAAGGTAAATTGCAAATGAGATTCAGATGAGAGATAGTAGTTCCCCTAGCAATTTATCCAACCTTCCTTGTTCAATCTTATAATTTGGAGTCTCTTAATGTCAATTAAATGGATAGATTCAGCTACTGCTCAAATCTCTCTTAACATAGATCAGAAACAACTATCTTACTAGATTCATTATTTTGATCTATGAGAAGGAAAGTCAATTGACAAGAACACTTAAGAAGCAAGTTGCAATTCTCTAAGAATGACCACAACTGTGAATCATCAATATATTCAACCAAAATTCAGATTTACAGAACAACAGTCCAAGTAAAACGAACTAGATTTACAAATCAACAGAGAATCCTCTATTTAACTGAACTAAAGGACACAACTCATATCTGAATGTTCAACCAGATCTAAATTCCAAGAAACATAAATCTAATCACTTAACCTTCATTCTAATCACAATTGTTCAACTGAAACAAATGACTCTTAGAATAGATGGTAGAAAATAGATCTGAAATGACTCCCTGTTCAGCTCCATGAACTCAGGTCAGCTTTATTGCTAGAAGAACTTGGAAATTCAGCTACTCATACTCTGGATTAGGGTAGAAACAGCAGGAATTGATGAGAAATCCATGGTTGATCGGTGGAAATTGATGAAATTAGATGAAAATGGAAGAGAGAAATGAGAGAGGGCGGAGAGAGTAAGAAATTCGCGTCTGGAGGGAGAATGGGTAACTGAAAAATCTGATGCGTCTTGAAGCGCGCGACTTTAGCTTTTAAATCTGGAAATTTCGGTCATCCGCCGCGGCGCCTCCGTCAATCCGCCGCGGCGCCCGTCCTGTACGGCGTCGTTTTGATTAATGATCCTGAGCTTCATGAAAACCTCCGTCCGCCGTGGCGCCTTAGTCCATCCGCCGTGGCGCTTTTCACCGAGAGTACCTTGGAAATCCGCCGTGGCGCCTTCCCAAATCAGCTGTGGCACCTCAGACAGAATGGCAAAAATGCTACTGAAACTTCCTAAAATTCATGCCAAAGCAGGGATCAAAAGTACACACAAATAAAATCATATAAAAACATGTAAAAACACTTGCAAAACCTCATAATTCTTCTCACCAACTCTTATGCACAATGGAAGCTAATTATGCCCAAAGTATGTAAATATAGATCGCAAAAGTATGTGTTTAGGGCTAGAAATGCATGCAAATAATGAGACTTATCAATCATCCAAACTTCAAATGGGGTGGGGGAGCAAATACACGAAACCAGTTCCAAGGCAATCAGTTCCATAATCCTAGGGCTTCCTTAAGCACATTTCCAGATCCTTTAAGAGCAGTGGTGACAACTCCACCTAACACCATCTCATCTCAACCACCACCAAGAAGTGATGACACTTCTTAGATTTTAAAAAGCATGGCTACTCAGATGACAAACATAGAGGGGCGAATGAAGGAAAGTGATGACAAGTTTGTTTCCATAACCACCATATTGCAAGGGATGCAAAAAGATAATTTAGATATTCATAAGAAACTGGAGGAGGTCACTCTAAAGAACACTAATATCACCAGTCATTTGACCCAATTGTCTAATACGATCAATGATATAAGCTAAAAGTAGGGGCAGCATTCCTTCCAATACAGTGATCAATCCAAAGGAGCTCAATGCCATAACTCTAAGAAGTGGTAAAAAGGTCTACTTTGAAAGTGAAAAAGTAGACAAGGATGATTATGCACAAGAGGTAGAGAGTCCTCCACTTTCCCCAACGAGACTTGGCAAGTCTGAGAGCTCTAAAGAAGAAGAGCTCATGATGAAGGCAGGAGCACACATTGAACCAGAAGAGAAATCAATTCAAGCACAAGAAGAAGCATCTCAAGTAGCTGTGTAACACCTCATGTTTAAATCAATTAACTTTCCTTGTGGAAGTATTTGGAATCACTTTTGAAGGCTACAATTGATGAAAAATCAAGTTTGGAAATTTTCATTTATGGGTTACTATTCATTGTCACCTTAAAATGTGACAAACTTCGAAAATTCATAATTAATTGTAGAAAAATTGAAATTGAGTGATTCCAAGTTCTACAGAAAGCTCTTTGGATAAAATTTTGAGGAAAAATAGTTTCTGAACTGATTGCCTTGAAATTTGAGCTCAATTTCCTTTGAAAAAGTAACTGTTCATTTGGTCATTTTCAGATCGTACTGTATTTTTGCCTAACTTTGGAAAGGCGTAACTTTCTGCTCTGTTATCAGAATCGGGCAAAATACCCCTCATTTTAAAGAGAAACATAAGATATCTTTGCTTGCCAAATCTTATGACCTAACTCACTCGTTGATAGGTCAAACTGGAGCTACAAACTCACTGCTCCAGGACTTACGTTTTATCCCTTAACATCTCTTTAATTCTTTTTATTTCTTTGGCATACATAACATGGCCTTACTCTTTCCCGTTCATGCTCATACACTTTCATTCATGCCATAAATATTATAATTAAATACATGGCATCATTGGCATCCATAACATAGTTCACAAAATAGTAGAATTATACATTTATCAACAGTCTCATCCATTAACAAGAATAATTCTCTGCTTACTTCTCCTTGCTTCTCATGCCATTATTGCCCATCATTGATTGACCTAAATGGTTGGTTAGGGAGGGGTGAGATTCGGGAGAATCTCAGTAGCAAACACTACCCATAAGCATGCAAGACATAATGCACATGCATGACATGTTATAAAATTAACACATGAATGCCATGGAAAGTAAGCTAAAACATTTCATGCTTCCATAACATATTGCCAAGGCAAAACATAACATAAAATTGCAAACATAACTTTACAAACATTTCATCATAGCTTAGTCACATCATGGCAACATAATCACATCATGCAAGCATACATATCAAGCACACAGTATAGGTAAGTTTACTACCTTGTAACATGGCTTTCCCCTTGCTTTTCCTTTGATTCCCTTGTCTTTCCAACCATGTGGACATTTGGTCAACATCACCAAACATCCTCTTGGATGTTCCAAAGGTCCTAAACATAGTCACATTGATCATACAATCCATTAGGACCACTAGATTACATAAAGTTCAAGACTAGCTTTCTTGAACCTCAACCCTTTCTCTTAGTCTTAGGGTTTTCTTTCCAACTTTTCTAAGTCTGGAGAAAGGCCCTTCTTCGCCGCGGCGAAACATAAGTTAGCCGCGACGAAGTGTGGCCGAGAGCTACATTAATCGTGATAAAAGGGGCTTCGCCGCGGCGAAGGCAAATGTTTATCGCGGCGAAGGGTGACAGAAAGCGAAATCCTGAGTAATTTTCAACTCTTCAGCAACTAAACTCAAAATATTCACAATTCAACCAATTTATTAGTTCAAAAACACCTCAAAATCAAATAGATGCATGGATGCATGAGAATTATTTGCTAAAATCTACAATAGGTCCCTCCCCCACACTTAAACGCAACATTGTCCTCAATGTTCGAACCAGTATAAGCAAACCAATCACAAAGTGAACCGAAAGTTGTGAAGTCCAATTGAAATTGAAGCATAACACATCGAATTCACACAAAGGAAGGAGAAGGTGATAGGTTGCATGCAAAACAAAGAGGAAAAGGAAAATAGAAGTTGAGACCAATATAAGAGCAATAGCAAAATGTAAAGGCCATCAGTAGCCATAGAGTGAAATAACATCCAATGTAACATCAAAAAAGTTTAAGAAGTAACTAGCTCCACCAACTAAAGACAAACACAAAGAACAAAAAAAGAAAACAAAACAAAAGCAAATAGCTACTGCTGTGTCCTAGTATCCTCCGCTCCAGACCCAGATGGTCCTGCACCAGAAGTGCCGGCTCCAGATGTCCCGGCTCCACTCTGAGGGTCTTCCTCTTCAAGAGGTAGGAGGAAGTTCAACCGGTCAGCAATCAGGGCATCTACACGACTGCGGTAACGTCAGCCTCGATCATACAAAGCATCACGATCTTTCTGCCTCTTCATCTCTCAGAGGATGGTGACTTGCAACTGGTGGACATGGTCAGCTAACTCATCAATATCATCCGCCAAGGTCTCCAAAGTGACAAGCTTAGGAGCTTCTGGCTCTTCCTGTCCTTCTTGGCCTTCAGGACCTAGTGCCTCGGCTGCATGTGCTGCGCCAACATCATAGACAGGGAGGATGGGTGGATGGGGTCCAATAACAGGTTGTTTGAGGCGGTCATAACGAAACAAAGGGGCTGGGTCAAAGTAGCTATCATTGTTGTACTCAGGTACACTGGCAGCTTTAAAAAGGTCAGAGACTAAGTGTGGAAAGAGGATGTTGTTGGTGAGTTTGGCAGTGTTGATGGAATCATGGAGGGCTGAGTAAATAGCATCAGCTACATCAACTGAGTGGCCAGTCATGAGGAGGTAAATGTATAGGGCTTGACACTTGGGGACGTTGGCTAAATGGGAAGTAGGCACTAAGTTGTTGGAGACAAAATACAACCAGGGGCGGGCCTCAGGTCGAAATTCAAAGCACTAATGTATTGCTCAGCAGTGCGGGGACGATGCCAAGTGGCACCCTCATAACATAGGGTTCGGAGGACGTCATCAAAAGGATAGTTATCTCGGAGCTCATAGTAGCTACAACAATGACAAGGGGACATGCCGTAATGGTTACGAATGTTTTCAGCAGTAAAGGAATAGCGGACAATGACATTGCGAAAGTGAACTATCATGGAGCTATGGAAACGGGTAAAGGTGTAGAAGTGACGAATAAAGGTGTCATTGCCCATGGAACATTCCTGAACCAACCTAGTCAATTGGGAGGCACGGATTTGGCAGACAAAGGGATGGTCAGGTGGGTCTAAGGGAAAAGGACGCTCCTTAAGAAGGGGTCTTTGGTCAATCTTTTGGTATAGCTCCTCGAAGGTGTATTCATCCCCCAAATCAGACTCAGACACAGGTGCAGGGTTCTTAGTGCGAGGCATACTCTGAACACAATAAGTAACACACACTAAACAAAAACCACACAAAGAACAACTAAGACTACTCCAAAAAAACCAAAATCACAACCTAGACAGTAGCAAATGGTTATATAATGATTCATAGGTTTTCAATTTATAAAAAACTTTCAAAATTAAGTAAAGAGATTAAAGAAAAACATAATGCACCATGAATCATTAGATAACCTAAGAGCTACATAACCACAATCTAACAACAAAATAACCCAACCCAACAACACAAAGCCAGAATAAACAAGCAAATTAACTACTAAACAAAATTAAACTAAAGGAAGAGAGAAAACATACCACAATGAAGGGAGAAAGAGGTTGCGGCGTACAGTGGAGAGTAGAGGAAGAAACGGAGAAAGGAAAGGGGAGAAAGAGACCAGAGAGAAGAGATAGAAGGGCGCAGAAGAAGAATAGGAAGAGGGAAGGGCCGACGGGTTAGAAGCTGGAAGGGAGAGGAATCGCTGTGAACGGTTTTGAAAGGGACAAGGCAAAGAAGGAGCGGTTTCAGAATGGGAGCAGGGACCGACGGTTTGGGAGTATTGAAATGGGTAGAGAGGTTATTGGGGGGTTTAATGGAATGGGTAGGGAAAAAGACTGAAATGGGTTTAGGAGAATAGGATGGGTGACTCAGAAATAAGGGCAAAAAGGACATTTCACACAGAAAAATAGGGAAAAAATGAAACCGTCCGGAGCTGAAACGGCGGGTTTGCCGTGGCAAAGAATAGGTTCGCCGCGGCGAACCATGCCCGAGGCGAAAACAAAGCGAGAAGAGGAGGGTTTCGCTGCGGCCAAACCATCCCGAGACGAGAATGAAGGAAGAGAAGGATGTTCGCCGCAACGAAGGCAGAAGTTCGCCACAGCGAAACATGCCCGAGATCAACACAAGCGATACAGAACCACTTCGCCGCGGTGAAGGCTAGGGTTTGCCACGACAAAGTGTTACAGAGAGCACAGATTAACACAAAAACACCCAAACAACAAAGAAACACAACACACAAACAACAGATGTAGCTGGATACTTCAAAAACTTTTAAGTGCATCAAAGAGATCAAAAGGTGCTCAATAAGTCCATAATTAAGCAGTATACCACAGACAAACTTTCTCAATCAATCTGATTTATATAATGCATTACAAGCACCACATCAACAAGCACAAAATAAGATAGGATAGAGATCAAAACTTGTAGGGGGTCTTATTGAATTCAAACAACAACTACACTACTAAACTATTGAAAAGGGTTTCTTCTCCCACACTCATTCAACATATAATGCACAAAACATAACAAGATTAGTAATTAAGCAAAAGCATGTAAATGAGTGAAGGAAAGAAACGACCAGGGAGTTAAGGAGGCTTTTGATTCTCATAGTAGAGCTTCAGTAGATGGCCATTAACTTTGAATCTAGCCCCGGTCTCCTCATGTAGCAGCTCCACCATACCAAAGTTGTGCGCTTTAGTGACTGTGTATGGCCCATCCCATCTGGTGTTGAATTTTCCTTGCTTGAAGGTAAACCGAGCCTTGTACAACAACACTCTATCGCCTTTCTTGAATTCCTTTCTCAAGATACCCTGATCATGCACAAATTTGGTCTTCTCCTTGTAGAGTCTAGAGTTCTTGTAAGATTCAAGTCTAATCTCCTTCAACTCTTGCAATTGCAGCTTCCTTTCCATACCAGAGGACTCTATATTCATGTTGCACTGCTTGACCGCCCAATATGCTTTGTGTTCCAACTCCACTGGCAAGTGACATGGCTTTCCATATACTAAGCGGTAGGGAGACATGCCAATGGCCGATTTGTATGCAGTCCGGTAAGCCCATAATGCTTCTTTTAAACGTGAGCTCCAGTCCTTCCTAGATGGCTTGACCATTTTCTCCAAAATATGCTTCACTTCCCTATTAGATACTTCAGCTTGGCCATTGGTTTAGGGGTGATAGGCAGTAGAGATTTTATGAGTGACACCAAATTTGGACAATAGGCTGTTGACTATCCTATTACAAAAATGTGTTCCCTGATCACTCACTATAGCCCTAGGGATCCCATACCTACAGAAAATGTGTGATTTTAGAAATCCATGTACAGTTGGGGCATCATCTTTTCTGCAAGGTATAGCTTCAATCCACTTGGATACATAATCTACGGTTAATAAAATATATACAAAACCAAGGGAAGAAGGAAAGGGTCCCATAAAGTCAATTCCCCAAACCTAAAAAATCTCACAAAATAGAAGGGGCTATTGAGGCATCTCATGTCTTTTTCCCAACCCCAAATCGCTGACACTTGTCACAAGATCTACAAAATGTAAAAGAGTCTTTGAAGAGGGTGAGCCAATAAAATCCTGAATCTAAGACCTTTCTAGATGTCTTCCTTGTACTAAAATGACCACCACAAACCATGGAATGGCAAGCTAAAATAATAGGTTCAAAATCCTCCTCCGGCACACACTTCCGTATTACTTGGTCACTGCACATCCTCCATAGATGAGGGGCATCCCAAATGTAATACTTTGACTCGCTACGAAGCTTTTGTGCCTGAAATTTAGACATAAAGGGAGGAGTGAGTCCAGATATGAGATAATTGACAATATTAGCATATCAAGGCTCTATAGTAACCACAGAACATAAAGCTGAATCGGTAAAAGAATCACAAGTCAACTCAAAAGAGTCTACTCTCCTTGTGTCTTCCAGTAGCCTACTCAGGTGATCGGCTACTTGATTCACTACCCCGGGTCTATCCTTAATCTCAATGTCCAACTCTTGAAGCAATAAAGCCCATCTAATCAATCTTGGTTTAGATTGTGGCTTTTTGAGCAAATAGCAGACAACCGCATGATCTGTATACACAACCACTCGAGAATTGATTAGATATTGTCTAAACTTGTCTAAAGCAAATACAATGGCAAACATTTCTTTCTTAGTGGTAGTATAGTTGACTTGAGCTGGGTCAAGTGTTTTAGAGGCATAGGCTATAACTCTAGATTGCTTCTCCTCCTTCTGGCCAAGCATAGTACCCACTGCACAATTAGAAGCATCACATGAGAGTTCGAAATGTAAATTCCAGTTGGGTGCAGTCAAAATAGGAGGTGAAATAAGCATAGACTTGAGAGTATCAAAGGCATGTCTACATTTTTCATCAAAATTAAATTCAACATCCTTTTTAAGTAGAGTAGAAAGGGGTAAGGCAACTTTACTAAAATCTTTAATAAAGCGCCTATAAAACCCTGTATGCCCAAGAAAAGATCTCAAGTCTTTCAGACAAGTGGGGTAAGGCAAAGATGATATAACTTCAATTTTAGCCTTATCAACCTCAATTCCCTTACTAGAGATGAGGTGACCTAACACTATGCCACTGCCCACCATGAAATGACATTTCTCAAAGTTCAAAACAAGATTTTTGGCTATGCATCTCTCTAGAGCTTGCCTTAGGCTATTCAGGCACTGATCAAAGCTCTCCCCATAAACTGTAAAATCATCCATGAAGACCTCCATATTGTGCTCTAAAAGGTCACTAAAAACAGCCATCATGCACCTTTGAAAGGTGCCTGGAGCGTTACATAACCCAAATGGCATCCTTCGATAAGCAAAAGTACCAAAGGGACATGTGAAAGTAGTTTTGTCCTGGTCCTCGGGGGCTATGGGTACCTGAAAATAGCCGAAAAAGCCATCTAAAAAGCAATAATGTGATTTACCAGCTAATCTCTCCAACATTTGGTCAATAAAGGGTATAGGAAAGTGATCCTTACGTGTTGCATCATTAAGTCTCCTATAGTCTATGCACACATGCCATGAGTTTTGAACCCTTGTAGGAATTAACTCATCCCTTTCATTCCTTACTACTGTTACCCTACTCTTCTTTGGCACAACATGCACCGGACTAACCCACTCACTATCAGAAATTGGATATATTATCCCAGCACTCAACAATTTAGTAATTTCTTTCTTAACTACATCCAATATGAGAGGGTCAATCGTCTTTAGGGTTGTCTAACTAGTTTTGATTCCTCACTCAGCAAAATTCTATGTGTGCACACAGCAGGACTAGTTCCTGGTATGTCAGCTAGTGTCCACCCTATTACCCTTCTATGCTCCCTTAAAACAGACAAGAGTCTCTCTTCCTCACTCAGATAGTGAGTCAGCAATTATTACAGGTAATTGATCATTAGACTCAAGAAAAACATATTTCAAAGTAGATGGTAAGGGTTTCAAATCAAGTATAGGTGGTTGCATAATAGAAGGAATCAATTTATAAAGTTCAAGAGAGAACAGATTACTCCCCTTTCCTTCAACCAGTGATAGTTCCTCAGCCTTATAATTAGCTACCTCTCCAAGCATTGAACCAACTTCTAGTTGATCTACAGCAACCGCCTTAGAGGGATTTTTCTCCATGACTTCTTCCTCCGTATCTGAAATAACAACAAAAAACCTTTTCCCAAGGGAATCATCACTGACAATAGAGGAATCACAGTCTATCTTGGAGTCAAGGGAGGAAACTGAAAATGTATGTGGGATAGAAAGCATGCAATTAAACACAGGACAATCAAGGCATGTAACATCACCACCACATTAGCAAGTAGAAGGTGTAAAGTAAAGAGATGAAAAAGAAGAAATGGATTCATCCTCATCAATAGATTCATCAGTGTAAATATTAGAATAGAAAGAGTCATTCTGCAATTCAACTTCAGAGCATGCATCCTCAACAACAATGTCTATCATGTTAACCCCCAAAAGTGAATAGTCCTCATAAGGATGTTTCATTGCTTCATACATATTAAAAGAAACTTTATTATCACCCACCTCCATAGTTATGGTGCCCTCTTTAATGCTAATCATGGTATTAGCAGTCCTTAAGAAAGGTCGACCAAGGATGAGTGTAGTATCATTCACACGTTCAGAAGACATGTCAAGCACATAAAAATCAGCAGGAAACACCAATCCCTTAACTTGAACTAAAATGTCTTCAATAATGCCCTCAGGATACTTAATAGTCCTATCAGCTAGTTGAAGCATAACAGTAGTGGACTTAAGAGTCTTGACTCCTAGAGAGGTATATACGGACTTAGGCATGACATTAATAGCTGCACCTAGATCTAACAGGGCTCCCCCTATAGTAACCTTTCCTATAGTGCAAGGGATAGTGAAAAATCCAGGGTCTTGACACTTTACAGGAATTTGGGGTTTAAACAAAACAGACACATTAGAGGGTAATTGGACTCTTTCATTAGGTTTAAATCTCCTCTTTTGAGTACATAATTCTTTTAAGACCTTAGCATACTTAGGAATCTTTTTAATCAGGTCAAGCAAGGGTATATTCACTTTTACCTTCCTAAATGTCTCAAGCAACTCATGATCTTGCCTCTCCTTACCCATTTTAACATTTTTCAAATAAGCATTAGGGAAAGGTAGTTCATTGATGTTTACCTCCTTACCTTCCTTGCTTGAGGCTCTATGATTGCTTGGCTCAGATTCCACAGCTTTACCCTTGCCATCATGTTCTTTTGAGGCTTCTTTCAGCTCTAGCCTCTTCTTCTTAGAGCTTTCAGACTGCTTCTCTTTTGAAGGTGCTTGTGGCAGCTCATCACACAAGATCTCCTCATCTATAACTTCATCCTCCTCTTCTCTAAATTTCACTTGCTTCCCACTCCTAAGGGTAATAGCATTCAAGCCCTTAGGATTGATAACAGTGTTGGAGGGGATTGCGCCACTGCTCCTTGCTTGTTGCTCACTCATGTTGTTGGACAACTGAGTTACATAGGAGTTGATATTCTCAGATTTAGTCTCCCATTGCTCCATCCTCTTTTCCAAAGCACTAAATCTAGCATCATTCTTGGATGAGTCTTGTTAAATTAGTAAAGCTAAGGAGTTAAACTGAGTAGCGTTAGCAACCCTTTCTTCCTTCATTAAGGCCATCATATTTTGTAGG
This sequence comes from Neltuma alba, assembly GCF_004799145.2. Classification (NCBI taxonomy): domain Eukaryota; kingdom Viridiplantae; phylum Streptophyta; class Magnoliopsida; order Fabales; family Fabaceae; genus Neltuma; species Neltuma alba. The sequence continues at coordinate 196,964 of NW_021633132.1, forward strand.
AGTTGATTAGTGTCATCCTTAGGTGGGACAGTTAGGGCTTGAGATTGGTTTTGGAACTGGGTTGAAGATGGACCAACTCCTCCACTCTTCTAAAATCTGTTTAGAGGTCTACTATCATCATTCCTCCAGCCCAATTGAGGGTTTGCTTTCCATCCCTCGTTGTAAGTGTTGGAGTAGGGGTCCCACTTTTGATTTGGACGGCCTTGGAAGACTGCAGATACTTCCTCATAGCAGTCTAGACAAATGCTAGAAATATGCATGACTGATCCACATGTTTCACAACTAGGCGCTGTAATGTCCATAGGAGTGGATGGGCGATGCACAATCATATTCTTCAATTCAGCAGTGATCAAAGACAATTGAGATGTCACTTTGATTCCAAAGCGTCCATTCTCCTACTGTGCACCGAAGCAGCTCCCATCTCATGCACTCCTCTAGTATCTCTCACACCATATTGTTGATGATTCAGGGCCATCTTCTTTATCAAATCCTAAGCCTCCTTAGCAGTGGAGTCTATCAAAGATCCTCCCGATGCAGCATCCAACATACCCTTCTCTTGGTTCTTCAACCCATTATAGAAGTACTACTGAAAGAGAGCCTTTCTTATCGTTCGCTTAGAGGTTCTCGCTCAAAAATTTATCCAAGCTATGCAGTAGTGCAAACTCGGGTCGTTCTCTTTTGGGAGCCTTAATTAGATGTCTAAGTTAGATTAATGCTATGCAGAGTAATGAAAAAGGGGGGTTTTTGGTGTTTTTAGCCATTAATGAAATGCCAAAACTAAATGCAATTAATTCAAATCTAGTTACTATGTTTTTGGATTTTTCTAAGATAGTAGTAATGAAGTGAAGTTAATGATATGTAATCTCTTGAATACAGTTTTGAAGCAATCATAGTTCAAAATAATTTTGGGAGTAGAAATCACCAAGTTTTCTAAATGAAAAACCTTAAAGAACTCTTTAAGTCTAGGATCTTAATCAATGTCACCCATTTCATAAGATCCTATTAAGCTCACTTGGTGTGTATATTAAGATTAATTAATGCACTTGGTTAAATGCAAGCCAGATCAACTCAACAATCACACATTACCATGCAAGACAGAGAGTATCAAAAGAGTTGCATAGAAACATATATGTAACCACATATATTGAAGCTCAAATTCAACATTAACTAATCCAATACACAAAATGATCATCCAGAATTGATTACAACCATAATCAAAATAGTTCAGCCCAAATTTACAAATCTTAGACCTAGAAATTCATAAATAAAGAACTAGAACTTATAGATGAAGCTAACTCCCCTTTGAAGCTCTTGGAACTCATGCTTCTTCCACCATATTCAAGAGTTGAGAAGCTTAGCTAGTTATAACTCTTGAATCAACTCCAACTAGGTATTGTTCTTCAGCCATGGCAGCAGCAGATGGAAGAAATGGAAATGGGATTAGGGTTTCTGAGGTAGAAATGAGAGAAGAGGATGAAAGATACGAAGGTGGAGGCTGAATAATGGTCATCTCCTCTCATCATACCCAAAATAGGGTTTCTAACCCGAAACTTACGTGCATGGGTCGGTTTCTGGGGATGGGTAGGTTAAAATTTCCCGAAATGGTCGGGTATGAGATTTGCTGCTTCGAGAGGTTCGCCGCGGCGAAACATGGCAGAGAGACCTTTCTTCACGGATGGGTTTTCGCCGCGGCGAAGTGAGATGTGTGCCGTGGTGAACTTAGGCAGAGGGTCCTTTCCTGCTTCTTTTGCCTTGAGTTCTTCAATTCTAGCCCAAATCTTTAGTGTCCTACAATAAAAAAGTAACAAATTGAAGTACCAATTGTCCTAGAAGTCAATTGAATCCAATTAACAACCAATTATGACAATTTAATCATCAAAATGACACTAACTTAAAGTAAGAACCATAAATCTCAGTTAAGCACAATTTTCATTAAAAAGGACCAGAAAGTATAACAAAATCATGGGTAATGATATGAAAAGAAACTAATAATATCTTGAGCTCAATCAACTGCACCAATTGTTCATCCGGGATTTGATGATGTGGGCACCTTGAAAGTAGGTCCTGAAATCTATTCCAGTAATCATAGAGAGATTTGTCATAGTCTTGCTTGGCAGAATAAATCTCCTTCCTCATTGATGAAGTACAAGAAGCCAGAAAGTATTTCTCCAGAAATGCCTTCCTTAAGTTCCCCAAACTGTGGTATGCATCAGCTACATGTCTTGGGAGGCTCATGTACCATTCCCTAGCTTTTCCTTCCAAGGATAGATGAAAAACCTTCCATATCACTTGGTCCAATGATGCTCCCACAGGATTCATGCTTTGACAAATCATAGAAAGAGATTGCAGATGGAGGTATGGGTCTTCTCCTGTCAAGCCATGAAATTTGGGAAGAGAGTTAATCAATAAACCTTTAATCTCAAAGTTAACTTCAAAATTTGGACAAGCTGCAGTAAAAGGATCAAAATTTACATCAGAAGTTGTGGCTTCCCTAATTGTTCTTCTCCTAGGGTGTCCATTATTTTATCCTACTCTCTCTTGTTCACCATTACCACCATTCCTCACTTGATTAGCATTCAAGTTGATTTTGTGGTAATTCAGCCATTATCTCTTGATCAGTAGGCTCACTCTTACTACTAGATAGGCTAGATTCCATGGAAATATTCTCTTGCTCAATCATCAACTCACTTGTCCCCTCAATTCTTTTCTCTCTTCTTATCTCTCTGAGTCTTCTCTCAATCTCAAGGTTAAAGGGTACAAGTTTTGTTTTCTGTGGCATGCAAGATAAAAGTCACAAGAGAAAGAGCAAACAAAATTGACTTGCAGCACACAAAGTCAACTAAAAGCATGCAATGAGATGAATGCAAGTGTATGGGTGAGTATGCAAGTGTATAGGTGAGTATGACTATGTATGCACAGAAAAAGAAGCAAAAAGTGTAAGTGTGAAAATTTTCCAGAAGAGTTCGCCACGGCAAAAGTAGAGGTTGGCCGCGATGAAGGTTGACGGAGGCGACCAGATATCTGATTACAGGGAGTTGGCCGCGGCGAAAGCAGAAGTGTGCCACGGCGAAGGTATCCCGAGAGGAATCCTTCAGTTTTTCAGACAGTTGGCTGCGGTGAAGTGTCACAGAATGCTTATCAGAGATTGGACTCCACTGATGTAACGTGAAAAATGCTGAAAATCAAGAAAATCAGTATATTTGTTTGTATTTCCAAAAATTTTGACGCTATGCAAGATGAAAACCTATACTATGAATAAATGTGCAACTAAACTACCTAAGATGCAACCTAAAAAGATCAAAACTTCAATTGACAACCAATTAGCACAAGCTAACCTAGAGAACCAATTTCTTGGCTCCTCGGCAACGACGCCACTTGACGAGAGCCTTTTTGTCGTTCGCCTTGGGGTTCTCAATCAAAAATAATTCCAAGCTATGTAGTATAGTGCAAACTCGGGTCGTTTCACGCTTGGGAGCCTTAATTAATTACCTAAGTTAGACTAAATGCCATGCAATGTAATGAAAAGGGGCTTTTGGGTTTTTAACACTTAAACGAGTGGTGCCTAAACTGAATGCAATGAAAACAAACCTAAGATGCTATGTTTTTGGTGTTTTAAGATAATAATGATGTAATGAAAATGATTGATAGGAAATCTCTTGAAAATGGTTTTGATGGCAATCATAGTTCACTTAAAATATTGGGAGTTTCACAAATCCATTAGGTTTTCTTAATAGCAACCTCAATAACTCATTAAGTCCAAAGCTTACATTAATGAACTCATCAATGAAAACTTTGTTAAGCTTCCCTAATGTGTAATTTTAGAATGATCATGCAATTGGCTCGATGTAACACATAATCAACTCAGTACCAAAACATAACTATGTAAGATAGGAGAGAATCATAAGAGTTAGAAGAAGCATATTTGAAACTACATATATTTAAGCACAAAATTCAACATCAATCAATCCAAATTACAAATGTTAATCATTAACCAATGATTATAGAATTAACCAAAGTGTCTAACTAAGACTTTACAACTCCTAGACCTAGGAAATCATAAATACATAGCTAGAAACTAAAGATTAAAACTAAAACTCCCCTTTGAAGCTTAGAAACTCATGCTACTCCACCATCTTCAAGAGTTGGAAAAGCCTAGCTCATCATAGCCATAGAATCAGCTCCAACCAGAGTTAAATCTTCAGCCATAACAGTCAGGAGATGAAGGAAATGAGGGTGGATGAAGAAGAAGTGCAGGAAAATGAAAGGTGGAGGAGATAGAGGATTAGGGTTTTGTGGGAAAGATGAGAGGATATGATGATAGAAACGTAGGTGGTGGCTGAAAATCAGTGTATGACCTCACCCATACCCAAAATAGGGTTTCTAATCCAAAAATTACGTGTATGGGTCGGTTCTTGAAGGTGGGTAGGTCAGATTTTCCCGAAATAGTCGGGTCTGAAATGTGCTGATACGAGGGGTTCGCCGCGGCGAACCATGGCAGAGAGCTTTCCTTCTTGACGGTCGACGTTCGCCGCGGCGAAGGCAAAAGTGTGTCGCGGTAAACTATAGCAGAGCTCCTTTTCGCTTTTTGTGCCTTGAGTCTTCAATCTTGGCCCTAATTCTCAAGTGTCCTACAATAAAAAGCAACAATTTGAAGCATCAATTGTCCTAGAAATCAATTGAATACAATTAATAACCAATTATGACAAGTTTACCCTAAAAAAGACACTAACTCAAAGTAAGGACTCTTAATCTAAATTAAGCACAATTATCATTAAAAAGGGCCAGAAAATACCACAAAACCATGGATAATGTAATGAAAAGATAATAATAATTTGAGCTCAATCATGCATCTCGAAAGGGTCTACAAAGGGGAGTTTCTCTCAGAAAGTACCCATAGGATTTTACTAACTGAAGATTCCAAGCCAATTAAACAAAGCCAAAGGAGATTGAATTCTTTAATTTCTGATGTGGTTAGGAAAGAAGTAGACAAACTTCTAAGAGCTGGAATCATATAAGCTATTTCTGATAGGGAGTGGGTGTCACCGGTACAACTTGTGCCAAAGAAGAGTGAAATCACAGTAGTTAAAAATGAGAATAATGAACTCATCCCAACTAGAGTGCAAAACTCATGGAGAGTTTGTATTGACTATAGAAAGCTGAATGATGCCACTAGGAAAGACCATTTTCCCTTACCTTTTATTGATCAAATGCTTGAACGATTAGGGGGGAAGAGTCATTATTGTTTCCTAGATGGATATTCTGGATATTTTCAAATTCCTATAGACCCTAAAGACCAAGACAAGACCACCTTCACTTGTCCCTTTCGAACCCATGCGTACAAAAGAATGCCTTTTGGTCTTTGCAACAGTCCCAGCACATTCCAACGCTGTATGCTATCCATTTTTACTGAATTTATTGAAAAATGCATGGATGTGTTCTTGGATGATTTTACTGTTTATGGAAATTCTTTTGAAGATTGCTTGAAAAGTCTTGACCAAATTCTATCACGGTGCATTGAGAAAAAGCTGGTTTTAAATTATGGAAAATGTCATTTCATGGTTAATTAAGGCATCGTGCTAAGTCATTTAATCTCTGAAAAAGGAATTGAGGTAGATAAAGCCAAGGTAGAGGTGATATCTCCTTTGTCTTACCCAACCAGCTTAAAAGAGTTGAGGTCCTTTTTAGGACATGTGGGGTTTTATAGAAGGTTCATCAAGGATTTTTGTAAAATGCTTTACCTCTTTCCAAACTGCTGCAAAAAGATATTGAGTTTCAATTTGACCATGCATGTGAGCTTGCTTTTGATGAATTGAGGAATAGGCTAGTTACTCCTCCTATTTTAACTTATCCCAACTGGAATTTGCCTTTCGAGATTTCTTGTGATGCTTCGAACTTGAGTGTGGGGGCAATGTTGGGTCAAAGGGAGAATTCTATTTCAAAAGTGATTGCTTATGCCTCTAAAACTCTAGATGCAGCTCACAAAAACTATACCACTACTGAAAAGGAATTGTTTGTTGTCACATCTAGAAATATGGCATTTAGGGAATAGGAATATTCTTAAATAATTAAGGGTCAAAAGTGACAAGGAGAAATAGAAGAATTTTGGTAGAAAATAATTATTATAATTTTCCAAGCCAATTATGAAAAGTTTGACTAATTAAGGAAAATTTGTAACGTACTGTAAAAAAAATCAATTAATTAAAATAAAATAATATTATATTATTATTAAAAAAAAATACCTAGCTTTTCCACTGAAGTCGGTGGAAAAGCTGGGCATAGTCAACAATAAAGAAAGAAGAGGCGCAAGAAGTAAATGGAGGAAGAAATAAGGGGGGTGGCATTAAATTGAAGAAGAAAAAATGGGGAATGGGGTAGTTAGATGGTGAAGGAAAATAGGATAAAAGAGGGGGAGAGGAGACAGAGGAGGAAGAGAGATCGAAGGAAGAGAGAAGAGAGTGAGAATCAAAGAGGGAAAGAGAGAGAGCTAAGTTACAGAGCACCTGACAAGTTTTGGGGATTATTTAGGTACACAAAACTACTTCTTTTTATCAAATTTCCTTTATGGATATTTCCTATATATTTAGAACTTTATATTATTAGTATCATTATAATGTTTAGAGAAAATTTTACTGTTTGGGTATAGAGTAAATATAGAGTTTTGACAATATATGATCGTAGAAATTTAAAGATACATTATTAAGGAATTTTAATCGGTTTATTTTTGTTGAATGATTATTTTGAGAATTTTAAACTATGATTTTAGTTGAAAAGTTTGTTATTTAGACTTGTAATATGTTTTTACCGATTAAATTTGAGTTAAATAATTTATTTGAGTTATTTAATATATTATTGAGGTTTTAATCAGTTTAAATATTGAATAAGTTAAATATATATTTTTGAAATAATTTTTGAAGGCTTGAAAAATTATAAATTGAGAATTTTGTGAAATTAAATAAAGCTACAGTTTGTTTATAATTAAAAATATATATATATACTTTTGTTAAATTTAAATAGCCTTATATGTAAATTATTTTTCAAAATAATATCTATTATAAATGCCTAGATTTAGGAGAGTTAATATATTTATATAATTTTGGTTTAGAGGGTAGTCTTAGAATTTTAGAGTAGCTTTGGAGAAGTTTTGAGTTTATGTTAATAAATATTTATGTGCAATTTTGTAGACTTGAGAATTTTGGAGTAATCTTTGTGTGAACATTTGTAAGCTAAAGAGTACCAGGTAACTCTGAAAATTCTTTCTTGTACATGTGAATTGTGTATGAATATATTGTGGATTTACTAATTATTATATTACTGAAATATAATATTATGATTTTTTGTAAAATAAATGTTTTGGTATGTTACCTGTTTTATTAAGGTTTGTTGCTAGTAATTATGATCAATATTTAAATATGTTAATAGCTATGAAATTATCATGAGATACTATTACATGGTATATGAATTTTATTGCTATCTTATTTTTAATAATATATTTGAGGAAGTATTTATGATGTACATTGTTGGCATCTGACATGCATTGTTGGGCTAAGGATAGAAGGAGATTGCATGGATATAAAATTACCACGTGTTATGCCATCACTTGGTGCATAGTGGATGGCATTTGTCAGGGCCCCTTCTTCCATGTTTTCCTTTGGCCGGGAATTCATTGGAGCTGTGGGACATGTGACACCTCCCTATTCACAAAGGAGGGGAGCCATAGTCCGAGCTTGAGCTCTATATCTTTGGCTGGATATATCTCTAGTATCGGTGAGCTTGGAATAATTCAGTAAAATGGATTAGTTCCTATCGGACTATGTGTTAGCCTATGGCTCCAGTCAGCGGTATAAGGGTGGACGGTGATATAAGGGAGGTAGCATATTGCATTATTTTTGGATATATTAGAAAAATGATATTGGTATATTGTTGGGAAAAAAATGAAATTGAATTGGATGTCTCAAATCTGTGATTTTTAATATATTTATATACACACATATAAACGGATTTTTGGTTTATCATATATGATTTGCTTGTATAGGTTAGAATTTCAGTAGTTACTGAGACGTTTGATCTCACCCCCTATATTAACAATTTTCAGGCGAAGGATCTAGTAGGAATCAAGGGAAGGCACCAATGGAGTGAGCCGTGAAGGCTTCTGTGCTCCTAAAGCACATGCTATGTTATATTTTTATTTGCCATGACTATAAGACTTTAATAGTTTATGTTGTTAAGTTATGTTAGAAATATTTTGAAATTTTGACTTAATTGCAATATTAAAAATATGTATGGACTTTTAAATTAAATATTTTATTGCGTATATTGATATAATTATGTGAGGTGTTACAAAATTGGTCAAAAATAATTATGAAAAAATAGTCTCAAAAAATTAAGAAAAAATAAGAACAATGTTCCTTGAGAATTATATGGGATTATAAAATTGGTTTTATGACCAAATTGCCCTTAGAGAGATTACAGAGGAATTTAAGGGCGATTTAAGCTGGTTTAAGGTCCTTTATTTAGAAAATTCCAAATAAATATTTTTAAGGAGAATAAAATTCCAAGAAAATTCCTATGATATCTCAAGGAATTATAAGAGATTATGGAATTAAAAGAAGGCCCTCAAGTATCCAGGATTTTTCCCAATTTCTTTGAAAAGTGGAAAAATCACTAAAGGGAAGGAAAATAGTTTTCCTTTTTATTTAATTATTGAGAAATTAAAATTGAGACAAAGAGGGAAATTTGGGAAGATAAAAATGAGGAGAATAATTTATGGACATGATAGAAAATAATTACAGAGGCCAGAGCACTGTAATTATAGAAAAGAAATTAAACCCGGAGTAAAAGTGCACCGATAAAGTGTTAATCGAAGTCTTGCACTTTGCTTGGCCCACAAGTCGCCACTTGTCAAGCTTTTAATGGGTGGTAATTAGAGCTTTCTAAGTGTCAAGCTACCAATGGAGAGGATCTTGACTTTTGAAATTAATTTCAATTGTCATTAAGTTAATTAAAAGGGTAAATGCAAGACTAAGTAGGTACTTGACACTTGGCTCCTCATTAATGTGGGTAGATGGGATATTTTGTGTGCATTGAATGAGCTTCTCCTCCCCTAAATCTGATCCAAGTTTCGGCCAAGCAAGAAGAAAGGGGAAAAAGAGAGAGCTTGAAGGAGAACCAAGGAAAAGCTATCAACCTTGGTCATTCAATCAAGGATTCAAGGTGAGTTCTTAGTTCTAGATGTGTTCTTGCCTTGTTTTCCTTCTCTTTTATGGTTGAAAAATTTTTCCTCTCTCTCTTTAATGGTTGGCTGAACTGAATAATAAAGGGGAAGGGAGTTTGATTGTTAGATCTTGCTAGGACACTTCAAAGCATAGTAGATCCAAGTGGTTTAGTGTTGTTTTGAGAAGTTTTTCATGGTTGTACTCCAAGATGTATGGTTCGGCCAAAACTAGATCTAAACCCTAGGATGTGTTTTTCAAAGTTTTGAGGCTTCCATTGTGTTTAAAATGAAAAATAGTGTAGGGTAAACCTAAGGAACAAGTGTTGGAAGCCTTAGAATCAAAGTTACAATTTTTGGATTTTTAAACCTAAGGGTTCGACCAAGCTGAAGCTAGAAGAAGGAAATTTATTTTGTTAAATCCAAGTAGATATTTAGAATCTACATGAAAAACCATGTAGGAAAAGGTCAAGAGGGAATTTTTAGGGTTTATGGAAACCAACTCTAAAAATTCAAGAACAAAGATAAAAGCTTTAAGGGGGTTTAGGAGTTACTTGAATTATGTTATTTGTTTTATAAGGAATGGTTGATGATCCTTGCTGCCATTTTTGTGGATTGCCATGTTAGGGCTTGGCATTTGTGGAAGCAAGAAAGAAGAACAAGAAAATCAAAGAGCATTGGATTAAGATAGTAAGATTTAATTGACCTTAATGTTGAATGTTGCATTGATTGCTACGCAATTTCATGTGCTATTATGTGGTTGAACTAAATGATGATGATGATGATGATTGTGTAGCTATACTCCTTGCTTTATATGCCTTGGCTATTGCATGTTAGAGTGCTACATGTATGAGGTAAAGTAGTTCCCTATTAATAGCAATAGGTTGGAATGCTTGCAATTGATGCATGTAATGTTTTGGTTGATTGATCTTGCTACTGGGATTTTCAAAAATCTCATCCCCCAAATATAATGTAACATTTTAGGACCTAAAACTCCCAAGAGCAAGCTGCAGATTGGAGGCTAAATTATGGTGTCATACCATAAAAATTCGTGGACATTTGGTTATGTATAATTATCAATGGTTGGTACTGTAAACCCTAAGCAGGACGTTAGTTTAGAGCCATGTTTTATTTAGTTACCAAACAAATTTCTACAGGAAATTTTGTATGGTTGGAGTTGATGTTGTGAGCTTCAAATTTATAGGCAGCACATCAAAAATGGACAACTACGCGATTTACAATGATTTTTCAAAATTAAGGTTCAGAATCTGAAAAAAGGGTTTTTGCCAAATGGACAGAGGTGAATTTCACAAAAACCTGACACTTTTTCAAAAGGAATTGAATCATGAGATTATTTTTCCTTGAAAGAGGACTTAAATATCTTTAAATATAGTTTTGAACCACCCTATTTGGATTTTTGTGGATTAAGTTTTGAATTTTTGAAGTTGGGCCATTAAACTGGATTTTTACCTGATGAACAGTAAAAATCCCAAAATCAGCGTTTTTCATGAATTTTTGAGCCCAAGACCATCCAATATGGTCTAAAATGATTTTAATTAAAACCCTAAGTGGATCTGATAGCAAGGTGTGACATTTGCAATTGTTTTTGCACTTGGTAAGTTTAGACCGTACCTAATAAATTCCAAAGTGGTTGTGTTTACAGATCACGCAGCAGTAAAATACCTTTTCCACAAACCTCAATCGAAACTGAGGCTCTTGAGGTGGATGTTATTACTTCAAGAATTTAATGTGAAAGTGAAAGATAGAGCCAAAAATGTCAACCATGTGGCAGACCACCTGAGCAGACTACCTTTAGAAACCAAGGGAGTACTTAATTTTGATATTATTTGTGATTCATTCCCTGACCAATATCTATGTTCATTGTTTGTTTCTCAACCATGGTTTGCTCACCTAGTTAACTATATTACTACTAGTCTAATCCCTTCTCACTTGACCACTTTTTAGGTTCAAAAGCTTAGGAGCGAAGCTTACTATTATATATGGGACGCACCGCGCTTATGGAGGTTATGTTCTGATTAAGTGATTAGACGATGTATTCCAGAGGTAGAGGCTCGAGCCATTCTGGAGGCTTGCCATGATACCTTATGTGGGGGGCACTTTAGTGCTAGAAAAATAGCTAGGAAGGTTTTAGATGCAGGATTTTACTAGCCTTCCTTATTTAGATACGCATTCACTTTTTGTAAGGCATGTGATAAATGCCAACGGTTTGGGGGGGTTAGTAGAAGGAACGAAATGCCACAGTAGCCTATTTTGTTCTGTGAGATCTTTGATGCTTGGGGGATAGATTTTATGGGCCCCTTTCCATGGTTACAATTACATTCTCCTAGCTGTAGACTACCTCTCTAGGTGGGTAGAAGCCATTCCCACACATAAAGATGATGCATCTACAGTTTCCAAATTTTTGAACTCCACCATCTTCAGTAGATTTGGGGTACCTAAAGTGCTAATTAGTGATCAGGGAACCCACTTTTGCAACAGGTTACTCAATAACTTGTTGGTAAAATAAGGGGTTTCCCACAGAGTGTCCACCCCTTATCATCCTCAAACCAATGGTCTAGCTGAAGTATCAAATTGAGAGATCAAACGCATCTTGGAACGGATTGTTAAGCCCTCCAGCAGAGATTGGAGTTTGTGACTAGATGATGCACTGTGGGCCTACCGTACTACCCACAAGACCCCAATCGGTATGTCTCCATATTGGATCATCTATGGTAAGGCCTGTCACCTTCCGGTGGAGCTGGAGCATTGATCATACTGGGCGGTAAAGAGCTGCAATATCGATTTGGAGGAGGCTAGCATGAACCGACTCCTTCAAATTCAAGAACTTGAAGAAATGTGATTAGACGCCTACAATAGCTCAGATATCTACAAGCAGAAAACTAAGCTTGTCCATGATGCCAACATCTTAAGAAAGAAGTTCAAAGAGGGTGATACGGTGTTAAGGTATCAAGCTCGATTCAAATTCAAGAGGGAAAGTTCAAGACGAGCTGGGATAGACCCTATATTGTGACGAAAGTACATAACTTCAGGATGATAGAGCTCAAGAAGGAGGCCACAGGCAAAATGTTTCAGTACAACAGGCATCTCCTTAAGCTATAGGAAGAGCCCGTACTGCCTTCTTAAGGCCAGATCGTCCCTTTCCTTTACTTTTACTATTCACATGAACTTGCTTGTGCTTAAATTACCTTGCTATGACTTTTGGAAACTGTGAAAGGGATGCCCTCAGTAGAAGTAGTTTTAAATTTTGTTGTTTTGTTTGTTTTCAATAATCTCCCTAGCCTTGAGTTTGATATGATTGTATTTGTGCTTCTGTTCTGTCACCACCACATACCTCTTTGCAATCTTGAGTTTACCTACCTTTGTGCTTAGCTCTTTCCCTCTCTTTAGAAGGATGACATGTTGTGCTTCAGTCTTGAACTGAACTTCACAACTTCCACCTTTGTTGTTTTGTGTTTTGGCTTTGTGCTTTTGGTGTGACTGTGTACTGTATTGCATACATTGCTTGGAGTGTGGGGGAGGGAGTTCTTGATAGTTGGTTTTGTGTTTTGGGTGTTGGGTTTTATAGTACAGGAGTTTTGTTTTGAATTGTTAAGAATTTAAGGATGGATTACTGAGTTGGGATGTTATGGTAGGAATTTTTGGTAAGTGATTTTGGTTTAGGGACTTAAATTTGTAATTTTTTTCAAGGTCTAGAGTGTCAGAGCCTCTCTGTGCACTCAGGTCACGACCTCACTGTTTTCAAGTCGCGACCTGGGGGTTTGTTTGAATTTGGTAGCCCTCTATGTGTTTAAGTCGCGACCTGACATAAAAGTCAGGATTTTTCTGTGAGTTCACCTCTTCACCCCCACTCATTTCCACCTTAGTTACCATTTTGCCCTTGAACCTACCCTGAATTCAAGTTCCATTCATTCCAAACTTAAAAACCCTAGATATTCTTTTGTAAAACTACTTAACTCCCTCCCTTCAGGTCGTTTCCCAAATCCCTCCTCCCTGCGTTCAACTCTTCTCCCACAGCTAGAAATCTGAAGTCGTGACTCTCCATCTTAGAGCCTTCAACAGTCACAGCTTTTCAAATTCCCTCCAAAGTCGCAACCACTCAACCTCTTTGTAACGGTTTTCTCCTTCCTTAACCATGCAGTTTGCTCTATTCTTCTGTTTCTGCAATTTCTGAGCGCCTTCACTTTGAGACTCTCCTCCTGCAGTGTGAAATCAAGCCTTCTCTCCACCTTTAAGTTCAGTTCTTCCATCCTTCCACTCTCTCAAGGTCTATTTAATCTTCCCTCTTCGTTTTCAGTTTTTTTGTTCTTTCCTAGTTTAGCTTTTTGCGTTTTGTTTTAGGGGTAGTTGGTGTTGTTTTGCTAGGGCCTTGATTTTGATTGAGTGGAGTGTTGCTAGACGTTAAAAATATTATTTAACTGATTTTCGGACTGCTTAGGACTGTATTTTCTGAAAAAGATTTGGCTTTTGAGCAAACTAGTTTGTGCTGCATTTTCTGAAATTTCTGGGTTTAGGTTACAACCTCACTGTTTTCAGGTCACAACCTTACTGGTTCCTGAAATCTAAATTGTCCCTCTATTTATTCCAGTCACAACCTCACTGTTTTCAGGTCGCGACCTTGATTTTTTTGAAATTTTGAAATGTTCCTCTGTCTCCTCAAGTCACGACCTCACTGTCTTCAGGTCTCGACCTGAGTTCACAGAGGAGGTTTTGAACCTCTGATTCACTCCTGCTATTTCCATACTGCTTTTTCTCAATGGATTTTCAACTTTCCATATTGAGGATTTTAAAGAAATAGGTTTTGACAATGGACCATTATAAATACTTGGGTTTTCTCATGATTTCCCTAATGGTTGTAAAATGCAAATGTCCTAGTTCAAAATTTTCAACTATTTAGCTTAAGGGAGTCTGGCAATGGGTAAATGTAGGCCTAGTGTGGGGCAGTGCTTGGTTTCTAGGCTTAGTGTAGTTTTTAGCTTCTTTTCATAGGTTTGTTTGTTTTGTGTTTTTACTTTGGTTGCTTGTTGGTTGTTTGCTCTACGCCCAGATGCCTCACACCAAGAACCCAAGTCTTCAAGCTCGAAGAAGAAGCTTCGCCCTCGTGAAGAGACCAGACTTTCAAGAAAGGAAGAGGTGGAGTTATTTGCCCATAGAGGGATGGTCCAAGAGTGATATTTTCCACAAACGCAGCGGTACCATTTCTATGAGCTTGCCCAATAAAGGGGCCTTCAGGAACTTATGAAGAAGAGGAACAAGGCCAATTTGACATTAGTGAGAGAATTTTACACTTGTACTGCTATGGACGGACACAGGCGGGATCACATTTCGAGGCAGTGAATGTTTCTTAACTCAGGAGGTTGTTGAGAAGTCTACAATTTGCCTGATGTCCCTGTCTGCGAATACCAATAATGGAAGATTAGACTTACTGAAGTCCTCTGGGCACAGATCTTCCAAACCATTGGGATAGGAGACTTTGGGTGGACCATAAAGGAGAGTGGGCAGAAAGTTTTTGAGCGCAGGCACATGAATGATGAAGCCAGGGTTTAGCTGAACTTCATGGTTTATAATGTGATGCCATTGGCCCACATTTCTGATGTTTCTGAAGAAGGTGCACTTCTGCTTCATCTCCTGATGACCATGCAGCTGGTTGACATCCCCATTATTGCCCTAGACCAAATTGATCGCTGTATCAACAATGTCGGAACCCTTATTGTGTTTCCACACTTGATCACCGATCTGTGTGCAGCACATGACATACCGGCACGCAAGTCTGACACTCTCTTGGACCTTCTCATGACCAGATGCTATGTAGCCTCCAAATCCAATAGAGAAAGAAAGAGAGGAAAAAAGGTGATTAGGGAAGGTCAAGAAGAGAAGGCAACTGAGGGTGGCTCTAGTCTCAACCTCGTAATGAAAACTTTGTTAAGCTTCCCTAATGTGTAATTTGGAAATGATCATGCAATTGGCTTAATGTAACACACACTCAACTCAGTATCAAAACATAACCATGCAAGATAGGAGAGAATCATGAGAGTTACCAAGAAGCATATATGTAACCACATATATTTAAGCACAAAATTCAGCATCAATCAATCCAAATTACAAATGTTAATCATTAACCAATGATTATAGAATTAACCAAAGTGTCTAACTAAGACTTTACAACTCCTAGACCTAGGAAATCATAAATACATAGCTAGAAACTAAAGATTAAAACTAAAACTCCCCTTTGAAGCTTGGAAACTCATGCTACTCCACCATCTTTAAGAGTTGGAAAAACCTAGCTCATCATAGCCTTGAATCAGCTCCAACCAGAGTTAAATCTTCAGCCATAACAGTCAGGAGATGAAGGAAATGAGGGTGGATGAAGAAAAAGTGCAGGAAAATGGAAGGTGAAGGAGATGGAGATGGAGGGTTAGGGTTCTAGTGGGAGAGGTGAGAGAATATGATGATAGAAACGTAGGTGGTGGCTGCCCCCTGTGTATGACCTCATTCATACCCAAAATAGGGTTTCTAACCCGAAAATGACGTGTATGGGTCGGTTCCTGGAGGTGGGTAGGTCAGATTTTTCCAAAATGGTCGGGTCCGAAATGTGCTGATACGAGGGGTTCACCGCAGCAAAAGTATAGGTTCGCTGCGGCAAACCATGGCAAAGAGCTTCCCGACTTGAAGGCTGACGTCCGCACGGCGAAGGAAGAAGTGTGCCGCAGCGAACTATGGCAGAGGCTCCTCTTTTGCTCTTTGTGCCTTGAGTCTTCAATCTTGGCCCTAATCTCAAGTGTCCTATACTGAAAAGCAACAATTTAAGGCATCAATTGTCCTAGAAATTAATTGAATACAATTAATAACCAATTATGACGATTTTACCCTCAAAAAGACACTAACTCAATGTATGGACTCTTAACCTAAAATAAGCTCAATTGTAACCAAAAAGGGCTAGAAAATACCACAAAACCATGGATGATATAATCAAAAGATAAGATTAAATTGAGCTCAATCAACCTCGCCTCCTTGAATGATTAGATTACTGAACTCAATCACCAAGTGACCAACCTAAGTAAGGAGTTCGATGCATACAAAGCTATCTCCATGTCTCATGAATTCAGAAGGTAGAGGTTTTTGGATCCCCTAATGTTGGAGATGGCCAGGGCTCTTAAGATCAATTTCCCCCACGAGTATAAGTGCGCTTTTTGGAGAACACCATTCCTGCTGCTAGTTATTTTAGTGAGGGTCCAGGACAATCATTCGGTGCTAGTGCTGGTGTTGCTACTTTTAATGCTGAGATGGGAGAAGGAGATGTCCAGGCAGGAGGGGATACTGGCGAAGAAGAGAGAGGAGGAGCAGAAGACTGAGAATAGTCTTTCCTTTCTTTTTAGCTTTTCTTTTATTTTTGTTTTTCCTTGATGTTTGTAACCGAAGCCTTAACTCTTCTGTATCTTAACTTTTTTGTAATGGCTATTTTGTATTCCCTTCTCTTTTGTGGTTACTGCTTTCTTTTCCCTTTTCTGTTGGTAGTACGAACAGTATCAAATCTGAGTGTGGGGGAGCATTTCATTTCGCTTTATTGCATCATCTCTATGGTTATTATTTTCTCTCAAAAAATCTAATCTTTCATCATCTTTATTTAGCTTTGAATTGATTGTAGATGTTGAATTGCTGTGAATTGGATCATTTGATGCTTGCTGAAAGGGTCTTCACTTGTTAATTGTGGCCTTAGTTTGAAATTTTTTGCGTTGGCAGCTTCTGTGACTTTAGGTCACGAATTGAAGAGTAATTTTGATGAGGGAATTCTTTTTGTGATCCTAGGTCGCGACCTCACTATTTTCAGGTCACTACCTCGTTTCCCTTTCATGATTTCGTGCCTCTATGTGCACAGGTTGCAACCTTACTGTTTTCAAGTCGCGACCTGGACTCTTTTCTGAGTATTGTTACCCTTCTCTTTGCTAGTTGGTATTATTGTGTAGGAGGAACCTTTTTAAGCTACTTTTACATCTTTTTCAAGCAAACCGTTGCCTTTTTCATATACCCTCATTGTATCAAATAGTTTTTTCTTGAAAACCGTGCCGTCCTTGGATTTTTAAGCATCTTGGATTTTGAAAAGGATTTGTTTTTTCCTGAAGAATTTATAGTAACTTTTGGGAGTCAAGTATGTTCTCAAGTAATTATCGTGATTTTTTAATCCTTGTCTATTGGGTTGCTTTTGTGATAAGTGTCTTGATGCCTTGTGACTAGTGCATATTTATTGAAACTTCTTGTATGAGCAATAGAGATATGAAACCCTTGTTGGAAGGATATTCTTGAGCCTTGATTCCTATATTGAGTGATCATTCATGTGGTTTACATTCTCTAGAACTTGTTTTAGCTCTTAGTCAAAATTACATGTGCATTTATTATTTTGAATATGATGGAGGCATTCTTTTCTACACCTTTCTACCCAAACACAACCCACAACCATTTATCCGTTGCTTGACCATTTTTGAGTCTGCACTTCCTTCATTTTGTCTACCACTTCGAGTGTTTTGAGCAACGATGTTAATTGAGTTGAATTTGTCTCAGCAATTACAATTTCTTGGTCTTAATCTGTCTTAATTGGGAATTTTCCTTTTATTTTAGTTTGGAAAAAACACACACACACACACACAAGAGTGAGGAAATACTCCTTTTATATACATAAGCTATCGTAGTAAAATGAAGTTGAATAAAGTATTCTCTTGGTGATAGAAGATTGGGATCTGAACTTCCTTGACTAGAAAGAGATGTATTGAACTCACATTTCTTTAATTCTTGGCACTTGATTTCATTTTTTTCTTTCGATTCCATTTAGCCTTCCCACCATATAACCCCAAAAGTCCTCTTGATTCTTTACATGGATGCTGAATAGTAGTGGAGACTTTAGGTCATTACAAGCTTATGGTAGAATGTTTGCTATTTGGATAGTAGTTGAGAGAAAAGAACCCCAATGAGGAGAGATGAGTGATTCAAACACTTATATCTTGTGAGCAAATCTCTGTTGTTCATGCATTTTGATTCAATTGCACTTGTATCTGATTACTTGGCATTGTTCATTTTATCATTTTTATATTCCTAAAAGATATTGATCGATTAGCCCTTGAGATCACTTTTCAACATGCTAGTCTCTTTAATTATAGTTGTATTTTGCTTTAGAATGATTCAAATCTTTGTCCAGGAGTACAAAGGTTCAAGTGTGGGGGAGTGATAGAACCCAATCTTTATATGGTTTTCTCAAGTGTTTTCTGATGTTTTGCAACAACTTTACCCTTATTATGCGTGCATTTATATCCATTTGATTACATTGAGTCATGCATTGCATTTTACTATTTAAGGGCTAAAATAGGGTTATTTTTCTCTTCTAAATTTTAATTGCCTTGATCTGTAATCAGTTTGTCTTTACAAAGCCCTTTGTTGTGACTTTCAGGCAATTGGAGAAGGACCCAAGAGTCATGATATAGCATGGATGGAGCCAAAATGTAACAAGGACCTAAACACACAAGTTGGTAGTGTTCTGCCTCCCCAGGTCGCGAGATGGAATACTCAGGTTGTGACCTAGATGCCATTTTACTAAGCCACACGTTTTGGATCTGAGTAAAGATGTAAGCTCTCTATCTTCTCAGGTCGCGACAATAAGCCTC
The DNA here is from genome assembly GCF_004799145.2 of Neltuma alba. Lineage (NCBI taxonomy): Eukaryota > Viridiplantae > Streptophyta > Magnoliopsida > Fabales > Fabaceae > Neltuma > Neltuma alba. The sequence goes on from NW_021633132.1 coordinate 215,840, forward strand.
TCAGGTCGCGACCTGACTTCCCTGAGGTCACGACCTGAATGCGTTAAGTGAAGCTGTGCATTTTGGAATAGATTTCTGAGCCTCTATAACTAAGGAGAGCAGCCACCATGAAAGAGTGCTCTCCTATTCTATAGATTTGCACATGGTTGAGCCACCATCATCTCCTCTCTAGTCTCCATTGATCCTATACCCAAAACTTCCATTTTTCTCTATTTCTTCATCATTTTTTTGCATTTCTAAACCGATCAAACCACTCCAACACCCTTGTTCTCCATTTTTCCAACCTTATTTTTAACTTTAACTATGGCTATTCATTTTTGGAGTGATTGCGATTGGTTTGAAGGCATGAGAGGCTAAACCCTTAGCCTTTTGGTGATGGAAGACAAAGCTTGAGCTCAAGGACTTAATTGGGGAGTTTTCTTTCTATAGTCTAAATCATTGTTTAATACTGTGTTGAATTTTTCTAGATTTAGGAACTTTCTACACTTGCATCAAACTTGGTTTATGATTGTAAATCTCATGTTTAGACTATTCTATTATATTTGGATTGGATGATGTTAATGTTGATTAATCTATTTTAATATTTCAGTTTGAATCCTTGTGTTCAGTTTGATTATCAGTGATAATTGTTGATTAATCTGAGTGCTTGGTATACTGTGGCCATCAATTGACATTTAGAGGGCATTTGCATCATTCATTCATTTACACTCTAAGTGGTTTTCAGCGGTGTCTTAAGAGGTGTTAATTAACTTTGATTAAAGTGAGTTTTCATTAATTAAGACATTGGACCCAAGTGATTACTTAGGGTTTTCTTCAAACTTAGAGGTTTTCCAAACTCCCAATCATTCTAAAGAGTAGTTATAGCTGAGCTTTCATCATCAAGAGACTATTTAACCATAATTCCCTTTTAATCCAAAACATTTCTTCATTCATTCCAAAATACCAAAAATAGTTAATTTTCTGCACTTTGCATTTGTTGCACCACTTGTAAAACAACTAAAACCCCCCGTTTTACAATGTTTTTGAAATCCAATTTAGACTAGGATTTCTAATAACAAGCTCCTCGAGAAGAACGACTGGTTGCATCTTATACTATATTTTATCTAGTGCAACTCTCTTTTTTGACAATCTGGAAGGCAACAGTCTGGCACATTGATCACTCGTCACAATAGTTCATAAATTCATTATTCTCAAATTCTCCTCTATGGTCAGTCCTAATTGACACAATAGAAATACCTTTCTAATTTTGGGCCTTTTTAGCAAAAATGATAAATGCGCTAAATGTCTTGTCTTTGGAGGAAAGAAACAGAGTCCAAGTGAATTTCAAATAGTCGTCAACTATCATAAGAGTATATGTTGAAGGACCAACTAAATCCATGTGAAGCATTTTGAATGTTCTTTTAGTTAAGACTGTCTTCTTTGATTTAAATGAGGACTTTGTTTGTTTACCCTTCTGACAAGCATCATAAACAATATCATGTTCAAATTGAATTTTGAGTAAACCAATAACTAAATCCCTTTCTGTTAATTTTGAAAGCTGATTCATATTAACATGAGCAAGACATTTATGCCAAAGCCAACTTTCTTCATTTTTGCTAGCAAAACAGTTTTCAGAGAGTTTTGACTCAATTTGAATAGTATAGCAGTTACCGTCCCTTCGAGCTCTAAGCTATACATTCAATTCTTCCTTCTTCAGTGGCAAGTCATCTTTGCTTATGACTAGACATTCCTCTAAATCAAAGATCACCCAATTGTTTTTGTCGATACTTTAACTTACACTGAGTAGGTTGGGATGTAGGCCTTCTACGTAGTAAACACCTTCAACTTTCATTCCTTTGTCACTTCCTATTTCTCTAATTCCAGCAATTCTCCTAGACTGATTTCCACCAAAGCTCACTTTGCCTTCTTGTTTTGGTTTAAGTGATGAGAATTTCTTAGTATCACCCATCATGTGTCTGGAGCATCGACTGTCGATGTACCACTTGTTTGTTCTGGATGCTTTAAGACATACCTATAACAAAAGAGTCACGTTTTAGGTACCCATACCTTTTTGGGTCCTTTTTTGTTGGTATGGTTTGTCCTAGGCACATAAGTACCTTTGGGCACCCATTTTAATGTCCTGTAAGTCCCTTTCTTCTTGTCATGACAAGAAGAGGTTATATAACTTTTACAGTTGCAATAAGAACATAATGCAAGAGGATTAGAAGAATGAACAACATTTCTAAAGAATGTTAGATACGATCAACCACTACTTTTCTTTTTTCCTTTCCTCTTATCTTGAATAAGATCATATTCTATTCCTGATTTATCCATCAAGCATTGTTGGGCTCCCAGAATCACTTTGAATATTCACTGCCCCTAGTGAATTTCTCCAGAGTTTTAGTGATAAGTCTCATTATTTGCATACATTTGTAGCCCTAAACTCACGCTTTTGCCATCGATATTTGCATACTTTGGGCATAATTAGCTTCCATTGTGCATAAGAGTTGGTGAGAGGAATTGTGAGGTTTTGCAGGTGTTTTTACATGCTTTTATATGATTTTATATGTGTGTACTTTTGATCCCTGCTTTGGCTTGAATTTCAGGGAGTTTCAGTTCTGTCTGAGGCGCCACGGCGGATTTAAGAAGGTGCCACAGTGGAATTCCAAGGGGACTCTCGGTAAAAAGCGCCGTGGTGGATGGACAGAAGTGCCACGGCGGATTGGTATCTACATGAAGCTCAGGATTACTAATCAAAATGGCACCATACAGGCCAGGCGCTGCGGCGGATGGACAAAGGTGCCACGGGGGATGACGAAAAATTCCAGATTTAAATAGCAGAGTCGCGTGCTTCAACAGGGGACCTCAGATTTCAGTTCTTCATTCATCTTCAGATGCGATTTTCTTGTTTTCTCTGTCTTCTCTCAATTTCTTCTTCCATTTTTGTCCAAATTCATCAATTTCCACCGATCAACCATGAATCTTTCATCAATTCTTGCTATTTCTACCCTAATCCAGAGTATGAGTAGCTGAATTTCGAAGTTTTCCTAGCAATGAAGCTGACCTGAGTTCATAGAGCTGAACAAGGAGTCATTTTAGATCTATTTTCCACTTTCTATTCTAAGGTTCATTTGTTTCAGTTGAACAATTGTGATTAGAATGAAGGTTGGATGGTTAGATTTATGTTTCTTGGAATTTAGATCTGATTGAACATTCAGATGTGAGTTGTGTCCTTTAATTCAGTTGAATAGAGGATTCTCTGTTGATTTGTAAATCTAATTCGTTTTTACTTGGACTGTTGTTCTGTAAATCTAAATTTTGGTTGAATAAATTGATGATTCACAGTTGTGATCATTCTTAGAGAATTGCAACTCGCTTCTCAAGTGTTCTTGTCAATTGATTTTCCTTCTCACAGACCAAGACAATGAATCTAGTAAGATAATTGTTTCTGATCTGTGTTAAGAGAGATTTGAGCAGTAGCTGAATCTATCCATTTAATTGACATTAAGAGACTCCAAATTATAAGATTGAACAAGGAAGGTTGGATAAATTGCTAGGGGAACTACTATCTCTTATCTGAATCTTCTTTTGCATTTTATCTTTCATTAGATTTGTTTCTTGTTTCAATTTCTGTTTTCTGAAACTCAAGCTTTCATCTTGGTAACTTGATAATTAAAAGTGAATTGCTAAGAATTGAAATACAACTTAAGGCTCCTTGAGAAGAATGACCTAGGTAGTGCCTCACTTACTGCATTTTCCTAGTAAAACTTTGATTACTTAGCGAAAAGGTTTATCAAATTGGCGCCGTTGCCGGGGTGCCTTACTTGTTGAGGTTCTAAGCAATTAACTAGTGTGCCAAGAAATTTTTTTTTATTTGAAAACCCAAAACTTCATAAAAAGTAGCTTTAATGTTTTTGAGTTGTGTTTGTATTTTCACTCTTGTGCTTTGTTGTTGAGTTGTTTCCCTTATTGCTGTGTTCCAAATTCATTCCATAGGTTGTCAAGGAGTTAACACAATTTGGTCAGCTGTGAATTGTTTGAATCCTTGCTATAGCAACCTCTTTTTTCCTTTTAATTGTTCTTCCACTAAATCTAATGATAGTTGATTGTTTTTATGCTTTTGAGATCTTTTTCTTGTTGAAAAATTAATACCATTGTGTTAAGGGTTCAATTTGCAGGAGTGAGGGTATGAACAGTGTCAGAAGCTACTGCAGAATTCGTCCATCTGGTTTATCAATATCAGGTGCCGCGGTGGATATCACTAGGCGCCGCAGCGCCTTTCACAGTATCAATTCTACAACAAGCACCGCGGTGGATTTCACCACAGGCCGCAGCGCCTGTCCAATTTCAACTCGGCACTCGTCTCTGTAATAGAGGCCGCAACGGATCTGAGAAAGTGCCGCGACGGATTTAACCTGACTCCGTCTTAACTTTTTGTCTTCTCTCTGATTTCTTTCTTTTGTCTAATTGTTTTTTTTTCACATTTATTTTATTAGTCTATTCTCTCGTTCTTTAGTTGCATGTCCTAGGATAAGGCTCTTTTACCTTTTGATTGGGAAATCAATAGAACTCTTAGGCAAATCAAGAAAACCAAACAAATAGCTGAGTCTAGTAAGCAACCTATAGTGAGTGACTCTCTTCCTCAAGTTGAATCTTGTTCTTCCTCAGAATCTGAACCTACTTTAGGAGGGTTTATGGACAATCATTTTGTGATGGATCAAAATAATAACAATGCTCAAACTGAGAGAGGTGATGCTACAAATAGACCTTAAATGAAAGGCAAGCTGAAAATGTTATTCATAATGCTAATCTTCAATTGAATAGAGATGAGGAGAATAGAAGTATTAAGGAAATTAATAACTCAAGTGTGAACTGTGATCCATGTGGTTTTTATAACTTTGAAGCTGAATTTGAACTCAAAGGTACCCTGATTAATACCTTACCAAGATTTCTTGGTCTTGCAGGGAATGATCCATATAGACATCTTCAAAACATGTATGCGGTTTGTTCCTCTATGAAGCCCCATGGTGCTCAATTGGAAGATGTGCTAAGGAGAGCTTTCCACTTCACATTAGAGGGAAATGCCAAAGAATGGTTGCAAAGTCTACCTCAACACTTCACAACACTTACATGGGAACAACTAAAGAAGACCTTTTTAGAGAAGTACTTTCCTGCATCAAGGACATCTAAATTGAGGAAGGCTATCTACGGAGTTCAACAAGATAGTAGAGAAACCTTGTATGAGTATTGGACAAGATTTCTAGCCATGCTTTCTAAATGTCCAAATCATCAAATCAGCAAGTCTAATGTAGTCTAGTATTTCTATGAGGGCTTGCTATCTCATCACAAGAACACAATAGATGCTGTAGCCCATGGTTCACTATTTGATTTGACTCCTCACAATGCTTGGGAATTATTGGAGAAGATGGCCAACAACAATCAACAATTCAGCACAAGGGACAACCAATCTGTCAATGAAATTTTGAGGTCAAATCCTACTAGCTTTGACTCTCAAATTACTGCCTTCTCAGAGAGGATGGACAAGAGAATGACTAAGATGGAGCAACTCTTGTCAACTAAACAATGTGGTGCTATGGGAACATCTCAAGCCTTGACAGCTCCCTCTTGTGACTCCTGTGGTTCCATGATGCATTGGACTGAATCTTGCCCTTCTCAATTTGAAGAAGTGTCAGCCATGTATCAACAAAGATCCAGTCAATATCAGCAAAGGAACCCTTTCTCCAACACTTATAACGAAGGATGGAAGGATCATCCCAATTTTAGATGGGGAGGAGGAGAGAGCAACAAGGAGAGATTCATGCAGAATAAATTTCAGCAACGTCAACATTCAAAACAAACTATAGTTCCTTCCCAAACTACTCAAGAAATTGGTAATTCAAGGAATGATGACATGTCCCTCTTGTTGAAAAGCATGAACAGTATGAATGCTAATCTCAGTGCTATGGCATCTCAAATGGACAGAATTGATAAGCATACCACTGCATCTAATGCAAGAATGGCTGCTATAGAGAATAGGGTTGAACAATGGGAGACTAAGACTGCAAACTTGGCTAACTTTGTTACCCAAATTTCAGATAATCTCAGTAGTTTTCAAGCAAAAACAAGTGGAGCTTTACCTTCCAATACTGTGATTAATCCCAAGTCATTGAATGCCATAAATTTGAGAAGTGGAAGAAAGGTGACATTCAATGAAAATGATAAAGAATCTGACTTGGAGGAAGATCATTGCACTAAGGGGAATTCTGTCCAGAAAAAAAAACCACCAAGTGTAGAATCTGAAAGCTTAAGAGAGAAGCAACTTCTGCAAGGAAGAAAAGAAGCTGAATTTAGAAGTGTAACTACTGAAGATTGCACAACTGAAGCAAGCCCTTTAATTCAGGATAATGAAGGAGCCCATGAAGCACCATTAGGAGAGAACTTGGAGCAATCTTCTTCAAGAATTTCAAAGCCTAACCAGGACAAAGGAAAGATGGAGCAAGATAAAGTTGAAGATTCTCACATGAACAACAAACCAGGAAGCAAAGGTAAGGAGGTAAGCTTGAAAGATCTGCCTTTCCCTAGAGCTTTTATGTTTGGGCAGAAGGTTGCAAAAGAAAAACAAAATAAAGAAGTCTTAGATTTCTTTAGTAAAGTAGAAATTAACATTCCCTTGCTGGATTTGTTAAAGAAAGTGCTTGAATATGCAAAATTCTTAAAAGACATTTGCACTAACAAAAGAAAGTTTAAAACTAATGAATTGGTGCAAGTTGGCCCTAATGTTTCAGCCCTTTTTAAAGCTCAATTACCTATGAAATGCCAAGATCCAGGAGCTTTCTCCATTCCTTGTCAAATTGGTAAGTTTCATATCTCTAAAGCTTTGCTAGATTTGGGTGCTGCTATCGATGTGATGCCAAGTTTGTTTACTATGCTTTGGGAGTTGAAATCATGAAACCTACAAGTGTCTTAGTGCAACTAGCGGATAAGTCTATTAGGAATCCCAAGGGAATCATAGAAGACATTTTAGTCCAAGTAAAAGACCTTGTATTTCCTCCTAATTTTTATGTGCTAGATATGACTAATGAGGCCATAAGTGAAAGCACATTAATTTTGGGTAGACCATTTCTAAGAACTGCCAATACCATGATTTGCATAAAAGATGGAATTATAAAAATGGAATTTAATGGTCAAGAAATTCAATTTAATATGTATGAGATGATGAAACATCCACATCAGGATTATTCTCTGTTGGGGCTTAATATAATTGATTTGTCACTTGAAAATGAGTGTGAATCTATTTTTGAGCATGATAGCAATGATGATACTAAAGATTCTTTCGTTTCTTTCTTTTCCATATATTCTCCTTCATCTCCTTTTTCTTCACACCTTGATGATGTGCCTAGCATTGATTCTAAAATTGATGGCTGGCTTTCCACTTGGAGTGAGTTGTCTTCAGTTTCATCCATCAAGTCTTCCATTGATGTTAATTCCACACTGTCAAGTGATGAACAACTTGCAAGAAGATTGCTTGTAGATTTCTCAACAGCACAAGAGAGTGAATCAACTCCTATACAAGAAGGGGAAGGTGAAAGGCACAAGAATCATGATTGCAAGACTAGCCCAACTCTCATGGACGAATTCCCATTCAAGGAGCATGAAGCTGAACCTTCTGAACAACAGGATTTGTCTTTAAATGCTTATCACATTTTGTATTCCAATCATGTTTACAAGTCACTTGATCTTAATTTCTTTAACCATGCAGAACTGGAATACTTCTTGGAAATCATGCGAAGTGTAGCTGCTCTCAACCCTAGGAGATTAAGCATGACACCAACCAAATTTGTCGAAATATGCAGCATAGGGAGTGTACTTTTGCAATCTAATTTTAAGTGTAGCAATCTAATTTTGCAATCTCAGATTATTCTGCATCTAACTTTGAGTTTTCACATGGATTTACAAATGTTTTAAATGTATTGTTGCAGGGACCAATTAAGGAGCGTTACTCATATGAGGATGAATGTACAACTGCAATTTTTGGTATTGAAGCTTTGAAGCAATCTGAAAATAATTGCACTACCTTGGAGCTCAAGAAATTGATACCCTCAGTAGTTCAACCTCCTGAATTAGAGCTTAAACCCTTGCCATCAACACTGAAGTATGCATTTTTAGCTGAAAATGAAAGACTACCGGTGATAATCTCTAACTCTTTGACTGATCTTGAAGAGTCTCAGTTACTTGCTGTTTTGAAAAGGTATAAAAGGCAATTGGGTGGTCTTTAGCAGATATTCCTAGTATTAATGCTTCAATTTGCACTCATAGAATCTTGTTAAATGAAAATGCAAAGCCCATAAGGCAACCTCAAAGAAGACTTAACCCACTCATACTTGATGTTGTTAAAAAGGAAGTAACAAAGCTGCTTAGTGCTGGTATCATATACCCTATTTCAGATAGTGAGTGGGTAAGTCCAGTTCAGGTTGTTCCTAAGAAAAGTGGGATCACTGTGGTTAGGAATGAGAAAAATGAATTAATCCCCACTAGAATCCAGAATTCTTGGCGTGTTTGCATTGATTATAGGAAGCTTAATGATTCTACAAGAAAAGATCATTTTCCCCTACCCTTTATAGATCAAATGCTTGAAAGATTAGCTTGCAAATCTCACTATTGTTTCCTTGATGGTTTCAGTGGCTATTTTCAGGTTCCCATTGCACCTCAAGATCAAGAGAAGACTACATTCACTTGTCCCTTTGATACATTTGCATATAGAAGAATGCCATTTGGACTATGCAATGCACCGGGCACATTCCAAAGGTGTATGCTATCCATATTTAGTGATTTGCTAGAGAATAGGATTGAGGTGTTTATGGATGACTTTACCATCTATGGAAATAATTTTGATGAATACTTAGTGAACTTGGAAAAAGCTCTATCTAAATGTGTTGAAAAGGACCTTATCCTGAATTTTGAAAAATGTCACTTTATGGTCCAACAAGGAATAGTTCTAGGTCACCTAATTTCTGAAAAAGGAATAGAGGTAGACAAAGCAAAAGTTGAAGTAATTTCATCTCTACCCTATCCAACAAATCTTAAGGAGCTTAGATCTTTCCTAGGCCATGCTGGATTTTATAGAAGGTCCATAAAAGATTTTAGTAAAGTGACTTTTCCAATGTCCAAATTACTGCAAAAAGATGCTTCCTTTGATTTCACTGATGAGTGTAAAATGTCTTTTGATGAGATTATATCCAGATTGACTTCTCCACCTATTTTGACTTGCCCTAATTGGAATTTACCATTTGAATTATGTTGTGATGCCTCTAATAATGCAGTGGGTGCAGTTTTGGGACAAAAGGATGGTAAGGCTTCCAAGGTTATTGCTTATGCTTCAAAGACACTAGATAAGGCTCAAACTAATTACACAACTACTGAAAAGGAACTCTTTTCTATTGTTTTTGCCTTAGACAAGTTTAGACCTTACCTAATTAACTCTAAGGTTACTGTTTTCACTGATCATTCTGCTGTCAAGTATCTTTTCAGCAAGCCACAATCCAAACCGAGGCTCTTAAGGTGGATGTTGTTGATCCAAGAATTTGATATTGATATCAAAGACAAACCTGGAGTAGAAAATGTGGTGGCTGACCATCTAAGTCGCCTACCAGAAACTATAAGGGGAGTAATTGGTTCAGATTTTGTTTGTGATAAGTTTAAGGATTGTTTTGTTTCTGCATTGTCTCTCATGGAACCTTGGTATTGTCACATTGTCAACTTTTTAGTTGCTGGTCTAATTCCCTCTTCATTATCTCATTTTCAGATGCAGAAGATTAAGAGTGAGTCTAAAAACTATATTTGGGATCCTCCAATCCTTTGGAAGGTATGCAGCGACCAAATCATTCGAAGATGTGTGTCAAATGAAGAATTTCAAGACATCCTGCATGCTTGCCACTCTCAAACTTGTGGAGGTCATTTTAGTGCTAACAAGACTGCAAGAAAAATATTGGAAGCTAGTTTGTATTGGCCATCACTCTTTAAAGACTCTTATGAGTATTGCAAGAATTGTGATACTTGTCAAAGATTTGGTAGCCTAACTAAGAAACATGAATTACCCCAATACCCAATGCTTTTCTGTGAGGTGTTTGAAGTATGGGGTATTGATTTTATGGGCCCCTGATTGAACCCAATTGGTCTATGTTATTTCATATCATTTTAAGGGTTTTTATCATAGGTTTTGGCTCATTTTAATGATAATTGTGCTTAATTTAGATTAAGAGTCCTTACTTTGAGTTAGTGTCTTTTTTAGGGTAAAATTGTCATAATTGGTTATTAATTGTATTCAATTGATTTCTAGGACAATTGATGCTTCAAATTGTTGCTTTTTATTGTAGGACACTTGAGAATTAGAGCCAAGATTGAAGACCAAAGCATTACACAACATGAGAGTTTCCAAGAAAATGCTGTGCTGTGGCAAAAAGTCTGAAAATGTGCATCAGTGGCTATTCTGGAATAGTTCACCGGGGCAAACTCTCAAAATCTCACTACATTTCCTCTCTGGAATAGTTCACCGCGGCCAACTTTTGAGTTCGCCGCGGCGAACCTCTTCGTATCAGTAACGTCAGATTCGGATCCAGAATGCAAAAATGGACCTTCTACTCATATGATCCGACCCAGATGGACCCCAAAAGCCCTTAGAAACCCTATTTTTGACCTATCACTCCATTCTATCATCTCCAACACCTCTATTCTCTCATCTTCTTGCCTCTCCATCTCCATCTTCTTCCCCATCCATTTCCTTCATCTTTCCTTCACTCCATCTCATTTCCTTCCACTCCCAGCTACCATGGCTGACGGATTCACTTCAGTTGGAGCTTTTCTTAAAGCTATGGAGGGCTAGGGTTTATCAACTCTTGAAGAATGGTGGTGTGGCATGAGTTTCCAGACTTCAAAGGGGAGTTTAGTTTCAGTTTGCAATTTTTAGCTATGATTTATGGCTTTCTAGGTTTAGGAGTTGTAATTTCTTAGTTAGGAACTTGGGACTGATACTGTAATTATTGGTTAATGATTACATTTGTAATTTGGATTGGTTGATGTTGAATTTTGGGCTTAAATATATGTGGTCACATATATGCTTCTTTGTAACTCTCATGATTCTCTCCTATCTTGCATGGTCATGTATTGATACTGAGTTTATTGTGGGTCACATTGAGCCAATTGCATGATCATTCTCAAATTACACATTATGGAAGCCTAACAATGTTTTCATTAATGAAGTTCATTGATTTAAACATTGGACTCAATGAGTTATTGAGGTTGTTATTAAGAAAACCTAATGGATTTATGAAACTCCCAGTATCTTAAGTGAACTATGATTGCCATCAAAACCATTTTCAAGAGATTTCCTATCATTCATTTCCATTCCATCATTATTATCTTAAAACACCAAAAATATAGTATCTTAGGTTTGTTTTCATTGCATTTAGTTTAGGCACCATTCATTTAAATCTTCAAAACCCAAAACCCCCTTTCATTGCATTGCATGGCATTTAGTCTAGCTTAGGTAATTAATAAAGGCTCCCAAAAGTGAAACGACCCGAGTTTGCACTATACTGCTTAACTTGGATTTATTTTTGATTGAGAACCCCAAGGCGAACGATAAGAAAGGCTCTCTTCAAATGGCGCCGTTGCCGGGGAGCCATTAAGTTGGTTCCTTAGGCTAGTTAACTGTCAACTTTGGTTGATTGGGGTTTTGTGAGCCTCTTAGGTTACATTTTTACATTGTGCATGATAGGTTTTGCATTGCATAAAATTTTGAGATATACAAACAAAGATCTTGATTTTCTTCCCTTTTCATACTTTACATTCTGCATAAATCACTGTTTATGAGTTATCTGTGAACTTTCGCCACGGCTAACTCTTTGATTCGCCGCGGCCAACTTGCAAAATTTTTACGAGAATCCCTCTCAGGACACCTTCGCCGCGGCCAACTATCTGATTCGCCGCGGCGTAACCTGCATTTTAAATTAAGAACTCTTGGGGATTTGATTATTTAGCTTTCTTATGGCTTGGTTTAATAATAGTTTAGGTCCATCTGATCACCCTTCCTTTTTTATAGGTGACAATACTCTGATAGGTGATAATTCTTCTCAAAGGCTTGATGCCATACAAGAGGAATTGGATCTGCTTCAGGCACATTTTGATCATGAAGAACATGGTGGGACTTATCAAGGGCATGATCCCTATCCTCACCATAACCATGGCTATGATTGGATGAATTACCCTCCATATTCCCCTTACCATACCTCTTCATTCCATTCATACATAAACCAACATCCACCATTAGGACAACATTATGACTTATCACCTCCACCATACAATCCACACTTTGAACACTTTCCTTCACATCATCCATATCATGAGCCAAACATTCCATCACATGAACCCTACCACCAATACCCTTCCTCATCTCACCAACCATTTCATGAACCATCACCGTCATTCCATCCATGTCCCACTTCATATCTTGAACCATTCTCACCATATAATTCCCCCTTTGAACCATCTCCTTCGCCAAATGACTACCACCACCAATCCTTGTCCCAATCCATGTACCAACCCTTTCCCTAATCTCATGATCATGAATTCAGTGAACCTGACCCATTTCTTACTATTCCTAAGAATGACCAGATACGATTTTTAAGAGAAGCTTATGACCGCTTGAATTCATACTACCATGGATTACTTGAAGAGGTAGAAATATCTGGAATTTTGAAGGAATCAGAGGAAGAGTTAGAAGAATGTCAAAGTGCATTGGGAAAGTTCTTGAGTGATATAGCGCAAATTGAATCTGGGATGGGGAAGGATGAATCAAAGTGTCCAAGTTCACTCATGCAAGAGGCTGAGATAAAGCAAGAACATCCACAAACTCACAAGGACTCGTGCCTTACATCAGGTAATATTGCTCCTCTTCTTGAGGAGATTGACCCTTGTGCTAGAACTACTACTCCTGTTGAAGTTATTGATGATGTGAGTGATAATGAGGTGGATGAGGAAATCATAGTTGAATCCCCTCATATGTTTCAAAATGAAAATTCTCACTTGAACACTTCTAATAATAGTTGTTTAGTTAATGATCTTGCTTGCACTGTCACTGCTTCTTTGTGTGAAGAACATGCTTCTCTTTCTAGTGCTAGATTGGATAGTGAAACTGATTCTGATTTGAATGAACCTTTATCTTGTTCTTGCAATGCTCACACTATATGCATGGATTGCATTGATAACAAAAATGATATACTTGTTAAGTGGCAAAAGCAGAACTTTGGTAAAGTGTGTGCATTACCTTCTAGTATTGAAAGTGCTGAAAAGCTAAAGCATGATGTTGATGTGAATTGCCTAGAAGATGATTCTGTGGAAAAATGTGAACCTAACCATTGCCTTAAGAATCAAATTCATGATAATTCCAATGAGTTCATAGCTTTTAATAATGTTGAGAAAGGCTTTAAAGTTTCAATTGATAAAATCATGAATATCAATAATCAATAAGTCTTTCCAACAAGTTTTATCTTGTGATTTACCTCCTGATTTATCTTGCATTGTAAATAGTAGTTTTCATAAATCATTTTGTTCTTTCTTTTCTTCCCCTGCAAACATTACCTCTTGTGAATGTGATAGTGATGTACTGTACTCCAACAACTGTCAGTTGGATTCTTCAGCTTCCACTTCACATGAGCTTAAGTGTTTCAAAAATTTAAATAAAAATTTGACTCCTACTGATGGGAGTACTATTGATTTCCTTGGTTGTGATAGTTACTTGGAGAGATTAACTTCTAAGTTGTCTTTATTTCATTTTTATCCTCTTCATGTTTCTATTTCTGGATGTGGTACTGCTGTTGGTTCTACTTGCTTGCAGGACTCCACACCACCTCTACTAAGGAAGATCAATAAAGGAGAAGTGAGCATATGGAAGAAATGCATGTTTCTCATCCGGGATGAGAACTTCTCCTACAAGAGTTTGAAGAGATTTCGTTCTCAAGGTTGTCCCTTTCCTTCCTTAACTCTTATCTTTTGAATTATTTGCTTGTTTTGTGAGATAAGTGTAGGGGAGGGACATAGCCAGTAGTAAAAGTAGTTTGTTTTCTTTTCTTTTCTTTTCCTCCCTTTTTGGTTTTGGTTTCTCTTGTTTAGGGTTACACTTGAGTTTTGCATTGGGGACAATGCAAAGTTCAAGTGTGGGGGATTAGAGATTAATATTCACTGATTGTGTTGTGTTTTCCTATGTTTATTGAAAATCTGGTTTCTAAAAAAAAAATTTCAAAATTTTGATTGATTTTTGAACTTAATTTGAAGATTTTGAGTCAAAATTTTTGCTTCAAGTAACTTACACTTGAATTTGTGTATTCTTGGACTTTGGTAGCTATTTTTGAACTTGTATTGATACTCATGAGAATTGCTATTTGTTCAAAGTTGATTGTTTTAGTTTCATTGGTCACAAATTCTTCAAGCTTGCTTTTATATTGATTGAGTTAATGCACTGTGACTAATCTGGAGTACAATTAATCTTTGTGCATGAGCATTTGAGAGTTAGCCTTGTTGGAAGATTCTTTGAGCCTAATTTTCATTCATAGTGAGTTGCATCCACTTATATTTTCCACTTTCTAGAACTTGTTCCAATTCTTAATCGAGACTTAGTTGTATTAATGTGATGAGCATGATAGAGGCATTCTTTTCTAAACCCTTACATTCCAAACACAAACCCACATGATTTTATCCATTGCTAACCATTTGAGCCTTCATCTTTTCTTAAGTGCCAAGAGATGCATTATACATTCAAGCTTCCAACATTTTTACTATTACATTCATGATGTGTTAAACTTTGTCTTCTTGGGTTTTGAATTGCCAAAAGAAAAAGAAAAAGAAGAGAAAAGAGAAATACAAAAAGGCAAAGAAATAGAAGAAAATGTTTAAGAAAAGCCAAAGAAAGAAAGATCAAAATAAAATGGTACCAATAGAATAAAATCTTGAAATAAGGCAATTCATTGGTGGTTTGAAGAACAAAGTTGTGCTTTTAGAGAAATAGAGTAAATAGTAGTCAGAAACCTTTTCTAAGATGCTTGGTGCTTAATCATTTCATATCTTTTCACCTTATTTTATTTCATTTAGCCTTTCCATCATCACAACCTTAAGAGTCCTCTTGATAATTGTATTCATGCATTAGAAGTGGAGAACTAGGATTGTAACAAGCTTATGGTAAAGTGGTTAATTAAGTGGATTTGAGAGAGAATTACCCCAACTTGGTGAGTAGAGTGAAACAATTTATATCTTGAGTTTTTTCTCTTTTGTTTATTCCCATTGCATTGATTGTACTCTACTTTAATCCCTTCTCATTAATTTGGATTACTATAATTACTTGTTTGAAGAATTTGATTAATGACACTACCGCTTTCTTACTTTGAATTCATAGAGGTTCTCATTTGTATCAATGCTATTCTCTTGCTCTGGCTTTGTATTGCCTTTGTCCAGGAGTACAAAGGTTTAAGTGTGGGGGATTTGATTGAACCCAATTGGTCTATGTTATTTCATATCATTTTAAGGGTTTTTATCATAGGTTTTGGCTCATTTTAATGATAATTGTGCTTAATTTAGATTAAGAGTCCTTACTTTGAGTTAGTGTCTTTTTGAGGGTAAAATTATCATAATTGGTTATTAATTGTATTCAATTGATTTCTAGGACAATTGATGCTTCAAATTGTTGCTTTTTATTGTAGGACACTTGAGAATTAGAGCCAAGATTGAAGACCAAAGCATTACACAACATGAGAGTTTCCAAGAAAATGCTGTGCTGTGGCAAAAAGTCTGAAAATGTGCATCAGTGGCTATTCTGGAATAGTTCGCCGGGGCAAACTTTTTGGTTCGCCGGGGCAAACTCTCAAAATCTCACTACATTTCCTCTCTGGAATAGTTCGCCGCGGCGAACCTCTTCGTATCAGTAACGTCAGATTCGGATCCAGAATGCAAAAATGGACCTTCTACTCATATGATCCGACCCAGATGGACCCCAAAAGCCCTTAGAAACCCTATTTTTGACCTATCACTCCATTCTATCATCTCCAACACCTCTATTCTCTCATCTTCTTGCCTCTCCATCTCCATCTTCTTCCCCATCCATTTCCTTCATCTTTCCTTCACTCCATCTCATTTCCTTCCACTCCCAGCTACCATGGCTGACGGATTCACTTCAGTTGGAGCTTTTCTTAAAGCTATGGAGGGCTAGGGTTTATCAACTCTTGAAGAATGGTGGTGTGGCATGAGTTTCCAGACTTCAAAGGGGAGTTTAGTTTCAGTTTGCAATTTTTAGCTATGATTTATGGCTTTCTAGGTTTAGGAGTTGTAATTTCTTAGTTAGGAACTTGGGACTGATACTGTAATTATTGGTTAATGATTACATTTGTAATTTGGATTGGTTGATGTTGAATTTTGGGCTTAAATATATGTGGTCACATATATGCTTCTTTGTAACTCTCATGATTCTCTCCTATCTTGCATGGTCATGTATTGATACTGAGTTTATTGTGGGTCACATTGAGCCAATTGCATGATCATTCTCAAATTACACATTATGGAAGCCTAACAATGTTTTCATTAATGAAGTTCATTGATTTAAACATTGGACTCAATGAGTTATTGAGGTTGTTATTAAGAAAACCTAATGGATTTATGAAACTCCCAGTATCTTAAGTGAACTATGATTGCCATCAAAACCATTTTCAAGAGATTTCCTATCATTCATTTCCATTCCATCATTATTATCTTAAAACACCAAAAATATAGTATCTTAGGTTTGTTTTCATTGCATTTAGTTTAGGCACCATTCATTTAAATCTTCAAAACCCAAAACCCCCTTTCATTGCATTGCATGGCATTTAGTCTAGCTTAGGTAATTAATAAAGGCTCCCAAAAGTGAAACGACCCGAGTTTGCACTATACTGCTTAACTTGGATTTATTTTTGATTGAGAACCCCAAGGCGAACGATAAGAAAGGCTCTCTTCAGCCCCTTTCTTCCTTCTATGGGTTTTACATACATCCTTCTTGCAGTTGATTACCTTTCACGATGGGTAGAGGCCATAGCAACCAAAAACAATGATGCTGCCACTGTTTCAAAATTTCTGAAAAATATCTTTTCTAGATTTGGCATTCCTAGAGCAGTAGTTAGTGATAATGGCACTCATTTTTGTAATAAATTACTACAAGGGTTATTCACTAAGTATGGTGTGACACATAAGACATCCACACCTTATCATCCCCAAAGTAATGGGCAAGCTAAAAATGCAAATAGAGAAATCAAGAAGGTGTTGGAACGAATAGTTAAACCATCTAGGAAGGATTGGAGTGCCAGATTATATGATGCTTTGTGGGCATATAGAACTGCATTTAAAACCCCAATAGGCATGTCTCCTTATAGGTTGGTTTATGGTAAGATGTGTCACCTACCGGTTGAGATTGAACATAAGTCTCTTTGGGCTGTAAAAGCATGTAACCTTGATTTTGATTCTGCTGGCATGGAAAGATTATTGCAATTACAGGAACTTGAAGAGTTGAGACTTGAAGCATATGAGAATTCCAGGTTCTACAAGGAGAAGACAAAGATGATTCATGACAAGCAAATCCTAAGGAAGACTTTCAAGGTTGGAGATAAAGTGTTGCTGTACAAAGCACGATTCACATTTAAACCTGGGAAGCTGAGCACTAGATGGGAAGGACCATACTTGGTCACTAAAGTACACAAGTTTGGCATGATAGAGTTGCTAGATGAGAAGAGCAGTAAGACTTTCAAGGTCAATGGCCACCTGCTCAAAATTTACAAGGAGAATTTTGATCCACCATAATCCCAGGTTGTCCCCTTCCTTAAACACTTTAGTCTGTGTTTATTTGATTATTTTCATTCTTGAACTCCATTTTTGAACAAGTGTGGGGGAGGGCATGACTAGTAGCAAGTGTAGGTTGTTTTTAGTTTGTTTTGAAGTGTTCTGTTGTTTCTTTCCATTCCTTCCTTTACCAATTTTCCTTGCTATCTTTTGTTCAAATGTGCATTGAGGGCAATGTAAGGATCAAGTGTGGGGGAGTGAATGTTGTGTTTTTGTGTGTTTTGTGTCTTTTGTAGAACCTCAGTTTTTCAGCAAATTTTTGAAGGTTTAAGCCTGTTTCAGGAATTCTAATGTTACATTTGTGATTGACTTTGAATTGGAAATTAATATCCTGAAGTGAAATTTTCTAATGCATAGAGATTAAGCATGATGTGTTCTTTAGCTGAAGTGAATGAATATGGAAGACAAAGCCTAGTTGGAAGGATTCTTTGAGCCTTTATATTCATGTCTGGTATGTGCATTCACTTATTTCTTATGCTCTCTAGAACTTGTCTTAGTTCTTAATCAGGACCACATGCAACATTAGTACTCTTGAACATGATTGAGGCATTCATTCAAATTAGCTACTTAGACCAAATGGCTAAACCCTACACAATTTATCCCTTGTTACCCATTTGAGCCTTTTAGCTGAATTTTTTCCATTCAATTCACTCTCAATTATAAAACTTCTTTCCTACAAGGATGCATATTTCATTTCATTCATTCTTTTCAGAATTCACTAGCATTTTGAGGGATTCAATTGATGGATTGATAGGAGGAGATGCATACTTGAGCTTTGAAAAAAAACAAAAAGAAAAAAAACGAAAAAGAAAAAGTAGAAACATGCGAATTGAAAAAGAAAAGGAAAAAAAAAAGAGAAAAAGAGAATAGAAAAGTTGAAAAGAAATGAAAAAGCAAGAAAGGAAAAGAAAGTGGGAATAAAAGCACCTTTATAGCTTAAGAATTCAAGATCAAGAATCAAACCTTAAATTGAACATTACTAATGCTATTGAATTCTACACGTTGGTTCACATATTATCTCCATCCTCATATGCATTCTTGTGCATTTCTTCCCCACCCTTACATTACAAGCCATAAAAGTCCTCTTGATTCTTGAGTACTTATATATTTAAGTGGTGGAAAGGTAGAGCTATTACAAGCATATGGTAAAGCATTTGAATAAGTGAATTGAGTGAAAGAACCTGTAATACTTGTGAGTTGAGTGATACACTAATTTCCTTGTGTGGTCTTCTATATCTTATTCACTTAGATTAAATTACATATCATTGCTTGATTTCTTTGCATTAGAATGTTCCATGGATGGATGTTGGTTGAAGAATCATTGTTGGTTGCAGTTGTAACCTGAACTTTTGAGCTTGCTTATTCCTTTCTCTCATCCTTCTCTTTCACATTATGTTTAGACCTAATTTGCCCAGGAGTGCAAAAGCTAAGTGTGGGGGAGTTGATAAGTCTCATTATTTGCATACATTTCTAGCCCTAAACTCAAGCTTTTGCCATCTATATTTGCATACTTTGGGCATAATTAGCTTCCATTGTGCATAAGAGTTGGTGAGAGGAATTGTGAGGTTTTGCAGGTGTTTTTACATGTTTTTATATGATTTTATATGTGTGTACTTTTGATCCTTGCTTTGGTGTGAATTTCAGGGAGTTTCAGTTCTATCTGAGGCGCCACGGCGGATTTGAGAAGGCACCACGGTGGATTTGAGAAGGCGCCACGGCGGAATTCCAAGGGGACTCTTGGTAAAAAGTGCCACGGCAGATGGACAGAGGCACCACGGCGGATTGGTATCTACATAAAGCTCAGGATCACTAATCAAAACGGCACCGTACAGGCCAGGCGCCGCGGCAGATGGACAAAGGCGCCGCGGTAGATGACGAAAAATTCCAGATTTAAATAACAGAGTCACGCGCTTCAACGGGGGCATCAGATTTCAGTTCTTCATTCATCTTCAGACACGATTTTCTTGTTCTCTCCGTCTTCTCTCAATTTCTTCTTCCATTTTCATCCAAATTCATCAATTTCCACCGATCAACCATGAATCTTTCATCAATTCTTGCTGTTTCTACCCTAATCCAGAGTATGAGTAGCTGAATTTCCAAGTTTTCCTAGTAATGAAGCTGACCTGAGTTCATAGAGCTGAACAGGGAGTCATTTCAGATCTATTTTCCACTTTCTATTCTAAGGTTCATTTGTTTCAGTTGAACAATTGTGATTAGAATGAAGGTTGGATGGTTAGATTTATGTTTCTTGGAATTTAGATCTGATTGAACATTCAGATGTGAGTTGTGTCCTTTAATTCAGTTGAATAGAGGATTCTCTGTTGATTTGTAAATCTAATTCGTTTTTACTTGGACTGTTGTTTTGTAAATCTGAATTTTGGTTAAATAAATTGATGATTCACAGTTGTGATCATTCTTAGAGAATTGCAACTCGCTTCTCAAGTGTTCTTGTCAATTGGTTTTCCTTCTCACAAACCAAGACAATGAATCTAGTAAGATAATTGTTTCTGATCTGTGTTAAGAGAGATTTGAGCAGTAGCTGAATCTATCCATTTAATTGACATTAAGAGACTCTAAATTATAAGATTGAACAAGGAAGGTTGGATAAATTGCTAGGGGAACTACTATCTCTTATCTGAATCTTCTTTTGCATTTTATCTTTCATTAGATTTGTTTCTTGTTTCAATTTCTGTTTTCTGAAACTCAAGCTTTCATCTTGGTAACTTGATAATTAAAAGTGAATTGTTAAGAATTGAAATACAACTTAAGGCTCCTTGAGAAGAATGACCTAGGTAGTTCCTCACTTGCTGCATTTCCCTAGTAAAACTTTGATTACCTAGCAACAAGGTTTATCATTTAGTAAGCTCCTCAGTTTTCTTTCTGTTCTGCTCACAATCTGTGCAAACTAGAGGTGTGGTGTCTATATGCTTCTCTTGCTATTCCTCCAGAAGTTTTATCTTCCTTCCTTTTGGAGCTTACCAACTCCTTTACAATTCTTACTAGTTCTGAATGTAATGCATTATATTCATATTGTAATTCATCATAAGAGGTTCAAAAATGATTACCTCAATTGTTTCTGAATCTTCATCTTCTTGCCCCACGAGACATATGTTAGCTGTTTCTTCACCATCACTGTCTTCTTCTTCTGAAGAGCTATCTCCCTAGATTGACGTTAAAAAGGCCTTCTTTGTCACATCCAGTAATATGGTATTTAGGGAATAGAAATATTCCTAAATAATTAAGGGTAAAAAATGACAAGGAGAAATAGAAGAATTTTGGTGAAAAATAATTATTATAATTTTCCAAGCCAATTATGAAAAGTTTGACTAATTAAGGAAAATTGGTCAAGAATAATTATGGAAAAATATTTTCAAGTCTCAGAAAATTAAGGAAAAATAAGGACAATGTTCCTTGAGAATTCTATGGGATTATAAAATTGGTCTTATGACCAATTTGTCCTTAGAGAAATTACAAAGGAATTCAAGGGCGATTTAAGCTAGTTTAAGATCCTTTATTTGAAAAATTCCAATAAATATTTTTAAGGGGAATAAAATTCCAAGAAAATTCCTATGATATTCCAAGAATATATAAGAGATTATGGAATTAAAAGAAGACCTTCAAGTATCCAGGATTTTTCCCAATTCTTTGAAAAAGTGGAAAAATCACTAAAGAGAAGGAAAATAGTTTTCCTTTTTATTTAATTATTGGGAAATTAATTTTGAGATGAAGAGGGCAATTTGAGAAGATAAAAATAAGGAGAATAATTTATGGATCTGACAGAAAATAATTACAGAGGCCAGAGCACTGTAATTATAGAAAAGAAGTTAAACCCGGAGTAAAAGTGCACCGATAAAGTGCTAATCGGAGTCTTGCACTTTACTTGGCCTACAAGTTGCCACTTGTCAAGCCTTTAATGGGTGGTAATTAGATCTTTCCAAGTGTCAAGCCACCATTGGAGAGAATCTTGACTTTTGAAATTAATTTCAATTGTCATTGAGTTAATTAAGAGGGAAAATTAAGAAGGAGTAGGCACTTGGCACTTGGCTCCTCATTAATGAAGGTTGTTGGGATATTTTTGGTGCCTTAATTGAGGTTATCCTTCCCCCAAATCAGACGATTATTTCGTGCAAGAGGGAACCTAGAGAGAAAAGAGAGAGTTCGAAGGGAAATCAAAGGAAAAAGCTACCAACTTGATCATACAACCAAGGATTCAAAGTTAGTTCTTGATTCAAAATGTTTATTGAGTGGGGAAAGAAGTTTGGTTGTTAGATCTTGTTAAGACACAACAACACGAGTTAGATCTTAGTACTTGCAAGTGATTATAGTTGGTTTTGAAGCATTTTTCATGGTTAATTCCTTGAGTGTTATTTTTGGCCAAAACTAGATCTAAACCCTAGGATATGTTTTTCAAAGTTTTGAGGCTTCTATTGTGTTCAAAATGAAAAATGGTGTAGGATAAACCTAAAGAACAAGTGTTGGAAGCCATAGAAGCAAAGTTGCAATTTTTGAGTTTTAAACCCTAAGGGTTTGGTCAAGCTGAAACTGAAAGAAGGAGATTTATTTTGTTAAATCTAATTAGATATTTGGAATCTAAATAAAAAATCATGCAGGAAAAGGTCAAGAGGGAATTTTTAGGGTTTATGGAAACCAACTCTAAAAATTCAAGAACAAAGATAGAAGCTTTAAGGGGGTTTAGGAATTACTTGAATTATGTTATTGATTTTATAAGGAATGGTTGATGATTCTTGCTGCTATTTTTGTAGATTGCCATATTAGGATTTGGCATTTGTGGGAGCAAGAAAATCAAAGAGCATTGGATTAAGGTAGTAAGATTTAATTGACCTTAATGTTGAATGTTGCATTGATTGCTATGCAATTTCATGTGCTATTATGTGGTTGAACTAAATGATGAGGATGATGATGATTGTGTAGCTATACTCCTTTCTTTATGTGCCTTGGCAATTGCATGTTAGAGTGCTACATGTATGAGGTAATGTAGTTCCCTATTAATAGCAAAAGGTTGGAATGCTTGTGATTGATGCATGTTAATGTTTTGGTTGATTGATCTTGCTATTGGGATTTTCAAAAATCTCATCCCCCAAATATAATGCAACATTTTAGGGCCTAAAATTCTCAAGAGCAAGCTGCAGATTGGAGGCTAAATTATGGTGTCATACCATAAAAATTCGTGGACATTTGGTTATGTATAATTATCAATGTTTGGTGCTGTAATCCCTAAGCAGGACGTTAGTTTAGAGCCACGGTTTATTTAGTTACCGAATGAATTTCTGCATGAAATTTGGTATGGTTAGATTTGACGTCCTAAGCTTCAAATTTCTAGGAAGCACGTTAAAAATGGCCTAGTATACAATTTTTAATGATTTTTTAAATTTAAGGTTCAGAATCTGGAGTGAGGATTTTTGGCAAATGGACAGTGTTACCTTTCACAAAAACTTGATGCTTTTCCATAATTAATTGGATCATGAGAGTATTTTTCCTTGAAAGAGGACTTAAAGAGATTTAAATAAAATTTTGAATCACCCCAATTGGATTTTTGTGGAATAAGTTATGAATTTTTGAAGTTGGGCCAGAAAACTGGATTTTTACCCGATGAACAGTAAAAATCTGAAAATCAGCGTTTTTCAAGAGTTTTTGAGCCCAAGACCATCCAATGTGGTCTAAAATAGTTTTAAATAAACCCTAAGTGGATCCAATAGTAAGGTGTGACATTCTTCTTTCTGAACTTTTCTTTAATTTTGTCTTTATCCTTCAACTTGGACAGTTGAGGACACTCTGCTTTGATTTGTCCCGGCTTCTTGCACTCAAAGCAGATTATCAGATCTTTGGGCTTGTTTTGAGGTATGGAGGCTTTATGCTTTGATTGGAATGTCCTTCCAGCTTTGTTCCTTGATAGACCTTGTCGCTAGGTAATCAAGTTTTACTAGGGAAATGCAGCAAGTGAGGCATTACCTAGGTCATTCTTCTCAAGGAGCCTTAAGTTGTATTTCAATTCTTAACAACTCACTTTTAATTATCAAATTACCAAGATGAAAGCTTGAGTTTCAGAAAAGAGAAATTGAAACAAGAAACAAGTCCAATGAAAGGTAAAATGCAAAAGAAGATTCAGATAAGAGATAGTAGTTCCCCTAGCAATTTATCCAACCTTCCTTGTTCAATCTTATAATTTAGAGTCTCTTAATGTCAATTAAATGGATAGATTCAGCTACTGCTCAAATCTCTCTTAACACAGATCAAAAACAACTATCTTACTAGATTCATTGTCTTGGTCTATGAGAAGGAAAATCAATTGACAAGAACACTTAAGAAGCAAGTTGCAATTCTCTAAGAATGATCACAACTGTGAATCATCAATTTATTTAACCAAAATTCAGATTTACAGAACAACAGTCCAAGTAAAAATGAATTAGATTTACAAATCAATAGAGAATCTCTATTCAACTGAATTAAAGGACACAACTCACATCTAAATGTTCAATCAGATCTAAATTCCAAGAAACATAAATTGATCATCCGACCTTCCTTCTAACCACAATTGTTCAATTGAAACAAATGAACCATAGAATAGAAAGTGGAAAATAGATTTGAGACGACTCCCTGTTCAGCTCTATGAACTCAGGTCAGCTTCATTGCTAGGAAAACTTGGAAATTCAGCTACTCATACTCTGGATTGGAGTAGAAGCAGCAAGAATTGATGAAAGATTCATGGATGATCGGTGGAAAATGATGGATTTGGATGAAAATGGAAGAAGGAATTGAGAGAAGGCGGAGAGAACAAGAAAATCGCGTCTGGAGATGAATGAAGAATTGAATTGATATCTGGGTTGAAGCGCGCGACTCTGCACTTAAATCTGGTATTTTTCGTCATCCGTCGCAGCGCCTTTGCAAATCCATCGCGGCGCCTGGCCTGTACGGTGCCGTTTTGATTAGTGATCCTGAGCTTCATGTAAATACCAATCCATCGTGGCACATCTGTACATCCGCTGCGGTGCCTTTGACCGAGAGTAACTTTGGACATTCGTCGCGGTGCCTTCCCAAATCAGCCGTGGCGTCTCAGACAGAATGGCAAAAAATGCTACTTAAACTCCCTGAAATTCACACCAAAGCAGGGATCAAAAGTACACACAAATAAAATCATAAGAAAACATGCAAAAACACCAGCAAAACCTCACAATTCCTCTCACCAACTCTTATGCACAATGGAAGCTAATTATACCCAAAGTATGCAGATAGAGATGGCAAAAGCATGAGTTTAGGGCTAGAAATATATGCAAATAATGAGACTTATCATTCCTATAGAACTTTTTAAATCTTCTGATTATGAGACCCATTTCATTGTCTTCTAAGTCATCTTCGTCATTGTCTCCACTCTCCTAAGTCTTGAGAGTAATGCCTTTATGATTTTTCTTGTTCATCTCCTTCTTGTACTTCTATTTACTCTCATATTCTGACTAAGCTTCTGAATAGTACTGTGATAGAGTCGATTGATTCTCTCCTTGTCTCCTCAATAGCTATTATCTTCAGCTCCCATTCTTTCATGAGACCACTTAGTATTTTCCTCACTTGGTCTTCTTGACTATACTTCTTGCCAAGTGTAGTGAGGTGATTGATGAGATGTGAGAATCTAACTTCCATGTCTCGAATGCTCTCTCTATCCTTCATTCTGAAAAATTTGAAGTCTGTGGTGAGAGTGTTGATTCTGCTTTGTTTTACACTGGTTATCCCCTCGTGCACAATCTCTAGTGCCTCTTACATTTTCTTTATAGTTTCCAAATTGGAAACTCAAAAATATTCTTTTTGGCTTAAAGCATAGGTTAAGATGTTGATGGCTTTATCGTTCAATAGCACTAGCCTCTTATCTTCTTCGTCAAACTTCCAGGACTCTTAGGAACTTATTGATTGTCAACCGTTTTCATTAGAATATAGTTGCCATGCTTGATCATGTCTAGTAATCCATACTCAATAGCTTTGATAAAGATCTTCATCTTTATCTTCTAGAAGGTATAGTTCTCTCTATTGAAGCCTAGCGGTTTTGATGTTAAACAACCTTCAGGTAGCACACTCTGTCTCCAAGACCTGCCATAGAATCTCTCTTCAGATAGTTAAGTCTTTAAATGAAGAGACCTCATTTGATACCAAATGTTAGTGGCAACTTCACTTAAGAGGGGGTGAATTAGGTGAGGTATAAAAATTTAACATAATAAAATAGTAAACCAAATTAAGCAGAGGAGATTAAGTTAGGAAGATTTCACTAAGGAATGAAGACACAGAGTTGGTCTCAACCATTTGACCTATGTCTAATCCTCAAAACACCTCTGAGATTTTCACTATGTTTTCAAGATTCAACAGGCTCTTAGTGCCTCAGTACAGTAATTGATTTTCTCAATCACTCCCCTTACTATCCTTAAAGCTACAATCCCCTCAAGAGTTCACACTCCTGAGTTACTCCCAGAAAATGAGTAAAGAAGGGTGTACCAAACTCTCTTACAAAGTATATAGATATTGAACACTAAAGCTCAGTAAAAACAGAGTATTGAATGCAATAGTAAATTTTTCACAGACGGTAGCTCGCATATTCAATACTTCATTCAATGCTCTTTGTGCCTTTTATAGTAGGAGACGTTTAATTATTTGTTAGACTGAAGAGCTTCTAGTCGTTGGAAGATCGCTTGTATGTGGTCAGCGGTTACAACGGTAGTTCGCCATTAATGCTTCTGACATGGTAGGTTAAAGACAACCAAATAACTATTGAGCTTCATAATCTATAAAAGGCTTTAAAACAAGTAAGTCTTCTTCTCGAAGAAAATTTGTGAAGATAATAGAATAAGTTATGATCATTGATATTGATATAACAGTTGGGAAAGCATAAAATCAATCATGAGATACTTTAAATGTAATTTGAACCTACTTGATCAATGTCTTGATCGATAATCGATTAAATATAAGGAAGAAGATTGAAATAGGTATTATATTCATCGAGTAGATTATGGATCAACAAATGATTGAACATGTGATCGATAAATGGCGAGAAATGAATACAGTGACCTCTAAATAGGTTACGCAAGAATAAATTTCTAAGTTAATCAAATCCTTTCAATAGAGATTTAAGTCTAAAAAGGAAGGCTGAAAAAAGTTTGAAGACAGAGTTAAAAGATTTTAAGGCTCATCATGAACAGCTGTTGTGAAGTAAACTGGTTCAATAATCAAACAAATGATCAAAAACTGTTTGATCAATTATATTATCAATAAAGCTAAGTATGAGAGAAATATATTTTCAAAGTGTGTTGATCGAATACTTTATTGATAAACAATTGATAGGAAAAATGATCGATAAAAGGTTTCATAGAGATTTTCACAATGAAGTCACATAATAAATGATGACCGAGTAAGTGATCGATTAATGATTAATCGATTAAGTGATCGATAAATGGTCATTGAAATGTCATTTTAGAAAAGACCAGGAAAAACTTTGATCTATCATGTTATGTGAAAATACAATATGCAGAGGTTTGAATGATCGATCATTTTATTGATAAATCAATGATCAATTAGGTGATCTGAATAGCTTAAAATAGATATGTGCAGTGAAGGTGATGATGATCGATCATTTGATCGATTAAGGATCTCGATAAAATACTTAGATAGCACATATTATCTGTTACACCTTACTACTAGAACAACTTAAAGTTTAATTAGAACTATTTTAGACCACATTGGATGGTCTTGAGCTCAAAAATCTTATTTAGGACGCTGAGCACGCTACTTTTCAGATTTTTTCTGTTCATTTGGTAAAATCCAGTTTTCTGCTCTAAGTTCAAAAAATTATAACTTACTCTATAAAAAAAAATCAAAATAAAGTGGTTCAAAATTCTATAAAAAGCACTTTGAAAGCTCTTTCAAGAAAAAATAATCTAATGAACTAATTCCTTTTGAGGAAGTGTTAGATTTTTATGGAAGTCATCACTATCATTTCAGCAAAAATTCATTTTGGACTTCAATTTGAAAAATCATTAAAAATTGTATAATTGTCCATTTTTAACATGCTACCTATTAAATTAAAGCTTGAGATGTGATATCTAAGCATGCCAAATTTCACAGTTAAATTCATTCAGAAGCTTAGTCAAAACACTGCTCTAAGTTGATGGCTTCCTTAGGGTTACCGCACGAACCATGCATCCTTATACGTAACCAAAATAGAATTGTTTTCTTATGGTTCACCACCACAATTACTCTTGAATTTACAGCTTCCCTTTGGATGATTCAGGCCCTCAAATGTTGGATTATTTTGGGAAGGTAAGATTTCAATGAAATCCCAGTAGCAAGAATAATTAACCACAACATCAATATGCATCAATAACAAGCATTCTAACCTTTTGCTATTAATAGGGAACTACTTTGCCTCATACATGTAGCACTCCAACATGCAATAGCTAATTAAAGCAAGGAGTATAGCTACACAATCATTATCATTATCATCATTTAGCTCAACTACATAATAGCACATGGAATTGCATAGTAACCAATGCAACAATTAACATTGCAGTTAATTAAATCTTACTACCTTGATTCAAATGCTCTTTGATTCTTTGACCTTCTTCCTCTCCTCCATAATTAACAAAACCTAACATCACAAACCATGAAAGGGGCAGCAACATTATCAACCAAACCATATTAAAAATCAATAACAAAACTCATGTACCCTTGCCCTTTAAAGCTTTAACCTTTGATCTTTAATTTTTGAACTTTGTTTCCTTAAGCCCTAAAATCCTTTCTTAGTTTATTCCTACATGATTTTTCATGAAGAATCTAAATATGCACTTGGATTTAAGGAAAGAAAATTCCTTCTTCTAGTTTCAGCTTGGTTGAACCAAAAGGGTTTATTATCCAAAAACTACAACTTGGATTCTAATACTTCCAACACTTGTTCTTTAGGTTTATCCTATACCATTTTTCATTTAAATAATGGAAGCATCAAAACATTGAAAAACACATCCTAGGGTCCAATTATGATCTTGGTGAATAGTACCATTTGAGAAGCATCAAAGAAATCTCTTCAAAAATAACATACAATCACTTGGAACCACTTGAAACAACCAAGATCTAAAGTGTTCTAACATGTGTGAACAACAAAACTTTCTCCCCTACACATCATACATTTCGGCCAGTAGGAAGGAGAAACAAGAAATGATCTTTCCAACTATCAAACTCAAGAGAATCAAGTAAGGAACAACATAATATCAACTACTAACCTTAGCTCCAAGCTTTCTTGATCCAGAGTGGTTGATTCCTCCTTGTTCACCCTTTAACTTCTCTCTTTCCCTCTCTTGCTCTCTCTTGGCCATACCACACATCTGAAAAATAGGGGAGGAAGAGCTCACTTAAGTGCACAAAATATCCTAACTACCAACAATCAATAATTTGCCAAGTGTCACTTCCATACTCTTTCTTGAAACTTCTTTCTTAATTAAGTAAATCCAAATGTAATTAGTTTTCAAAGTCAAGATCCTCTCCTCTTAAGGCTTGACACTTGGCTACTTTAATTACTCTCTATTAGGGGCTTGCAAATGGCAAATTGTGGGCCAAGTAAAGTGTAAGACTCTAATCTACACTTTATCGGTGCACTTTTACTCCGGGTTTAATTTCTTTTCTATAATTATAGTACTCTGGCCTCTATAATTATTTTCTATCAGATTCATAATTTATTCTCCTCATTTTTCTCTTTCTAAAATGCTGTTTTTATCCAAATCTCAAATTTCCATTAATTAAATAAAAAGGAAAGTTATTTCCCTTCTCATTAGTGATTTTTCCACTTGTCAAAAGAATTAGGAAAAATCTTGAAAATTTGAGGGTCTCCTTTTAATTCATAATCTCTTATAATTCCTTGGAACATCATAGGAATTTTTTGGAATTTTCTTCTCCTTCCAAATATTTATTTGGAATTTTTTAAATAAAAGGCTTCAAATTAGCCTAACTCACCCTTATTTGGTCATAAAACCAATTATAGAACCTCATGTAATTCTTAAGGAACATTATCCTTATTTTTTCTTAAATTTCTGAGGTTTGAAAATGTTTTTGATAATTATTTTTGACCAATTTTCCTTAAATAGTCAGATTTTCATAATTGACTTGGAAAATCATAATAATTATTTTCCACCATAAATCTTCTATTTCTTCTCATCCCTTTTAGCCCTTAATTGTTTAGGAATATTCTTATTCCTAATTAACATATTACTGGATGTGATATTTCTCTCCCCTTAAGTAAATTTCATCCTCGAAATTTGAAGCACACTTTATTGGAAAAAGTTTAGGATACTTTTCCTTTCTCTTAGTCTCTCTCTCCCACGTAGCTTCTTCTGGTGTAAGACCTTTCTAAACAACCTTGACCAGTGGAATCTGCTTATTCCTTAGTTGTTTGACTTTCTAATCACTAATTCGTTATGGTCCGACCTCAAACAATAGGTTGTCTCAGGGTACAATGTCATCATAACTTATGACATATGTCAGGTCTAGGCAGTATTTCTTTAATTGGGAGACCTAGAAGACATCATGAATTTGACTCAAATTCGGGGGAAGAGTCAAATTGTATGCTATTGGTCTTGCTTTCGAAAGAATTTGGAATTGTCCCACATATTTCAAACTTAACTTCATAGTCTTTAGGGGTCAACCAACTCCTATCATTGGTGACACTTTGAGAAAAACGTGATCACCAGCCTCAAATTCTAACAATCTCCTTCTAGTATTTGTATAGCTCTTTTGCTTATTTTGAATTGTTCGGAGTCTTTGTTGAACCTTAAATTGCTGGGAGGTCTGATCCACCAAATCAGGACTATACATACTTTTTTCACTAAGCTCTATCCAGCATAAGGGAGATCTATGTTTCCTCCCGTAAAATGCTTTGTATGGCACCACTTGGATACTTGAATGGAAGCTATTGCTATTAGCAAATTTGGCTAACGGTAAGTATGTGTCCCAATCACTGCCAAAATCAAGTACACAAGCACGTAGTATATCTTTTAACATCTGAATCATCCTTTCTGTCTGCCATCTGTCTGTGGACAGTAGGTTGTACTGAATTTGAGAGTACTGTCCATTTCTTTCTGTAAGGACCTCTAAAACTTCAAAGTAAATCTCAGGTCTCGATCTAAAATAATACTGCTCAGGATACTAAATAACCTAACAATTTTCTTAACTTTATCTTCCATTTTTGTTGGACTTAGTGCATTCTTGCCAAAAATAACTAACATTTTTGGCTTTTGTACTCTTTTACCTTGCTTTCCAAAGGTGACCTATCATCGAGCTACTCTTGTCTGAGCACGTTTAACTGAACAGTATTGACGGGAATCTGAGGCACTGACTCTGATAGGCTTAACCTTGTTACTTTACTGTCTTAGACCCTTCTTGTTCTATCTTTGGCTGGGTCTTTTAACTTACATTCTTTACTCTAGCCTCATCTTAAGGATTTGCCCGCCAATACTAAGTCTATCTTTGTATCACAAGGGTTCTTCCTGTGTCTAGAGCTAGTCTAAATGTCTCTTTTTCAAGTCTTATAGCTCTAATTCTTCTAACACTGTCTTTCCTCTGTTAATCAGAAGGAAATTGAGCCCAACCTAATCAATGATAAGGTTATTTGGAAGGATGTCATGGGTACTCTCTTGGTATTGGTTTACGATTGAAGGACGTTTCTATATCCTCAACTCGTCCTTGGTATTCATCTTCCCCAAGAGGTACTATACTCTTACTCTTATGGCTTAGCTACTTCCTTTAGGCTCATTCTACTACGACCTCAAGAGCTACTGTGCTCTACCATAAGCCTCTTTAGGATCCACTATAACCCTGGAATACTATTATTAGTCAAAGCCACATTATGATCTTTGGGAGACTTAGACCATAGGACTAAGTAAAGTCACCTCTACTCAATTGGTCACCTAACTGATAATTCCCCACAACTATTCCAAGAACCAAAATCATTCTTTTAGGCCTCATGTCAATTCCCCAGGCCACCTATTTATTTCCTTAGGTACCTAAGCCAATCTACCTTAGGAGTTCTCTTACTCCTCCAGCTGCTCTTACTATCTCTTAACTGATTTCGAATGGTATAGAGAGAGGACTTATGCAACTTCTCCTTCTTCTACTTCACTTTTCAATATGAGCATACTCTAACATGTATAATGCTTGGTATTTCAATGTAAGGATTATAAGCTCTTACTAGTTCCTATGTCTGTAGCATGCCATCCAAATATCTTATCCTTACAAGAAGGAGCCTCTCTTTCTGTTCGTAGCTATTTCTGGAAGTCAGAGGGAGAGGACTTATGAGTTTCTTCTTCTTTCTGCTTACTCTAGTACTCTGCTAAACTCAGATGCATCCAAGCCTAGCTTCATTCTTGGCTAGTCATATTTCCATTGGGTAAGTTCAACACTGCTTGCCTTGCCTCGACTGCTTCGCTTTCCTACTCGAATAGGGTATCTGCTAGGTTTAAGGTTTTGATGATAACAAAGTGAGTAATTTGTGATTTAGCATATTGATCGATCATCTAATTGATCAAGGTTTTATCGATAAGCTGATAGATAATAACTCTGTCTAATTAAGGAAACTCAGCAGAAACTTTGATCGATAACGTGTTAGATAATGTGTTGATCGATCATTTGATCGATCATTCTTAGTTGCATATGAAAATCTGGGTTAAATTATCAATCACTTGATTGATAATCTAAAATACAAAATCAATAGGTGTTTATCGATCACACGATCGATAAATAGATTATCGATGAGAAGACAGATAAATGGTAATGTACTTTACTCATTCTATGTTTTGTTTTTGATCGCCATTTATCGATCACATTATCGATCAGATATTTATCGATAATATGATCGAACATTGCCTCATAACTCTTCGTGCGGGAATTTATTTCGGTGGCTTATCGATCACCTGATCGATAAGAACATTATTGATCACATGATCAATAATTAACATAACTCTGTCACATCGTGGCTCTTCGATCACCAGATCAATAATCTTATGTGAAAACAATGTAAACAAGAAGAGTGGTTATCGATAAGATTATCGATAATCAGATTATTGATAATCTTATCGATAACCACTCTTCTTGTTTACATTGTTTTCACATAACTTGATCGATAAATCAGCTCTTTTGTTTTACAAGAAAATACCTCTTTATCGATAACATTATCGATGAAACTTTTATCGATCATCTATTCGATCAACTTACATAGTCTGTGTTTCACAAAATATACTTTTGTCTACTGTTTATCGATAAAGTTATCCATCATTCATTTTATCGATAAAGTGTTCGATAATCAATGTTTCAAAAGTCATTTCTATAACACTCTATTTATCGATAACCTGATCAATCAACAAGTGTTCGATCACTTGTTCGATCATGAGGCGATTTCAGTTTAAACCTTAAGTCTCGATGTTTCTCAAAATTTCTTATATATTTCATTCGAGCTTTTCTCAACCTTCATAAGTGTCTTGTTTCACTATTTAAAGAATGTCAAAATCAAAAGTAACCTTGATCTTCATTGTCTATGCATCATAGTATGATATCACTTTTTCCCTTTATCAATCACCTAATCGATAAACTAATAATTCATAACTTGATCGATAATCTTAGTCCTCTAGTTCAGAGTCTTCACTTAGATTAATCGATAACCTAATCGATCCAGTATTATTCGAACAACACTTCGATCAAGCACGTTTAGTTACTACCCAGTGCATCTGACATTGATTCTAATCATAAGCTATGAATATTCGATTATCAGTTGGTCAAATCTACTCTTGATCTTATTCTACGAAGAATAAACCAATTGAATTAATGTATTTTTACAGATTATGAAGAAAATCCCAACGGCACTCTAACGGTTGTCCAAGCAGTCTGTAACCTACCTTGTAAGAAGCATTAATGGCAGAAACCGTTGCAACTGGAAAAACATGCAACCGGACTTACAACAGCTAGAAGCTCTTTCATCTAACGGTTACTAAACGACCTCAACTATAAAAGGCGTGAAGAAGCATTAATGAAGAGAATTGAATACACGAGCTACCCTATGTTGATTTATACTGTTGCATTTAATACTCTACTCTTTCATAACTACGAGCGTCAGTGATTATCATTTATTCACTCTGTAAGAGAGTTAATTTACTACTCATTAATCACTTTTGTGTGATACTCAAGGGTGTGGACTCTTGAGTGGGGCTGTATCCTTATAGGAAGTAAAGGGAAGTGATTAAGAGCTTCAATTACTTTACTGAGGCGCCAAGAGCCCAATCAATCTTGGAATATAGTGAAATACTCAGAGCTGTTCTGAGGACTGGACGTAGGTCAAGTGGTTGAGACTAGCTAGTATAAATCTTGTGTCTTCCTTTCTACGGTGAAATCATTCTAAATTCTCACTCTCTGTTTCTGATAACTCTTTGTTTTAATTTCGTAAATTTTTATAACTCACCCAATTCACCCCCTCTTGGGTGAGATTGCCACTAACATTTGGTATCAGAGCAGGTCTCTTCAGCAAAGACTTAACAGTCTAAAGAGAGATCCCATGGCAGGATTCAGAGATAGCGTGCTACCTAAAGGGTGCTCAACGTCCAAACCACCAGGCTTTAATGGTGAAAATTATACCTTCTGGAAGGTGAGGATGAAAATCTTTATCAAGGCAACCGAGTATGGATTATGGTACGTAATTGAGCATGGTAACTATGTCCCTATGAAGACCGTAGACGGACAACAAGTACGTAAGATTCCGAGTGAGTTTGATGTAGAAGACAGGTGACCCTAAACAACAAAGCCATCAATATTCTTACATGTGCACTGAGCCAACGAGAATACTTGAGTTTCCAGTCTAGAAACCGCGAAGGAAATGTGGGAAGCACTAGAGATAGCCCACAAAAGGACCTCTATTGTAAAACAGAATAGAATCAACACTCTCACTACAGAGTTTGAGCTTTTCAGAATGAAGGATGGAGAGAGTGTTCGAGATATGGAAGTCAAATTCTCGCATCTCATAAATCATCACATGGCACTCAGAAAGAAGTATAGTCAGGAGGACCAAGTGAGAAAAATCTTAAGTGGTCTCACAAAAGAATGGGGGCCAAAGGTAATAGCAATTGAAGAAACAAAAGGAGAATCAATTGGCTCTGTTACAACATTATTCGAAAGCCTTGTAGAATATGAGAGCAAGCAAAGATACAAAAAGGAGATGAACGAGAAGAACCGTAAAAGTATCACTCTTAAAACTCAAGAGAGCGAAGATGACAACGAAGAAGACCTGGATGATGATGAAATGGGTCTTATCATCAAAAGATTCAAGAAATTCTACAAGAGCAGAGCTGGAAGGAAGTTCCAGTCAAAACGCAGAATTTCAACATCTCAGAATGAGTCAAAAGAACCGATCATTTGCTTCGAATGCAAGAAACCAAGACACATCAAAGTAGAGTGTCCCTAACTACCTAAGATGAAGGACAAGGAAAAGAAGAAAGAAAGATTTAGAAAGAAGAAAGCCTTTGTCATATCAATCTGGGATGATAGCTCTTCAGAAGAAGAAGAAGATAGTGATGATGAAGAAACTGCCAACATTTGTCTTGTGGCTTAGGAAGACGAAGACTCAGAGACAGATAAGGTATGCCTCAAAGCATCCAGAATGAACATATGGTACATCGATAGTGGATGCCCTAGACACATGACGGGTGATATTGAGAAGTTCACATCAAACCAAAAGACGGAGGCAAAGTAAGCTTCAGTGGCAATCAATCTGGAAGAATTCCTGGAATCAGAGAAATAGGAAGTAACCAAGGAATGAAAGTTGAAGATGTATACTACATGGAAGGTCTGTGCCACAATCTACTTAGCGTTAGCCAGAGTACCGACAAAAACAACTAGGTGATATTTGATTCCAAAGAATGCTTAGTAATAAGTAAAGACAATCTACCATTGAAGAAAGAAGAGTTGAATATAAAGCTGAGAGCTCCAAGAGACGATAACTGTTATACACTTCAAATTGACTCTAAATCCTCTGAAAACTGTTTTATTAGTAAAAAAGAGGAAAGTTGGATTTGGCATAAACATCTTGCACATGTTAGCATGAATCAACTTTCAAAATTAACAAAAAGGGATTTAGTTGTCGGTTTACCGAAAATTCAGTATGAATATGGTATTATTTATGATGCCTATCAGGAAGGTAAACAAACAAAGTCTTCGTTTAAATCAAAGAAGACAGTCTCAACCGAAAGGCCACTCTAAATGCTTAATAAAACGTCCTATCTTTAACTCCTCAGAGCATGCATTTGTAAGTGTTATGGTTCAAGCAGATCATGACACAAGCCCGTGGATTTAAAATTTCAACATAATTACCCGGGTTACTATTTACTGTTTAATTTCCAAATTACAGGCCCAACTTCAAAAATTCATAACTAATTTCATCAAGATCGTATTGAGGTGTTCTAAAATTCTATAGAAAGCTATTTTGATGCTATTTAAGGGAAAAATATCCAATTAGACTTATCCTTACCCAATTCATACAGTTTAATTAATAAACATTACTGTTTAATTCATAAAATCTGGCACTTCCAGATTCTATGCCTTAACTTTAGAAATTCGTATCTCCTTGTATACACATCCAATTGAGGTAATCTACTCTCATTTTAAATCTTGGGATGTATACTATAAGTCTGCCAAATCTTGTGACTTAACTCATTCGTTTGATAGGTTAAACTAGAGCTACAACTTACTGCTCTAGGACCTACG
The DNA here is from genome assembly GCF_004799145.2 of Neltuma alba. NCBI lineage: Eukaryota > Viridiplantae > Streptophyta > Magnoliopsida > Fabales > Fabaceae > Neltuma > Neltuma alba. Next base: position 252,500 of record NW_021633132.1, read on the forward strand.
TTTTATCCCTTAACATCTTTTTACTTTAATTCTTTTTATTTTTTTGGCATACGTAACATGGGCTTACTCTTTCCCATTCATGCTCATACATTTCTATACATGCCATAAGCATTATAATTAAATACATGGCATCATATGCATCCATACACATAAATTACATCGTAAGAGAATTACACAATGAATAATAATATCATTCATTGACATCCATAATTCTCCGCTTTCTTCTCCTTGCTTCTCATGCCATTATTGCCCATCATTGATTGACCTATTTGGTTGGTTAGAGAGGGGTGAGATTCGAGGGAATCTTAGTAGCAAACAATACCATATTAATCGTGCTAGATGGATGCTAATGCACTACACGTAACTTGTTTATTCTCTTGTTAATTAGTGACATATTAGCATGCTCAAAGCTAACTTCTTGATGCATGGCCATGGAGACATAATCTACTTATCATGAATAGCAATTACAACAGCTAAAACATGTCACAATAACATTCAATAACATGTACATGGCAACACACAAGCATACAACATCAAGCAATGACAATAGGTAAGTTCACTACCTTGCACCTCAAGCTTTCCTCTTACTTTTCCTTTGACTCCCTTGACTTTCCAACCATATGGGCATTTTCTTAACATCACCAAACATCCTCTTAGATGTTCCAAAGGTCCTGAACATAACCATAATGAACATACAATCCATTAGGACCACTAGATTACATAAAGTTCAAGACTAGCTTTCTTAAACCTCAACCCTTTCTCCTAGTCTTAGGGTTTTCTTTCTAAATTTTCTAATATAAATCTCATTATTTCCCATTCTTATGATCCATTTCTTGTCAATTAGGATCACTTTAGATGGCCTTAGATTCAAGAATATCAAATCTGAAAATTATGCTTCGAGGGTACTGTTCACGCAGAAATTCCAGAATTCTTGCGCAAATTTGAAAATTCATAATTAATTCTAGAAAAATAAAAATTGAGTGGTTCCAAGTCTCACTGAAACCTCATTAAGTTAAATTTACAAGAAAAATAGTTTCAGAAACCAATTCTATGCTGAACAGCACCGAAATTATACGGAACTCGACACTCTTCCAAAAGTTCAACACTGTTTCCAGATTTCAAACCCTAATTTTGAAAAATCACCATAAATCATACACATATCCAAATGAAGTGTTATACCTATGGATTTAAAGCTTACAGAGTGTACTTTAAGCATGCCAAATTTCAGAATCAGATATGGACAGTAAATAATTCGAAATAGGCATCAAATCAGATGCTATAACCATCACATACCTTGGTCTTGAAGCTTGAACCTTGTTCCTTCTTCTTGGCCTTCAACCCTACGTTTTTCTCTCTAAATTTTGGCAAATTTTCCCCTCTTAAACTCATGTTGGCTGAAAGTATAAAGGGGGTGAGGCTCTATTTATAGCCAAAAATTTGGCTTGAATGGACCAAAATGCCCTTGGTGGCTAATAGACAGGGTAAGGGCAATTTTAGAACTTCAAGTTGACTTTTACATCATCATCGCATCATCTTCTTGCATCATACTTACCTCATCCTTTTAGAAGATGCCAAGTGTCACAAATGTGGTGGAGGAGAAGGGAGATTAGATCCTAGCCGTTGGATCAAACTTGATTCCTCCGAATTTACTTGGCCCACGTTTCTCCGGCCTTCTTTATGGCCTTCCGGAGCTCAGAAAATTGTTTTGTTTATTCCATAAATTCTCTTTAATTTTTGAGAATATCTATGAATTTTCTTAGGTCATACCACTTCTTTTAAGGCATAAAATTTATTTACTGAAATGCCCTTTTATCGGCATAACAGGCTTTTTAATTTATTAAAGCCACTCCACTAGCCTTTTGGTTGTGAGACTAATTTTATAAATTAGTACAACCTTTCATCTATTTAACCTCATTTTTGTATACATTTTTTAGGTCTCTTGCTATCTCAAATAATTACCTCAAACGGTATATTTTTTACCGGCAACAACCTCATAAATTCCATTTAAGCTGCCTCAAGGGTATTTTCATCTTTTCTCTTCACACAAGAGCCTTAGAATATTATTTCCTATTTTCTGAGATTTTCATAGAATTCTCTGTATACTCTCCCATTTTTACCCCTGTTGGTCATAACTTTCTGAATTTACGATTTAGTCTCTGCTTGGACTTAACTTCATACAATCCTCTCTTTGAGGTTTCTAACTTAACCTTTGGCCTGTATCTAGCCTCTTTACTCTCTCTAGGCCCTTGAGACTTTACTGGAGCCTCTAGCTTGATTACACTTTAGCCCCTTGAAAACTTTTATTTTGCAGTTTAGTCCCTAAAACTACTTTGACTTCCTTTCTCATCTTTGGGACTTCTGCTCAAAAGGGGTCTAGTAGCCTATCCAATTCAGGCTATTTCTGGTACTTCTAGGCCCAAAAGTTTGGATGTTACACTTCATATGGATTTGGTTGGTTCGTTGAGAGTGAAAAGTTTTGGTGGAAACCTGTACACTCTTGTGATAGTTGATGACTATTCAAGATTCACTTGGACTTTGTTTCTTTCCTCTAAAGATGAAACGTTCAATGCATTTATTGTGTTTGCTAAAAGGTCCAAAATGAGAAAGGTATTTCCATTGTGTCAATCAGGTTTGATCATGGAGAAGAATTTGAAAACAACGAATTCACATACTACTGTGATGAGCATGGAATTGAGCATAATTTTTCAGCACCGAGAACTCCTTAACAAAACAGTGTCGTCGAACAAAAAAATAGAGTCCTCACTGAAATGGCAAGGGCAATGCTAAACGAGGAAGGAATTTCACAAGTATTCTGGGCAAAAGCAATGAGCACGGCTTGCTACATCTCCAATAGAGCCTACATCAGAACACTACTCGGGAAAACACCGTATGAGCTATACAAAGGAAGAAAGCCTAACCTAGCTCATTTAAGGATCTTCGGGAGCAAATGCTACATTCACAACAACAACAAAGAGAATCTGGGTAAATTCGATCCTAAAGCTGATGAAGGTTTATTTCTTGGTTACTCTAATCGTAGTAAAGCCTATAGAGTTTTCAACAAACGTACTTTTACAATTGAAGAATCAATTCATGTTGTGTTTGCTGAAACCGAACTAATTTCAAAACCTCCAGATGACGATGCCGAGATCGTTCAAAATTTTCAAAAATTGGGTTTAAACAAGTCTTTAAACAAATTACCCTCAGAAGAATCTTTAGAAACCAAAAATGATTTAAATGAATCTTCTTCACAAGAAAATTTAGAGCAGCCTAAGGCTTGGAGACATAATCGAGACCATCCACTGGAACAAGTCATCGGTAAAGTCAATAAAGGGGTCAAAACCCAGAGACAAGTGTTCAATGAAGTGCACTTCTCAGCATTTATATCCCACATTGAACCTACCAATGTTGACGAGGCCCTATCCAACGAGTTCTGGATAGTTGCAATGCAGGAAGAGCTTAACCAATTCGAGAGAAACCAAGTTTGGGAACTGGTACCCAGACCTAATGATCATTTGGTCATAGGCACCAAATGGGTATTCAAAAATAAGCTCGATGAGTCTGCACAAATCGTCAGAAACAAAGCTAGATTGGTGGCTAAAGGATATAATCAAGAAGAAGGGATCGATTATAAAGAAACTTATGCTCCAGTAGCTAGATTGGAGGCCATACGGGTACTGATTAAACCCAATTGTTCTATGTTATTTCATATCATTTTAAGGGTATTTATCATAGATTTTGGCTCCTTTTGATGATAATTGTGCTTAATTTAGATTAAGAGTCCTTGCTTTGAGTTAGTGTCTTTTTGAGGTTAAAATTGTCATAATTGGTTATTAATTGTATTCAGTTGATTTCTAGGACAATTGATGCTTCAAATTGTTGCTTTTTATTGTAGGACACTTGAGAATTGAAGCCAAGATCAAAGACCAAAGGATGACACAACACAAGATCAGAGTATCAGCATTAACACAGTTCACCGCGGCGAAGAGAATTCTTCGCCGTGGCGCCAAATTGAAATCTCACCAGTAATCTCTCGAGCAGAGTTCGCCGCGACCAACTTACAGCTTCGCCGCGATAAAATCACAAGATTAGACAGAGTCCCTCTCAGGAATGCTTCGCCACAGCGAAAGACTCGTATCAGCAACGCCAGATCCGGATCAGAACGCGAAAATGGAGCCTCTAATCATATGATCCAACCCATATGGACCCTTTAAACCCTTAGAAACCCTATTTTCGGGGGAGAACTTCAATCTATCATCTCCAACACCTCTATTCTCTCATCTTCTTGCCTCTCCACCTCCATTTTCTTCCTCATCTATTTCCTTCATTTCATCTCATTTCCTTCTACTCCCAGCTGCCATGGTTGATAGATTCACTTTGGTTGGAGTTTTTCTTGAAGCTATGGAGGGCTAGGGTTTATCAACTCTTGAAGAATGGTGGTATGGCATGAGTTTCCAGACTTCAAAGGGGAGTTTAGTTTCAGTTTTCAATTTTTAGCTATGATTTATGGTTTTCTAGGTCTAGGAGTTGTAAATTGTTAGTTAAGAACTTGGGATTGTTACTGTAATCATTGGTTAATGATTAATATTTGTAATTTGGATTGATTGGTTTTGAATTTTGTGCTTAAATATATGTAGTTGCATATATGCTTCTTGTAACTCTCATGATTCTCTCCTATCTTGCATGGTTATGTTTTGATACTGAGTTGATTGTGTGTTACATTGAGCCAATTGCATGATCATTCCAAAATTACACATTTAGGAAGCTTAACAAAGTTTTCATTAATGAGTTCATTAATGTAAGCTTTGGACTCAATGAGTTATTGAGGTTGTTATTAAGAAAACCTAATGGATTTGTGAAACTCCCAATATCTTAAGTGAACTATGATTGCCATCAAAACCATTTTCAAGAGATTTCCTATCATTTATTTCCATTCCATCATTATTATCTTAAAACACCAAAAATATAGTATATTAGGTTTGTTTTCATTGCATTTAGTTTAGGTACCATTAGTTTAAATGCTAAAAACCCAAAAGCCCCATTTCATTACATTGCATGGCATTTAGTCTAGCTTAGGTAATTAATAAAGGCTCCCAAAAGTGAAAAGACCCGAGTTTGCACTATACTGCATAGCTTGGATTTATTTTTGATTGAGAACCCCAAGGCAAATGACAAAAGGCTCTCGTCAGGTACTCTTAGCCTTTGCTTGCATTAAAGATTTCAAACTATATCAAATGGATGTTAAAAGTGCCTTTCTAGTTTTGAAGATTCAAACTTTCCTGATCACGTTTATAAATTGAAAAAGGCTTTGTATAGATTAAAAAAGCTCCAGAGCTTGGTATGAATGTCTTAGTAATTTTCTGATAGAAAAAGGATTTGAAAGAGGCAAAGTAGATGCTACTCTATTCATTAAAAGAAGTAGGAAAGATCTTTTGGTTGTTCAAATTTATGTGGATGATATTATTTTCGGAGCTACTAATGAAGATCTTTGTCAAGAGTTTGCTAAGCTAATGCAGGGAGAATCCGAAATGTCAATGATGGGAGAGCTGAATTTCTTTCTAGGATTACAAATCAAGCAGAAGAAAAATGGCATATTTATATCCCAGACGAAGTATCTAAAGGAATTGCTAAAGAAATATGGATTAAAAAAATGCCAAAAGTGTAAAAACTCTGATGAGCTCAACCATCTTGCTAGATGCAGACGAAAACGGCAAGGACATGAATCTGACCAGATATAGAGGAATGATTGGTTTATTACCATATCTCATGGCTAGTGGACCAAATATACAATTCAGTTAGGAATGTACGCAAGATATCAATCAGCTCCAAAAGAGTCACATGAAGAATGCGTTAAGAGAATTCTCAGATACCTTGTCGGAAGTCAAAATCTGGGAATCTGGTACCCAAAGAAGAGAGCAGAATACCTAATGGGATACTCAGACGCAGATCATGGAGGATATAAGACAAATAGAAAAAGCACCAATGGACAATGTCAATTTTTCAGAGGGTGTCTTGTCTCGTGGTCAAGCAAAAAGCAGAATACTATGGCGATCTCCTCAACAGAATCAGAATATGTGGCCATTGCAAGTTGTTGTGCTCAGATTCTATGGTTAAAGCAACAACTACAGGATCTAGGAATCAACTTACGAGAGATTCCAATCCTATGTGATAACATGAGTACGATAAGTCTGTCCAAGAATCTAGTACATCATGCCCGAGCTAAGCATATCGATGTTCGACATCATTTCATTCGGGATCATATTCAAAAGAAAGATGTGAAAGTAGAATTTATTCCCACTGAATATCAAATAGCCGACATCTTCACGAAGCCTTTAGATCAACAGAAGTTCAACTTCTTTCGAAGAGAATTGGGAATGGTAAATCCCAATGAGTTGTAATAAATCTCACATTATCTCTTAAATTTCAATATTTAAATTTAATGTTTTGATGATTAAATAACTAACTTAAGCATTGGAGTGGATAGAAATTTGTTTTGTAGGAAGCTCTGTTTTGTCAAAGAAAAATAGAGGTAAACAAAGTATGGAATGATCGAACAAGAGATCGATAATCATGAAGCTACATAGAAGTAATTTATCGATCACCTGATCGATAAATGGATTATCGATCAGAACATCGATCAGGAGCGGCAAGTCTTTTGTGACATACTCAAATCGTGGTAAGCATTAATCGATACACTGATTGATAAATGAATTATCGCTCAAATGATCGATAAAAAGACTAGGTACGCATTTCCTCCACTAATTTTATCGATAACATGTTCGATAATTGATTGTTCAATAATGTGATCAATAATTGCCTTCAGTGTTCTTATGTGTTCTTCATATTTATCGAACACATGATCGATCATCCGGTGATCAATAACATGATCGATAATTTTGAATTTATAACGTTGAAAGTTTCGAAAAACCCCCGTCAGTTATCAAACCCTAACTTGATCAAAACCACTCTCCTGTTTCTAGCAACGGTCCAAAAATCACTATTCCATTAAATTTCCAGTCACCTATGCACTTGAATCCCACTCTACCATCTTTTCAACTACCACCAACCTCAAAACACCTACTTCCAACCAATTATTCTCTCTGAATTTTGTCGGTTCATCAGAAATGGCACAGGTGAAACAGCTGAATGTGGAAAGGGAAGAACGCTCGGAGAAGCAAGTCCAATCGAGCGACACTACTCCCTCGGGCACTCAAAAGCGATATAGACCAAAAATGAGGGAAGAATCATCTAAGAAGAGAGGTGTTCTGAAAATCTGAGAAAGTCAAACTGAAGAGCAACCAATTCCTCCAAGAAAATCTCCCCGGTCCAAATCCAAGTTGTCGGTAGTCACTGAGGAATCAGAAACCGAGTCAGATGATAGAGCCTCAGTTCAGAAAGCTGTGGAGACTGCATTGAGAATTCCCATTCCCAAGCAACCAAGGCAAAAAAAGCAGACAGCCAGTAAAGGGATCACACTACAAATTCCCTCTGAAGGTATTCCATCTTATTTCTCTGAATTACTAGTTGGAAACCTTGATAAGGAAGTGAATTCGGCTAAGTTTAAGGCTGATTTTGCAAACTGAAGATTTTGCCCTGTTGTTTCTGTGGATATAGAGAGCTTAAAGAAAAATACTCAGATTAATTTGGACTTGAGTCATCCCTTGGAATATTACTCAAACTAGCTGATAATTGGTGGAGAATTTTGTCCTAAAGTAATTAAAAGGTTCTACTGTAACATGGAATTAGTAGAAGAATATGATGAGCAGGACAATCTGGTAAATGACTATTTAAGGGTCAAACTAAGAGGTAGAACCTTCCACCTTACTGCTGATAAGATTAATGAGTTGCTAGGAACTCAAGATTCGGTGAGAGGGGGAGATATGAATGAAATTAAGGCCTATAAGATTCTGATGCAAAGTGATGAGTACCCCGGTGAGCTAAATTTCCCACCTAAATAGATATGTGATTATTATAGAATAATCCACTATATCTATTCAAGAAGTATGATCAACAAATCCGGGAGCTTCTCACACTTAACCCAAGATGATTACTTGTTATTGGCCCGGATAATCAGTGGAGAAAGGATTAATATAGGGGCTTTGATCTATAATGAGATGAAGGATTTTGTTCTCAACAAATCCAAGTCTACACCGATCCCCTATCCTCAGTTAGCCACATACATCCTACAGGCAAACAACATTGTCCCCTCTGAGCCTGGAGAGTCCAAGACCAAAGTTCCTACTTTTGGGATTACACAGCTGCACAAGATGAGGATTCCTCTACCTTTCAGACCATCTCAGAAGGTACCTCAGAAAGACAAGGGGAAGCAACCAGCTGTCAGCACCTTTAGGACTCAGGATGAGGCCGAATCTACTACAGCTCCTCCTCATGCCCCTAGACCCTCATTCATGGAGAGATCTCTCAAGGAGATGTTTTAGGCCGAGCTTCAAGAATTTGAGAAGAGAGTTTATATCACTGCTCAAGAATATGGGGAAGTCTCAGATAGAAAGTTTGAGGGCATTTCCAAAATCCTAGATCTTCACAAACAAGCAGTGATGGTTTTGGACAAGGAGGTGTCTCAGAGATTTGATTATGTTGACAGAGAAATTAGAGAGCTCAAAGGGATGGTAGCGTCTCTCTACAGCAACTTCTCTGCCCCCAGCACTACCTTCAACTTTGAGGACTTACTTCATCATCCCCCATCTCCTCCTCATCATGAGCTTGGACCTTCTACCTGCACTATACCCACTTCTCTATCTGTACCATCTACCTCTCCCACTCCCTCTCCTACTTTGGCCCTGATCACTGTTCCCCAGCCAGTTCCCTCTATTTATATTCCATCACTCTCTCTACTTTCTCATCTTCCCCCTCTTCCTATTCCCCTAACCATTCCACCTGTGTCTACTCCTTCCTTTTCCCCACCTAATGCTGACAAAAAGGGGGAGAAAAATTCTGATGCTTAAAGTCTCTTTTTTGTGTTTTTATTGATATTTAGCTATGTGCTCTGAGTTTACTACGCTTTACTGATGTATTTTTGACAGTTGATTTTATTGATATTTAGCCATGTGCTCTGAGTTTACTGCGCTTTACTGATATATTTTTGACAGTTGATTTTACTATTTTGACAGTTGATTTTACTTCGATCTATCTACTGCTTAATTTTACTGTTTTTGATGATTAATATTTCTTACCTATGTTTTGTCATCGTCAAAAAGGGGGAGAATGTTAGGTTTAAGGTTTTGATGACAACAAAGTGAGTAATTTGTGATTTAGCATGTTGATCCATCATCTGATCGATCAAGGTTTTATCGATAAGCTGATAGATAATAACTCTGTCTAATTAAGTCAACTCAGTAGAAACTTTGATCGATAATATGTTAGATAATGTGTTGATCGATCATTCTTAGTTGCATATGAAAATCTGGGTTAAATTATCGATCACTTGATCGATAATCTGAAATACAAAATCAATAGGTGTTTATCGATCACATCATTGATAAAGCGATTATCGATGAGAAGACAGATAAATGGTAATGTACTTTACTCATTCCATGTTTTGTTTTTGATTGCCATTTATCGATCACATTATCGATCAAATATTTATTGATAATATGATTGAACATTGCCTCATAACTCTTCGTGCAAGAATTATTTTGGTGGCTTATCAATCACCTAATCAATAAGAACATTATTGATCACATGATCGATAATTAACATAACTCTGTCACATCGTGGCTCTTTGATCACCAGATCGATAATCAGATTATCGATAATCTCATCGATAACAACTCTTCTTGTTTATATTGTTTTCACATAACTTGATCAATAAATCAGCTCTTTTGTTTTACAAGAAAATACCTCTCTATCGATAACATTATTAATGAACCTTTTATCGATCATCTATTCGATCAACTTACATAGTCTGTGTTTTCACAAAATATACTTTTGTCTACTGTTTATCGATAAAGTTATCCATTATTCATTTATCAATAAAGTGTTCAATAATTAGTGTTTCAAAAGTCATTTCTATAACACTCTATTTATCGATAACCTGATCGATCAACAAGTGTTCGATCACTTGTTCGATCATAAGGCGATTTCACTTTAAACCTTAAGTCTCAATGTTTCTCAAAATTTATCATATATTTCATTTGAGCTTTTCTCAGCCTTCATAAGTGTCTTGTTTCACTATTTAAAGAATGCCAAAATCAAAAGTAACCTTGATCTTCATTGTCTATGCATCATAGTATGATATCACTTTTTCCCTTTATCAATCACCTGATCGATAAACTAATAATTCATAACTTGATCGATAATCTTAGTCCTCTAGTTCAGAGTCTTCACTCAGATTAATCGATAACCTGATCGATCAAGTATTACTCGAACAACACTTCGATCAAGCATGTTCAGTTACTACCCAATGCATCTGACATTGATTCTAATCATAAGCTATGAATATTCGATTATCAGTTGGTCGAATCTACTCTTGATCTTATTCTACGAAGAATAAACCTATTGAATTAATGTATTTTTGCAGATTATGAAGAAAATCCCAACGGCACTCCAACGGTTGTCCAAGCAGTCCGTAACCTACCTTGTTAGAAGCATTAACGGCGGAAACCGTTGCAACTGGAAAAATACGCAACCAGACTTACAACGGCTAGAAGCTCTTCTGTCTAACAGTTACTAAATGACCTCAACTATAAAAGGCGTGAAGAAGCATTAATGAAGAGAATTGAATACGCGAGCTACCTCTGTTGATTTATACTGTTGCATTCAATACTCTGCTCTTTTATAACTACGAGCATCAGTGATTATCATTTATTCACTCTGTAAGAGAGTTAATTTACTACTCATTAATTACTTTTGTGTGATACTCAAGGGTGTGGACTCTTGAATAGGGCTATATCCTTACAGGAAGTAAGGGGGAGTGATTGAGAGCTTCAATTACTGTACTGAGGCAAGAGCCCGATCAATCTTGGAACATAGTGAAATACTCAGAGGTGTTTTGAGGACTGGACGTAGGTCCAGTGGTTGAGACCGAACCAGTATAAATCTTGTGTCTTCCTTTCTACGGTGAAATCATTCTAAACTCTCACTTTTTGTTTCTGATAACTCTTTGTTTTAATTTTGTAAATTTTTATAACTCACCTAATTCACTCCCCTCTTGGGTGAGACTGCCACTAATAGTATCTTACTCCGTATTGAGTAATATCAATTCTAGCTTGGAGGACCAATTCCCACTTTCAATAAAAAGACTCTTGGCTAAGACCTTTTTCCCTGAAAAGGGTGCCTCTCAACCTAATCCTAAGTGACTGAGTATCTTTTAACATCATCAGGAACATGCCAACCTCTTATGCTAGTTCTCTACACAGCTATCTGTCTCTTTTTCTTCTCGATCCTTAAGAAATTTCACTAGAGCTCTCCATCATGACTTTACTATCTCTAAGTTGCTATTTATCTACTCTGGGACTTGAGATAACTACTCTATTATGGTGCCCCAGTCCTAACGAGGCTGTAAATATTTGTCCAGTTTAGGTAGCCACTACACCTTCTTAGCGGTGTACAAATTCAACCCCCAACTGTCTTGTTCGACTCCATATCATTACCCTTCCTCTTGAGGGGAAATCTGATAATTCTAACTAGTGGCTAACTCTCTCTTTCTGACCTTTACTAATCTTACTTTCTATGACCTCTAAGAGTTATTGTCTCTCATTGAGATACCACCTTAACATTGGGAGTTATTGTGTTTGTTTGTCGTGACCAGAATCCTTGTTTATAGCGATGAAAGTTGCCACCTCTTATGGTAATCACTTCTATATTCATTCATTGCCACTAATTCCCTTGGTTCATTATGACAAAACACACTTTTCTCTTAACCTCTATTAGCCTTACCTAGCTTGCTCATCGTAGCATTGTCTGTCTGGGCTTCTATTATGAAGTTCAACCTAACTTCCGGATTCATCTCTATTTCTCTTGGGGGTAGGATTAAGGTCTTGTCCTTGCTATTATGGGATGACAACCAATCGCATTACCACATCAATTTCATAGAAGGCACAATATCAAATCTAAGGCAGTATAATAGTGTTCATAACTAAGCTAAGTCTTAAAATATTGACAGATGAGATGAAAGAATAACTGGTACCCAATTCAAACATTGCAATCACTAGGGAGTTGTTAATAATGATCATGCCTTGGATCATTTCTGTGACTCTTGAGCTTCTTCTATTGTGATGGAAAACACTTGTCCTTGGGTGCATAATCTCGGTTTTTTTGCGTTTTGTAGGCATTCTCTTGAGAAGTGTCGGCTTACCACAGGTATAGCAGACATTTTGTTCGGCCATACACGGTCTATCACTGTGACTCTTACCGCAGGTTAGGCATTCCTTGCCATTGAGGGGTGCCTCCTTTCTTATTCTTTTGGTTGTCCCATGGCCTTTCCTCTTCCTATTAGTATTAGAAGAGATGCCACCCTGATCTCTCTTCTTTGACTTGGGAGTAGACTTAACCATCAGATGATGATTTAGGCTATTCTTTGTAATTTGACGAGCTTCAACTATCTTGTTGAAGTACTCAAGCTGCCTGGGAGCAATTATCTCCCTTAAGGACTACTTTAGTCCTTTGACCATTTTCTCTGTCCTCCACCTCTCCTCATCTTGGTAATGTAGGTAACTGGAATAGTAAGAGAGACGGATGAACTTAGCTAAGTACTCATCAAATAGCTTGTTATCCTTCTACTTCAGGGTCAGAATTCTACTTCCTTTTCTTCCCTGACTCACTGTGGGAAAATACTTCTCGTAAAACTACTCCAGGAGCACTTCCCATGTCAATCTTGTGTTTTGAGCATTAAGAATAAGTTTAGTTATCTTCCACCAACGGTCAGCATCCTTTTCTAGCTTGTAGATCGCCATTTGTGCTTTTTGCTCAGTCAGACAGTCCAAAACTTTAAAAATCCTTTCCAAGCGATTAATCCAGTCCCCTGCTACTTAGACATCAAACACTCCATTGAAGGATGGTGGATTGTGCTTGCAAAAGTGAGTTATCTACTGCTGGATGCTGTTAGGGTCTACTACTGGCATTACTGGTCTAGGTAGCTATTTTGTTACTTGAACTGTGGATATTTCTTCTTTTGGCTGCCTCCTATCGAGGTTAGCCACTACTGCTGCTGCTATTGTGGCATCTCTTTCTTGTTCCTCGTGAGCTTGTGCCATCCTCATCTCTTCAATAGTCTTTTGTTGCTATTCTAAGAGATCTAAAATTAATTGTAGAGGATTAGGAGGGACCCTTGTGTAACATCCAAACTTTTGGGCCTAGAAGTACTAGAAATAGCCTGAATTGGATAAGCTACTAGACCCCTTTTAAGCAGAAGTGTCAAAGATGAGAAAGGAAGTCAAAGCAATTTTAGAGACTAAACTGCAAAATAAAAGTTTTAAGGGGCTAAAGTGTAATCAAAGTTGAAGGTTCCAGTAAAGTCTCGAAGGTTCAAAAAGAGAAAAGGGCTAGATATAGGCCAAGGGTTAAGTTAGAAACCTCAAAGAGAGGATTGTATGAAGTTAAGTCTAAGTAGAGACTAAACCCTAAATTCAGAAAGTTATGATCAACAAGGGTAAAAATGGAAGAGTATACAAAGAATTCTAAGAAAATCCTAGAAAATAGGAAATAATATTATAAGGCTCTTCTATTAAGAGAAAAGACGAAAATACCCCCAAGGTAGCTTAAATGAAATTTATGAGGTTATGGCCAGTAAAAAGTATACTATTCGAGATAATTATTTAAAATAGTAAGAGACCTAAAAAAATATATGTAAAAATGAGGTTAAATGGTTGAAATATTGTACTAATTTATAAAATTAGTCTCGTAACCAAAAGGCTAGTGGAATGGCTTTAATAAATTAAAAAGCCGATTATACTGATAAAAGGGTATTTTAGCAAATGAATTTTTATGCAAGGCTTAAAAGAAGTGTTATGACCTAAGAAAATTCATAGATACTCTCTAGAATTAAAGGGAATTTATGGAGTAGATAGAAGAATTTTCTGAGCTCCGGAAGGCCATAAAGAAAGCCGGAGAAACGTGGGCCAAGTGAATTCGGACAAAACTTAAGGATTAAGTTTTGATCCAACGGTTAGGATCTAATCTCCCTTCTCCTCCACCACATTTATGACACTTGGCATCTTCTAGAAGGATGAGGTAGGATGATGCAAGAAGATGATGCAATGATGATGTAAAAGTCAACTTAGAGTTCCAAGATTGCCCTTACTCTTTCCATTAGCCACCAAGGGCATTTTAGTCCATTTAAACCAAATTTTTGGCTATAAACAGAGCCTCTCCCCCTTCATGTTTTTAGCCAACATAAGTTAGGAGGGGAAACTCTGCCAAAATTTAGAGAGAAAAACGTAGGGGTGAAGGCCAAGAAGAAGGAACAAGATTCAAGCTTAAAGATCAAGGTATGTGATGGTTATAGCATCTAACTTGATGCCTATTTTGAATATGTTACTCTTTGTATCTAATTCTAAAATTTGACAATGAAAGTACACTCTATAAGATTTAAATCCATGGATAGAACACTTCATTTGGATATGTGTACGATTTATGGTGATTTTTCAAATTTAGGGTTTGAAATCTGGAAACAGTGTTTAACCTTTGGAAGGGTGTCAAATTCCATACAATTCTGGTACTGTTTAGAATAGAATTGGTTCCTGAAACTATTTTTCCTTTAAATAGAACTTAAGGAGCTTTCAATAAGACTTGGAATCACTCTTTTTTTTTTTTCTAGAATTAATTATGAATTTTCAAAGCTGAGCAAAAATTCTGGAATTTCTACGTGAACAGTACCCGCGAAGCAAAATTTTCAGATTTGATCTTCTTGAATCTAAGGCCATCTAAAGTGGTCCTAATTGACAAGAAATGAATCTTGAGGATGGAAAATGATGAGATTTATGTTAGAAAAGCTAGAAAGAAAACCTTAAAACCAAGAGAAAGGGTTGAGGTTTAAGAGAGCTAGTCTTGAATATTATATAATCTAGTGTTCCTAATAGATTGTATGATTAATGTGACTATGTCTAGGACCTTAGAACATCCAATAGGATGTTTGGTGATGTTGACCAAATGCCCACATGGTTGGAAAGTCAAGGGAATCAAAGGAAAAGTAAGAGGAAAGCTTGAGGTGCAAGGTAGTGAACTTACCAATTATCATTGCTTGATGTTGTATGCTTGTGTATTGTTGTACATGATGTTTGAATGTTGTTGTGACATGTATTTGTTGCTATAAATGCTATTTATGATGAGTAGATTATGTCTTCATGGCCATGCATCAAGAAGGTAGCTTTAAGCATGCTAATATGTCACTAATTAACAAGAGAAGAAGTAAGTTGCATCTAGTGCATTACCATCCATCTAGCATGATTAATATGGTATTATTTGCTACTGAGATTCTCTTGAATCTCACCCCTTCCCTAACCAACCATTTAGGTCAATCAATGATGGGCAATAATGGCATGAGAAGCAAGGAGAAGAAAGTGGAGAATTATTGATGTTAATGAATGATATTATTATTCAATGTGTAATTCTCCTATTATGTAAATTATGTTATGGATGCCTATGATGCCATGTATTTAATTATAATACTTATGGCATGTATAAAAATGTATGGGTATGAACGGGAAAGAGTAAGCCTATGTTATGTATGCTAAAGAAATAAAAAGAATTAAAGAGATGTTAAGGGATAAAACGTAGGTCCTGAAGCAGTGAGTTTGTAGCTCCGGCTTGACGTATCAAATGAATGAGTTAAGTCACGAGATTTGGCACACTCATAAAACATATTCCAAGCTTTAAAATGAGAGATAGATCACCTTAATTGGATGTGTATAAAAGGAGATACGAATTTCTAAAGTTGAGGCATATAATCTGGAAGTTCTAGATTTTACAAAATGAACAGTAATATTTATTGATTAAACAGTATGAATTGGGCAAAGATAAGTCTAATTAGATATTTCTTCCTTAAAGAGCATCAAAATATCTTTCCGTAGAATTTTAGAACACCTAAATATGATTTTTATGGAATTAATTATGAATTTTTAAAGTTGGACCTATAATCTGAAAATTAAACAGTAAATAGTAATCTGGGTAATTATGTTGAAATTTTAAATCCACGGGCTTTTGTCATTATCTGCTTGAACCATAATGCTTATGAATGTGTGCTTTGAGGGGTTAAAGGCAGGACATTTTACCTTGCGTTATGTCCTAAGGGTTTCTCCGGCAAAGCGTTTCTTCGGGTTCTAACCATTATGCTAAGTAAACGAACACAAAACAAAGGAACAAGAATTAAACAACATGCTTAGATTTCACTTAACAACCTTACATACATAAGCAATATCCATACATCAAGCAAAAGTAGCAAGTTTAGTACATACATGCCGAACAAAACAGACATACAGCCAAGCATTACCAGTCTAACCTACTATGTTTAGCTGTATCAAAACAAGTCCTGTGTCAGTGTTACAAAGGTCTTACTATTCTAAAAGTAGTGACTCATAACAAAGCTTTCAGGGCTTTAGATATATTCTTCAATGCCTAAACCCGATATCTGATCCAGGCAATAGAATTCATGCACCCACAAGGGGATATATGGAAGTATTTCTGTCATCATATAAGTCCAATCTTCAATATCCAGATAAGTGTTACCCCATCCATGAGTCTAATATAACACCTTCACTCCCTGAAGGTAGTCTAAGTAAATGGTCGAGTCTTGCCAGTTAGGCCCTACGAGTAGGTGTCCTAGGCTTACATCCCTCTTCCACTCAATCAGGTCTTCTTTCTTTTTAGGAAGTGATCTCACCTCACTTGGTCTAGCCCTTTTGTCATTCAATATTTCAATGACTTCAATCCTTTAAGGATCATTGGAAGCAACTATGGCTATGTCAGGCAAAGGGTTATTCTCTCATAAGGTATCATAGTAGAAGTTGCTACAAGGCTGTAGTTCTCATCCTCATCAAACTATTGAGGGAAAGGTTCTCCTGGTCTCCTCTGGTTAACTGAACCCTTTAAGTCACTATTGTAGCCCCAACAAATCATTCTACTTCATCCTACATTGTAACAACCAAACCATCTAATAAATGAACAGTAATATTCTCCTATAACAATATGTCAATTTTCCTTTAATTGGCATATCATTCAAGCAAAGCATTCTATCTTATGCTAGAACCTTCGCTATGATACCAAAAATATTACGCCTTACTACTAGAATGACTTAGAGTTCAATTAGAACTATTTTAGACCACATTAGATGGTCTTGAGCTCAAAAATCTCATTTAGGATGTTGAGGACGTTACTTTTCGGATTTTTTCTGTTCATTTGGTAAAATCCAGTTTTCTGGTTCAATTTCAAAAAATCATAATTGAATCTAAAAAAATCAAAATGGAGTGGTTCAAAATTCTATGGAAAGCTCTTTGAAAGCTCTTTCACTGAAAAATAATCTTATCAACTAATTCGTTTTGAGGAAGTACTAGATTTTTGTCGAAGTCACCACTATCATGTCGGTAAAAATCCTTTTTCCAGATTTTAGACTTAAATTTAAAAAATCATTAAAAATTACACAATTGTCCATTTTTAATGTGCTACCTAAAGAATTAAAGCTTGAGACATGAACTATAGGAATGCCAAATTTCACAGTTAAATTCATTCAGGAACTCAGTCAAAATGCTGCTCCAATTTCACAGCTTCCTTAGGGTTACAGCACCAACCATACATACTTATACATAACCAAAATAGAATTGTTTTCCCATTGTTCACCACCACAATTACTCTTGAATTTGTAGCTTCCCTTTGGATGATTCAGACCCTAAAATGTTGGATTATTTTTAGAGGGTGAGATTTCAATGAAATCCTAGTAGCAAGAAAGGTAACCACAATATCAATATGCATTAATTACAAGCATTCCAACCTTTTGCTATTAATAGGAAACTATGTTACCTCATGCATATAGCACTCTAGCATGCAATAGTCAAGGTACTTAAAGTAATGAGTATAGCTACACAATCATTATCACCACCATTTAGCTCAACCACATAATAGCACATGAAATTGCATAACAACAAATACAACAATTAACATTGCAGTTAATTAAATCTTACTACCTTGATTCAAATGCTCTTTGATTCTTTGAGCTTCTTCCTCTCCTCCACAATTAAAAAACCCTAACATCACAAATCATGAAAGGGATAGCAACATTACCAACCAAACCATATCAAAAATCAATAACAAAACTCAATTAAACCCTTGCCCTTTAAAGATTTAACCTTTGATCTTTAATTTTTGAGCTTTGTTTCCTTAAGCCCTAAAATCTTTTCTTACTTTATTCCTACATGATTTTTCATTTAGAATCCAAATATACACTTAGATTTAAGGAAATAAAATTCCTTCTTCTAGTTTTAGCTTGGTCGAACCAAAGGGGTTTATTATCCAAAAATTACAACTTGGATTCTAATGCTTCCAACACTTGTTCTTTAGGTTTATCCTGCATGATTTTTCATTTTAAACATAATGGAAGCATCAAAACATTGAAAAGCACATCCTAGGATCTAGTTTTGATCTTGGTCGAATAGTACCATTTGAGAAGCATCAAAGAAATCTCTTCACAAATAACATGCAATCACTTGAAACCACTTGGAATGACCGAGATTTGAAGTGTTCTAACATGTGTGAACAACAAAACTTTCTCCCCTACACATCATACATTTTGGCCAGCAGTAATGAGAAACAAGAAATGATCTTTCCAACTATCAAACTCAAGAGAATCAACCAAGGAACAACGTAATATCAACTACTAACCTTAGCTCCAAGCTTTCTTGATCCAAAGTGGCTGATTCCTCCTTATTCACCCTTCAAGTTCTCTCTTTTCCTCTCTTATTCTCTCTTGGCCATACCACATATCTAAAAAATGAGTGAGGAAGAGCTCACTTAAGTGCACAAAATATCCCAACTACCAACAATTAATGATTTGCCAACTGTCACTTCCCTACTCCTTCTTGAAACTTCTTTCTTAATTAGGTAAACCCAAATGTAATTAGTTTCCAAAGTCAAGATCCTCTCCTCTTAAGGCTTGACACTTGGAAACTTTAATTACTCTTCATTGGGGACTTGACAAATGGCAAATTGTGGGCCAAATAAAGTACAAGACTCTAATCTACACTTTATCGGTGCATTTTTATTTCAGATTTAACTTCTTTCTATAATTCCAGTACTCTGTCCTCTATAATTATTTTCTGTTAGATCCATAATTCATTCTCCTCATTTTTCTGTTTCCAAAATGCCCTTTTTATCCAAATCTCAAATTTTCATTAATTAAATAGAAAGGAAAGATATTTCCCTTTTCATTAGTGATTTTTCCAATTGTCAAAGGAATTAGGAAAAATCTTGGGCATTTGAGGGTCTCCTTTTAATTTTATAATCTCTTATAAGTCCTTGAGACATCATAGAAATTTTCTTGGAATTTTATTCTCCTTCCAAATATTTATTTGGAATTTTTCAAATAAAAGGCCTTAAATTAGCCTAAATCGCCGTTAAATTTCTTTGTAATTTTTCCAAGCATAATTTGGTCATCAAACTAATTTTATAACATCATATAATTCTCAAGGAAATTATTCTTATTTTTTCTTAATTTTTTGAGGTTTGAAAATATTTCTCCATAATTATTTTTGCCAATTTTCCTTAAATAGTCAAATTTTCATAATTAACTTGGAAAATCATAATAATTATTTTCCACCATAAATCTTCTATTTCTCCTTATCCTTTTTGTCCTTAATTGTTTAGGAATATCCTTATTCCTAATTAACATATTACTGTATGTGACATTATCGATTAACCGGAAGTAAGTTATCATGCAATGTTTGAAGAGGTTATTGATTAAGATCTAATCGGTAAAGTGATCGATGAATGGTGAATTAAACAGAACATAAAGTGAGTAGGAAGACTTTACTATTTATCTGTGTTCTCATTGATAACTACTTGATCGATCAGATGATCAATAAATGCTTGCCAAGATTCTGTGGCTTTCTCTGATAGTTGATTGAACACTAGATTATTGATTTATTAATCGATAATTTTCTGTAAGACTTTACATTAAACAGTGTTATCAATGATCGATCAATTGATTGATCAACTCATAAATTTTAGTTTATCTCAACTGTTTATCAATCAAACTTAGTGCTAAGGTACTAAAAATACAAAGGCAGTTTATCTAATACATGATCGATTAACCTTTGATCGACCAGGTGATCGATCAACTTACTAAACCAGAAATAACTTAACCTGTTATCATCAATACCTTAAATCTAACACTTATAAGAAGTAGATGTCTTAGAAGAGGGAAAATATTTATCTAAGAAAGCCTTTCTTAAGTTTGTCCAAGACTAGTAAGCATTTTTAGCATGTCTAGGCAACTTCGTATACCACTTCTTAGCCTTTCCTTCAAGGGATAGATAGAAGACTTTAAGCATCACATCCTCAACTTTTGCGTCAACTGGTTTCATGCTTGAACAGTGCATTTGCAAGGCATTGATATGTGTATAGGGATTTTCACCTGCCAATCCATGAATTTTAGTGATTAAATGTACTAATTAACCTTTGATTTCAAAATCGCTTTCAAAATTTAGAAAAGTAGCATACGAAGGATCAAAATCAGCATATGTTTGTGTTGCTTCCCTAATTGTTCTTTTTCTATTAGGGTTATCATTGAGAATACCTCTACCCTCTGCATTAAGTGCATTGTTATGTAATTCAGCCCCATTCCCTTTATTCAAGTGTTCTGGTTTATTAGGATTAGGGATTGCCCTTCCAAGTCTAGCCATGGTGGATATATAACAAGGAAAAACTTAAATTCTATTTAGGGTTACTAGAAGGTAAGTTAGATGTGTGTGGAATTAATTCCTCCTCTATCATAACCTTACTAGTTCGTAAAATTTTATTTTCTTTTCTTATTGCTGTAAGGGTTCTCTCTATTTTTGAATTATAAGGCACAAGAGATGAAGATCTCTTTGGCATACACAATTAATCAAGAGAACACAAGGTAACAATGTAAACTTACAGGATTAAGTTAAAATGGATGATATGAATAAGTGCAAGCAAGTGTGAATATATATGTATGAGTATGTATTTATGGATAAAAGAATATATATGAAGTGTGATAGAGGAATGTCAAGAAAGTAGAGATTTTTCACAACTTTTTGAAAATATTTGGCCACGGTGAAGCAAAATGACTGTCACGACAACACTGTCCTGAAGCAAAAAGGGATCTAGAAATGCAGGTCACGCAACGATGAGAGGGAAAGCTAGCCATGGTGAAGGTATCCTGAGAAGAACTCTAGCAAAATCCTGCAAGTTGGCCACAGTGAAAGATCACAGAGAGCATAAAAACAGGGGCCTGATGTATGTAAATGTAGCAAGTATTTTAGAATACAAGTGTATGCCAATACAACAAGTGCATACAAAGCATAAAAAGAAGGAAAATCAATATCTTTGTTTGAATTTCTCAAAATTTTGATATTATGCAAAGTGAAAACCTATATTATGAATAAGTGTGTAACAAACTACCTAAATGTAACCTAAAAGGCTCTTAACCCCAGTCAACAATGAGCTGACACAAGTTAACCTAAGGAACTAATTTCTTGGCCCCTCGGGCAAGGGCACCAGTTTGAACTCTCCCTTATAGCCGCCTCAGGGCTTGAAAACAAATAACGGAAAGAAATATGCAGTAAAGTGGCACAGTCCAGGTTATATCATTTTAGGGAGCCAAAATGCAATGATTACCTAAGTAAACTATATGTAAAGTTAACAAATTTAGGGGGGTTTGTTTTATCTACTTCTAACTGAATTCAAACGACTTGTTTATGGATTTTATCTCTTAGAATGAAATGAAATGGTTGATTTAGTTGAATGACAAAAATGAAATATAAGAGTTTAACAATGATATGAACATTCCTCTCTCACAATGACTTAGGCCTTCAATACTTTAAATGATTTGGGAGTTAGCTAGCAATTAAAACACTAAGAGCCACCTCTTAGCCTAGGCCTAAATAAATTAACACAAACCAAGCCACCTTAAATATGATTTAACCACAATCAGGTTGATTAAGCATAACTAGCAAAATTAGAATCAAGAATTACATTAGACACATAAAAGAAATCTAATAATTAAGCCACCTTAAATTGCTATTAGATAGTCTCAACAATTCCAGAGCAAAAACTATACCAAATGAAAGCTCAAGTACCAAACACAAGTCTTGAAATTCTAAAAAAATAAAATAAATCCCTAATACAAATATAATCCAATATAATCCATCTAAACATCAAATAGCATTCTAAGACCTAAGAAGTACTAAACAATGAAGAGGAAGAGATTTAATCAGTTGAAAACTCCCCTAGGTTGCCTAAGCTATAGCCATTGCCATTATGAGAGAAGAATAAGAAACTTAGCAACTCATGGACGAAATCTTCACTTCACCAAGCTTCAATAGACGTCCTTCTATGGTAGATTCAAGAAAAGATACAAAAATGATGATGGAAGTATGAAGAATGGAGAAAAATGTAGATGGAGACAGGGAAAGAAGGAAGGTATAAAAATTAAAGGAGAAAAAAGTGTTGTGTGACTCTCAATCAATCTAAACTTATGCCCCTCTAATTTGTCAATGTTGGGATGAAAATTACAAGGAGAAATGCCAACTAAACTAAGCAAGTTGATGCATTAATAGGATTTCCTCTTCTCTGCCAAAATGCGTGCCATCTGATATATTCAAATGTAGATTTTGGTCCTTTCACAATGACACTACTTCATGTTTGCCGCGGTGCACCCAAACGATGTCACATCCCAGATTTTAGGCCTAAAAGTATCAGAATTAACATGAAATAGGTAGACTACCAGACTCTTTTTGGAAGAGGTCTTAGAGATTCCCTAGAAGGACATAGGGATTCCGAGGGACTAAATCACAAAGGAAAAGTTTTCTAGGATTGAGAAAAGAGAAAGTTAGAGACTCTAGTGAAGTCTCAAGGCCTAACAATAAGAAATAAAAGCCAAAAGTTATGTTGGAGGCCTTAATAAGGAGAATTATGGATTAAGCCGAACCAAGGGTAAAAGTATAATTTTCCAAAGTTTCGAATTAGTAAGGGTAAAAATGAAAATTATAATTTTGCAAAGTTTTGGATTGGCAAGGGTAAAAATAAAAATTATGCCCAAAAATCCTAGAAAAAACCCAGAAAATGTGAAATGGTATGTTAAGGCCTGTGTGCAAAGTTCCGGAGTCCATTATAAGAAGTGAAGGAAATTAACGGCCAAAGGTTATACTAGAAATCTCAGTAAAAGGATTCTTGAGGCTAAATCCAAGTAGGGACCTAAAATGTAAATTTGAAAAGTTTCAGGCCTAAACAGGGTAGTGATGAAAATTGGGCTTGAATACCTCAAAAAAATTCCCAAACAAATAGGAATAGGCTCCAGAGGCCCGTATAAGGCTAAAAATGATGAAAATGCTCTTGAAAGTAATTTGTGGAATTCCCAGCATTTTGGTTAATTTTGAATATTAGCAAAAATTGAATTATTTAAAATATATGGAGGCCTTAGATAATTGGACAAAAGTGGGGAAAAATATTTGAGGAATTATCACGAGTTTTAAAAATGATTTCGCCCCCAGAAAGCGAAAAGGTTGGCTTTAATAGAATTTAAAACCTATTTATACACTATCTGGGAAAAGTCAAAGTAAACTATCTAGAGGCTCACTTTTGACTTAAAAAATGAGAGAAATTCCTGTGATGAATAAACAGCATTAGCACCCAGAGACAGATTCTTAGAGCCGTGGACCAGTAGAAAGATTTCAATCAAGCTTACTCTGAAATAAATATTATTAATTGTTTTAATGGAAGAACAAGAGAAGAGCATCACTTCCCTTTTAGGAATGTTATATAATGTCATGTGGACCTATTTAAGATGAGAAAATGGTGTCACAACATGTCTCAGTAGTCTTGGGTAAGTTAGGACTTGAAAAAGTACTCAATACTATGCTAAATAGCAAGATAGGTGAAGGAATGCCTGGGGAATACATTTTGCATGAATTTCTTATTAATTTTCTCCCTATTTTAATGCCATTAGATACTAAGCAAGAGGAATGGCAAGGTTATTCAAGCAATCTTGCTAGTTAGAAAGTAAAAAGACCAAGAAGAAAGCTTAAAGGTTACAAGATGATAATAGTAAAGCAATAGATGCAAGAAGCGGAAGCAAGGAAAAAGGAAAAGAATTGAAGAAATTCATTGTATTAAATTGTATAATTTGTATGTTAATGTATGACATAAACATGCTATTAATGTTATGTGATGTTAAATAATGATAATGCCATGTATAGCTAAGAATGATAATGCACAAGAATGGTTAATGCATGAATGGAATGAGATTATGCTTGGAAAGAATTAATCATTAATTGTTAATACAAGTTAGGGAGATAAAGTGAAATGTCTTGCCTTTAACTCCTCAGAGCACACATTCGTAAGCATTATGGTTCAAGCAGATCATGGCACAAGCCCGTAGATTTAAAATTTCAACACAATTATTCGGTTACTATTCACCATTTAATTTACAGATTATAGGTCCGACTTCAAAAATTCATAACTAATTCTATAAAAATTGTATTGGGGTGTTCTAAAATTCTACAGAAAACTATTTCAATGGTCTTTAAGGGAAAAAATATCCAATTAGAGTTATCTTTGCCCAATTTATACAGTTTAATCAATGAATATCACTGTTCATTTCGTAAAATCTGAAACTTCCAGATTCTATGCCTCAACTTTGGAAATTTGTATCTCGTTGTATACACATCCAATTGAGATGATCTAGCTCTTATTTTAAAGCTTAGGACGTGTACTATAAGTCTGCAAAATCTCGTGACTTAACTCATTCGTTTGATAAGTCAAACTAGAGTTACAAAATTACTACTCTATGACCTACGTTTTATCCCTTAACATCTATTTACTTTAATTCTTTTTATTTCTTTGGCATACATAAGATGGGCTTACTCTTTTCCATTCGTTCTCATACATTTCTATACATGCCATGTAACACCTTACGTTTACGACCTTATATTGTGCCAAGTCAAGATATTCGGAAACGCAATTTAAGGTTACCGGGTTGAAAAACCTGAATTTGAAAATTTCTTTTCCCGCATTACTATTCACTGTAACCTTAAACTTGGCATAACTTTGGAAAATCATAACTAATTATAGAAAAATTGAAACAAGGTCATTCCAAGTTTCACTCGAAGCTCTTAACATCATCTATCAAGGAAAAATGACCTCAGGTTCCACTTTAATCAGAAACGTATCCGATTTTAATTTCGAAAAGTACTGTTCATTTGGTCATTTTTCTATTTTCCAGGATTTTTGCCTAACTTTGAAAAGGCATAACTTCTTGCACAGAGCTCCGATTGTGACACTTTACCACTCATTTTAAAGGGAAAAATAAGATCTATTTGCATGCCAAATTTCAGGGAAAAATTCAAACAATTGTCCAGGGTCTTCATTGGTCAAAGTTTGGTCAAATCTAAACCATTTTTATCCCCTTTTTCACTAATTCTAACAGCATTTCGTTTTTCACGATAGTCATACCATAATCACATATAAAGCTACTCTATCATTATTATACATTCAAAAAGGTGATCATATCATGTGTTCATGATCAGAGTATGCTTACATGGCTTGAAAGAGAAAGTTTCAAAACCGTATAATACAATACATAATTCATATCTTCCTCAAGCCATGATTATTTCCTTTCCCTTCTCCTTGGCAGTAGTAGCACCTAAGATATCATGTTATAGGAGGAATGAGATTTCATAGAAATCCCAGTAGCATTGAACATACAACCATCAAGTCAACATGCATAAGATGTCATGCTACATGCAGTATAATAACATTTCTAGTCTTTATGCCATGCCATAACCATTCTGTATCCATGTCATCATATCATGGAGCATATAATCATTCTGGTCACAACTCAATCATGCAAGAACCAAGGCATACATTGCAAGGAGTTCACATCATCTGTACATAAACATTCTCATGGCACATAAACACACATAGCAGAAACACCAAATGCAGATCAACAAAATAATTGCAGTTCACGCTACCTCAATTCCACGCTTAATGTTTCCTCCTTGTTTCTTTGCTTGAGATCCTCCTAGGTTTCCAGAAAATTGCCTATCAACCATACAGTAAGGGTATGGTAAATTCCATATCCAGTATATCATTCTTTCTCAATATAATGCTACCCTTGTGCCTTTTAATTTATAATTTCTGTATACCTTTCCTAAACCTTTGACCTTAGTTTGACCAAGCCTTAATCCTCAATTAAGGTCTTGGAATTCTTCCTTAATCCATGATTAATCATGCTTTCTTGGTTAATCACTAACCCTTAATCCTTAATCCAATATTTAATTAAGGTCCTCAAGTCACATAGTCATTAGTACAACATAATCTTCTAAGATTAAGTCACTAATCCCTTATGGATTAACCATTAATCATTCTCTAATCAACATGATTAACCATTAATCATTCTCTAATCAATATGATTAACCATTATTCATTCTCTAATCAACATGATTAACCTTTAATCATTCTCTAATCAATATGATTAACCATTATTCATTCTCTAATCAATATGATTAACCTTTAATCATTCCTTAACCAACATGATTAATCATAATTAATCATCCTTCAATTAGCATAACTAATCACTAGTTACTAATTAATCAGGGTAGCTAACCTTAATTACTTACTAATCTTTAATCAAATAACATGATTAATCTTAGCTACCATTAAACCATAATTAATCAAGGTAATTAATCCTAATCTTCCTCAAATAAATAATTAACTACAAATAATTAACACTCAGGGAGGTAAACATACCTTAATTAGCTTTTAATCGGCGATTAGAGGTGTCTAACCTTGCTTTCTCCCTTTCTCTCTCTTCTTTCTTCCTTTCTCACTCCTAGAACTCAAGAACACAACATTCCCTCACTACAAAACCTCTTTGGCCGAATTTGTTCATGGAAGGGGGGTATTTATAGGCTTTAATATTTCAAAATGCCAAAAATGCCCTTCGGGAAAAAGATGCGATCTCGGCCGTCCATTTTTTTCTACTTACACATGGACAAATCTTAGGGCACACACCATAAGAAGTTGACACATGGATGGACACCTAATCACCATGTGATTTTCATGTGGAATTAAAATATTACTTTATTGTTTTGTCTCTTATTTCCCTTTATGCCCTTGAACAATTTGAAAATTTCAACTTTGCCCTCCCCCTTTATTTTGGCCGAAATATTACTCTTAATATTGGGAAAAAATGACTCATCCAATAATCAGTGCAATCCACTGATTATTTGTGTATTTCCGGTCCGATTTTCCAACAATCCTGTCCAATTTACTGTCCCAAAATTTTGATTTCAACACCTCATTAAATTCCCCTCATTCCAAGGGTAATCCATGATTTTTCTCAAGTTTTACCTCCCTCTATAATTTTCTAAATTTTATTCTGTCAAAAATCACTATTCTACCGATAATAATTCGGTAATAAATATTCTTTAAGCTAACCTCTGTACATCCAAACGTGGGAAGTAATTTTATCCCTATTTTTCTTGAATTTTTGAGGCCTCTATATATTTTAAATAATGGAAATTGGCTAATTTTCCTTAATTAACCAAAAATTCCAAAAATTACAAATAATTCCCTGATAAATTATTTTTAATCTTATATTCATCTTCTAAGCCTCAAACATTATTCTGTACCCTCTTTTCTATTTTTTATGATTTTCTGGGAATTTTCAGGAATTTCGGACATTATTTCCAATATTGCCCTTTCTTGACCGATTTTTTCAAAAATGACCGTTATGTCCCTATCCTGATTTTTCCTCATAGCCTGAATCCTTTACTAGTCTACTATACTATTTGGCCTTAGTCAGTCACAAATCATTCATCAATTAGAATAAAATTATCAGGGTGTGACATGCCATAAGTATTATAATTAAATACGTGGCATCATAGGCATCCACAACATAAATTACATAACAGGAGAATTACATATTGAATGATAATATCATTCATTAACATCAACAATTCTCCACTTTCTTCTCCTTGCTTCTCATGCCATTTTTGCCCATTGATGATTGACCTAAATGGTTGATTAGGGAGGGGTGAGATTTGGGGGAATCTCAGTAGTAAACAATACCATATTAATCATGCTAAATTGATGCTAATGCACTACACGCAACTTGTTTATTCTCTTGTTAATTAGTGACATAACCCTAGTTGGACCTTAGCTAGTATTCCACTACTAGCTCTAACCTGAACTAGGCTTTTCTAAATTCTTGCAGATAGTTCTCTTCTTCCTATGCCAGAACCTCTGCTCTAATGCCAAACATGTCACACCTTACTTATATAGTATCTTAGCATTCATTTAGAACCATTCCAGACCACTTTGGATGATCTTAAACTTAAAAGTTTCAATTTGGACGTTAATTTTCGGAAAATTACTGTTCACTGTCCAGTTTTCAGATTACAGGTCTAATTTTAAAAAATCATAACTAATTCTAAAAAAATCGTATGGAGGTGTTCTAAAATTCTATGAAAAGCTCTTTCAATGCTCTTTAAGAGAAAAATATTCAACTGAACTTATCTTCACTGAAAACGTACAGTTTATTGGATTAAGATTACTATTTGTTTGGTAAAATCTGGACTTTCCAGATTCTACGCCTTAACTTTGAAAATTCATATCACTTCATATACACATCCAACTGAGGTGATTTACCTCTTGTTTTAAAGCTTGGGATGTGTACTATGAGTCTACCAAATCTTGTGACTTAACACGTTCATTTGATAGGTCAAACTGAAGCTCAAAACTAACTACTTCAGGACCTACGTTTTATCCCTTAACATCTCCTTACTTTAATTCTTTTTATTTCTTTGACATACATAACATGGGCTTAATCTTTCTCATTGATACCCATATACTTTCATTCATGCCATAAACATCCAAAGCACATACATTGAATTGATGGCATTCATAACATAATTTACAACATAGGAGAATTATACACTAAACATAATTTCAACCATTAGCATCAATAATTCTCCATTTCTTCTCCTTGCTTCTCATGCCATTAGTGTCCATCATTGATTGACTTAAATGGTTGGTTAGGGAGGGTGTGAGATTTGGGAGAATCTCAGTAGCAAACAATACCATATTAATCATGCTGAATGGATGCTCATGCACTAC
Organism: Neltuma alba; assembly: GCF_004799145.2. NCBI lineage: Eukaryota > Viridiplantae > Streptophyta > Magnoliopsida > Fabales > Fabaceae > Neltuma > Neltuma alba. Next base: position 281,798 of record NW_021633132.1, read on the forward strand.
ACACAACTTGTTTATTCTCTTGTTAATTAGTGACATATTAGCATGCTCAAAGCTAACTTCTTGATGCATGGCCATGGAGACATAATCTATTCATCATGAATAGTAATTACAGCAGCTAAAACATGTCACAACAATATGCAAATAACATGTGCACGGCAACACACAAACATACCACATCAAGCAATGACAATAGGTAAGTTCACTACCTTGCACCTCAAGCTTTCCTCTTACTTTTCCTTTGACTCCCTTGACTTTCCAACCATGTGGGCATTCGGTCAACATCACCAAACATCCTCCTGGATGTTCCAAAGGTCCTAAACATAACCATAATGATCACACAATCCATTAGGACCACTAGATTACATAAAGTTCAAGACTAGCTTTCTTGAACCTCAACCCCTTTCTTCTAGTCTTAGGGTTTTCTTTCTAACTTTTCTAACATAAATCTGATCATTTTCCATCCTCATGATTCATTTCTTGTCAATTAGAACCACTTTAGATGGCTTTAGATTCAAGAATATCAAATCTGAAAATTTTGGTTTACGGGTACTGTTCACGCAAAATCTCCAGAATTTTTGCTCAACTTTGAAAATTCATAATTAAAGCTATAAAAATCAAAACTGAGTGGTTCCAAGTCTCATTGAAATCTCCTCAAGTTAAATTTAAAGTAAAAAATAGTTTCAGGAACCAATTCTATGTTGAACAGCACCGGAATTGTATGGAACTTGACACTCTTCCAAAAGTTCAACACTGTTTCCAGATTTCAATCTCTAACTTTGAAAAATCACTATAAATCGTACACATATCCAAATGGAGTTTTCTACCCATGCATTTTAAGCTCACAAAGTGTACTTTAAGCATGCCAAATTTTAGAATTAGATATGAATAGTAATTAATTCGAAATAGGTATCAAATTAGCACATAATTCTTCCAATTTCCACATAGATCCACTTGATATAACCTCTAATCCATGTGTTTTAGCTAGATCTAACATCAAAATCATCCTCCCCTAAGCCTATGTCAATTCGTCCAGCACCTCCTCTTAGTGGATCTCACATTTTTGAATCATAAAACCAAAGATTCAAAGCAATAAACAAGAGGAAACAACTTACTAACCTCAGATCCAAACTCGGTTGAACAAAGTAGGTGTCTTCCTCTTGATATAAGCTTCAAGAATCAAAATTACAAGAGTTTCCCCTTATGTTCATTAGCTTGGACGAAAATGGGGGAGGGAGAGTGCCTATTTATAGCCAAAAAAGTTGGCTTGAATGGACCAAAATGCCCTTGGTTGCTAGAAGAAGGAGTAAGGGCAATTTTGGAAATTCAAGTGGATTTTTGCATCATCCTTACATCATCCTCCTGCATCATCCTTGCATCATCCTTCTAGAACATGCCACGTGTCATTAAAGAGGTGGAGCAGAAGGAAGATTAGATCACAACCGTCGGATCTAAACTTAGCCCTTAAGTTTCCTCCTATTTTACTTGGCCCACATTTCTCCGACTTTCTTTATGGCCTTCCGAGGTTTAGAAAATTCTTCTGTCTGCTCCATAAATTCCCTTTAATTCTTGAGAATATCTATGAATTTTCTTAGACCATAACACTTCCTTTAAACCTTGCATAAAAATTCATTTACAAAAATGCCCTTTTATTAGTAAAACCGGCTCTTTATATTATTAAAGCCACTCCACTGGCCTTTTGGTTACAGGACTAATTTTATAAATTAGTATAACCTTTCAACCAATTAACCTCATTTTTACATACATTTTTGAGGTCTCTTGCTATTTTAAAGAATTACCTCAAACAGTGTACTTTTTACTAGCCACAACCTCATAAATTCCATTTAAATTGCCTTAGGGGTATTTTCATCATTTCTCTTCATAGAAGAGTCTTAGAATATTATTTCTCATTTTTTGGGATTTTTCTTAGAATTTTCTGTATACTCTTCCATTTTTACCCCTGTTGGTCATAACTTTTGAATTTACACTTTAGTCCTTGCTTGGACTTAACTTTATATAATCATCTCTTTGAGGCTTCTAGCTTAACCCTTGCCCTGTTTCTACTCTCTTTTCTCTTTTTAGGCCCAAAAGTCTAGATGTTACATGTTCTGGCGCCATTGTCTCATCTTAATTAAGTACATATATGGCACCATCTTAGAGGAGCATAGATGAAAGTAATTAGCTCTACTGATAGGCTACTTAACCTTACTGAGTCACAAAGTGGAGATTTCACTATAATGGGTAGACAAAGGACTATCTAAAATATTCCCGTACTACGTTCCGATTTTTATGTTGTCCATAAATATCTTCTGCTGACTCAGCATGATGACTCATAGGTGTCATGATTGTATTTGGTGACTCAGCATGATGACTCGTAGGTGTCATGATTGCATTTGGTGACTCAGTATGCTGACTCAGCGCCATCATGATAGTGTTTAGATATTTTCTTTCTCATTTTCCTATAAATATTCTTAAATAATACTTAATCGGGGTTACCTTCTCTAAATTCTTTCTACCGGCTCGTAAATCTATTGATCTGCCTTTGGGTTTTCTTCTTTCCTTTTCATCACGAGAAATTCCTCTAATTTTTCTCAGGTCAAAAGTCAAACTTTAGACAGTTATTTTGACTTTCCCCGGATAGGGTATAAATAGGCCTTAAATTTGATTAAAGCTAACCTTGTCAGTTTCTAGGGATGGAATTAATTTTACAATCTATGTAAATTCCTCAACTACTGTCCCCCAGTTTTTCTTGATTATTTGAGGCCGTCTCATACCTTAAATAATTCAATTTAAGTTACTATCTCAAATTACTCAAAACCCTAGAATGATTTCAGGGATTTCTGTCATTTCTAGCCTTATATCAACTCTAGGATCCTATTCCCATTTTTCTGGAATTTTTCTAAGTCATTTAGGCCCTTTTTGCTAACTCTGAGCATTGACCAACCAGAACTTTTATTATTTACAATTAGGTCCCTACTTGGCCGAGGAGTCTTTTGTTTGCAATTTGGTCCCTCCTTAGGCCTAACCTTCGGAACCATCTCTTGCAAGTTTCTGGTATAACCTCTGACCCTTAGTTGTTTCCAGTTCATCATTCTTTAGTCCCTGAATAGTATTATTTTACACATTTGCCCTTGGAAAATCTCTTTTTCCTTCCAAGGGATCTCTGAGACTTTCATTGCATTGGACTTAGTAATTATCCTTTCCTTGTACTATTACTTGTATCTATGAGCCAAAATTTGGGATGTTACAATAGCTTACTCTTACTAGAGCAGCGTCGCTCTGATCCGGAGAACCACTTCCCTAATCTTAGAGAGGTATGTCATGGTCAAAACTTTCCTCATATGCAATCTCTGCCAGGGTATATTCCTCAAATACCATATCCCTCTTAAAGGGAGCCTCTCTACTAGATTACTCAATATTATAGGCAGTGGCATCTAGCTATAGGAATCTCATCTCTTAGATTCCTTAATGGCCTGAGTTACATGATTGCACGCTCTTGGATACCTTAGGGACATAAAAGGGTACTATTTAGTCCCTAACATTATCATGTATCTAAGCATCACCGAGCTCTAGGTATTACCCAGGAACTTGCTTATCTCTCTCTGTTCATTAGTTCCCAATACAACCATCCACCTACCTTGTTCTTATTCATTTCCTTTCATCTCTATCCTCAAAAGGGATCTTGCCTGACTTTACTCCTTCTAACTTTCTTCACCTCTTGACCAATTATTCTTATGGTCAGGTATTGATTACCATATCCTCATCACATCACACAGTGAACGTTTAATCACTTTACTGTGTGGTATCTAGGTCTGGCACCTAGGCCATTATTGACCCTTCATTCATTATCATCTAATCTCTGTCCCTCTTGGTTCACTATCCCTTAGGGATTTCTACCTCTATTCAGGGATTTAAACGAACCTCAACCATATTATCCTGTTACATTACCTCTATTGAGGTCACATCGATTACTTAAGGTATAGGTTGACATTCGGTTCCCTTACCAAGGTATTAACTTGTACCTCTGACTGGCTTACTGTACCTTTAACTATTCATTTCTATAGTCATATACTAATCATAAAGTGACCATATTACACAGCAAGCATTGATCATTAAAACATCTCTACTGTGTGACATTCCGGTTAGGTACCTTTAACCAATCATCCGAGGCTTAGATTGTCATCTTGCTTCCCCATTAGGGTTTGGACTCCTATTTCTTACTGGCTTACCATATTCTTAGCCATTACCCTTTGGAGACGTCTTTCAACTTTGACTCATTCCCTAGTCAAGCTCTCTCAGCTCAACCATTCCTCTCCTGAGAGGGAGTCTCTTGGCAATGACTACCTATCTCTCAGGTTACTCTCTGTCATTCCTTACTTCTCTTCTATGGCTATTTCCCTTGTAGAAAAAACCTCAATATCTTAACCTCAGTTGGACCAATCCTAGTAACCTGTTACTTTTCTAATTTAGATTTTTCCTCATACCAGGCTTTGCTTGAACCAATACACTGCTTATACCTTGGTAAGAATCATTACCAGAACTTCTCTTCTATTTAAACACTTACCAGAACCTCTGCTTCGCTTACATACTTGCCAAAATCTCTGCTCTGATACCAAAATGAAACATCCTGATTTTAACCCCACAGAGTACGTATTTGTAAGCGTTATGATTCAAGCAGATCATGATACAAGCCCGTGGATTTAAAATTTCAACATAATTACTCAGATTACTATTCACTGTTTAAGTTCCAGATTATAGGTCTAATTTTAAAAATTGATTACTAATTCCATAAAAATCGTATTGAGGTGTTCTAAAATCCTACATAAAGCTATTTTGATGTTCTTTAAGGAAAAAATATCCAATTGGACTTATCTTTGCTCAATTCATACAGTTTAATCAATAAATATTACTGTTCATTTCATAAAATCTGGAATGTCTAGATTCCATGCCTCAAATTTGGAAATTCGTATCTCCTTATGTACACATCTAATTAAGGTGATCTATCTCTAATTTTAAAGCTTGAGATGTGTACTATGAGTCTGCCAAATCTCGTGACTTAACTCATTCTTTTGATAGGTCATACTGGAGCTACAAACTTACTGCTCCACGACCTACGTTTTATCCCTTAACATCTTTTTATTTTAATTCTTTTTATTTCTTTGGCATACATAACATAGGCTTACTTTTTGCCGTTCATGCTCATACATTTTTATACATGCCATAAGCATTATAATTAAATACATGGCATCATAGACATCCATAACATAAATTACATAATAGGAGAATTACACATTGAATAATAATATCATTCATTAATATAAACAATTCTCCACTTTCTTCTCCTTGCTTCTCATGCCATTACTGCCCATCATTGATTGACCTAAATAGTTGGTTAGAGAGGGGGTGAGATTTGGGGGAATCTCAGTAGCAAACAATACCATATTAATCATGCTAGATGGATGCTAATGCACTACACGCAACTTATTTATTCTCTTGTTAATTAGTGACATATTAGCATGCTCAAAGCTAACTTCTTGATGCATGGCCATGGAGACATAATCTGCTCATCATGAATAGTAATTATAGTAGCTAAAATATGTCACATTAACATTCAAATAACATGTACACAGCAACTCACAAGCATACAACATCAAGCAATAACAATAGGTAAGTCCACTACCTTGCACCTCAAGCTTTCCTCTTACTTTTTCTTTGATTCCCTTGACTTTCCAACCATGTGGGCATTCAGTTAACGTCACCAAAAATCCTCTTGGATGTTCCAAGGTCCTGGACATAGTCACATTGATCACACAAGCTATTAGAACCACTAGATTACATAATATTCAAGACTAGCTCTCTTGAACCTCAACCCTTTCTCTTGGTTTTAGGGCTTTCTTTCTAGCTTTTCTAACATAAATCTCATCATTTTCCATCCTTAAGATTCATTTCTTGTCAATTAGGACAACTTTAGATGGCCTTAGATTCAAGAAGATCAAATCTGAAAATTTTCCTTCACGGGTACTATTCATGCAGAAATTTCAGAATTTTTACTCAACTTTGAAAATTCATAATTAATTCTAGAAATATCAAAACTAAGTGGTTCTAACTCTCACTAAAATATCGTTAAGTTGTCTTTAAAAAAATAGTTTCAGGAACCAATTCTATGCTGAACAGTGCCAGAATTGTACGGAATTCGACACTCTTCCAAAGGTTAAACATTGTTTCCGGATTTCAAACCCTAACTTTGAAAAATGACCATAAATCGTACACATATCCAAATGAAGTGTTCTACCCATAGATTTAAAGCTTACAAAGTGTACTTTAATAATCCCAAATTTCAAAATCAGATACAAAGAGTAACTTATTCAAAATAGGCATCAAGTCAGATGCTATAACCATCACATACCTTGATCTTGAACCTTGAATCTTGTTCCTTCTTCTTGCCCTTCACCCCTACATTTTCTCTTTTAATTTTGGCAGATTTTTTCCTCTACAAATGGCTGCCATAATGCTCTTTCAAGGTGGGGTATTTATAGCCAAAACTTTGGCTTAAATGGACCAAAATGCCCTTGGTGGCTAATAGAAAGGGTAAGAGCAATTTTGAAACTCTAAGTTGATTTTTACATCATCATTGCATCATCTTTTTACATCATCCTTACCTCATTCTTCTATAAGATGCCAAGTGTCACAAATGTGGTGGAGGAGAAGGGAGATTAGATGCTAGCCATTGGATCAAACCTATTCTCTAAGTTTCCTTTGAATTTACTTGGCCCACATTTCTTTGGCTTTCTTTATGGCCTTTCGGAGCTCAGAAAATTTTTCTGTCTACTCCATAAATTCCCTTTAATTCTTGAGAATATCTATAAATTTTTTAGGCAATAACACTTCCTTTAAGCCTTGCATAAAAATTCATTTACTAAAATGCCCTTTTATCGGCATAACAGGCTTTTTAATTTATTAAAGCCACTCCACTAGCCTTTTGGTTGTGAGACTAATTTTATAAATTAGTACAACCTTTCATCCATTTAACCTCATTTTTGTATACATTTTTTAGGTCTCTTGCTATCTCAAATAATTACCTCAAACGGTATATTTTTTACCGGCAACAACCTCATAAATTCCATTTAAGCTGCCTCAAGGATATTTTCATCTTTTCTCTTCACAGAAGAGCCTTAGAATATTATTTTCCATTTTCTAAGATTTCTTTTGGAATTCTTTGTATATTCTTTCATTTTTGCCCCTATTAGTCATAACTTTCTGAATTTACGTTTTAGTCCCTGCTTGGACTTAACTTCATTCAATCCTCTCTTTGAGGTTTCTAACTTAACTCTTAGCCTGTATCTAGCCTCTTTTCTCTTTCTGGGCCCTTAAGACTTTGTTGGATCCTCTAGCCTTGATTATACTTGAGCCCCTAAAAACTTTCACTTGGCAGTTTAGTCCTTAAAACTGCTTTGACTTCATTTCTCATCCTTGGGACTTCTACTCAAAAGGGGTCTAATAGCCTATCTAATTTAGGCTATTTCTGGTACTTATAGGCCTAAAAGTTGGGATGTTACAGGCAGGGAGTACTGTCCTGAGGTGGTTAGGGGATTCTACTACAGTATGGAATCCATTGAAGAATTTAATGACTAAGATAATCTGGTGAATGAGTATCTCAGAACAAAACTCAAAGGCAGAACTCTCATTCTCACTCTTACAAAGTTAAATGAACTTCTGGGGACTCAGGATTATATGAGAGGTCATGATATGAATAACCTAAAAGCCTACAAGATCCTGATACAGAGTGACAATTATCCTGGCGAACTGAACTTTCCTCCCAAGCAAATATACGATTATTACAGAATAATCTAGTACATCTACTCAAGGAGCATGGTTAACAAATCTAGCAGTTTCTCTCACCTAAACCAAGATGACTATTTCCTGTTGGCCAGAGTCATCCAGAATCATCATTAGGAGAAGATCAATATATGAGCCTTGATTTAGAGTGAGATGAAGGACTTTGTTCTCAATAAGTATAAGTCTACACCCATTCCATATCCTCCACTAGCCACCTATCTACTTCAAGTGCATAACATTACACCTCTAGAGCCTGGAGAAGTCAAAGTGAAGGTATCTACATTTGGCATCAATCAACTTAATAAGATAAGGACATCAGTGCCATTTAGACCCTCACAGAAACTGGCACAAAAAAAAGGAAACAAATAGTTGCTAGCACCTCCAGAGCCCAAGATGAGGTAGAATCCACAACAGCTCTCTCTTACTCTTCCAGACCATTATTTTTTGGGAAACTCAATCAAGGAAATGTTTCAGGCAGAACTTTAAGACTTTAAGATAAGAGTATATGCCATGGCCAAGGGCTATGAGGAAATATCAGATAAGAAATTTGAGGGCCTATACACTATATTGGATCTATACTGCCAAGCCACGACAGTCTTGGAAGGGAAGTCTCTCAAAGATTTGACCTTGTAGAAAAAGAGATCAAAGAACTCAAGGGAATGGTCGCCTCTCTTTGCACAAACTTCTCCGCTCCTAGCACTTCTTTTAGCTTGGAGGACCTTCTTTCTCATCCACCCTCTCCTCCTCACCCTGATCCTGAACCACCATCCTCTCCTATCCCTACATCCACCATTTCTGTTCCACCCTCTGTTCCACACACATCTCCTACTCCTCCCTTTACCACTTTAGCTATCATTCCAATCCTTCAGCCTACGCCTTCCATTTCTTTGCCACCTATTTCTCAAACTCTCTCTTATTTCCCAGCTTCCTCCTCTCCCTATTCCACTTACCTTACCCACTTTTGCTTCTCCTTCCACTTCCTCTGATGTTGACAAAAAGGAAGAGAAGAAAAGTTTTGATTAGTTTTACAGTTCTTTGCTATTTTATTTATGTTTACTGTCATATTTATGTAAATTGAATTTTGGGATTACTGACTGCTTATGCATTCTGACAGTTTGATGTTTTTCTAAGTTCATTAAATGAATATTACTGCTATCAGTTTTTCCTATCTGTCAAATTCTTTTCTGACTTGTGCACTTCTACTGAATTCTGACTCTGTCAAATTTAGTCTAATTAAAATTTTATCTGATGGACTGTGTTGTTAACTTTACACCTATGTTTTGTCATCATTAAAAAGGAAGAGAATGTTAGATTTAACATTTTGATGATAACAAGTTAAGTTATTTCTGGTTTAGTAAGTTGATTGATTACCTGATCTATTAAAGGTTAATCGATCATGTGTCAGATAAACTACCTATGTATTTTCAGTACCTTAGCGCTAAGTTTGATCGATAAAAAGTTAGATAAACCAAAATTTGTGAGTTAATTGATCAATTGATCAATCACCGATAACACTGTTTAATGTAAAGTCTTGCAGAAAATTATCGATCAATTAATCGATAATTTAGTATTCAATCAACTGTCAGAAAAAGCCAAGAATCTTGGTAAGCATTTATCGATCACTTGATCGATCAAGTAGTTATTGATGAGAACACAGATAAATAGTAAAGTCTTCCTACTCACTTTATGTTCTGTTTAATTCACCATTCATCGATCACTTTATCGATAAGATCTTAATTAATAACCTGTTCAAACATTGCATGATAACTTACTTCTAGTTAATTGACAATGTGTTCTGTCTAAGTATTCTGTCAAGATCCTTAATCGATCAATCATTTATTGATCAAATGATCAATTATCATCACCTTTACTGCACATATTGATTTGAGCTATTTTCATATCATCTAATCGATCACTGATTTATCGATAAAATGATTGATCATTCAGACCTTTGCATATTCTGTTTTCACATGACATGATAGGTCAAAGTTTTTCCTGGTCTTTTCTACACAGAGATTTTAATGACCATCTATCGATCACTTAATCAATTAATTATTAATCGGTCACTTACTCAGTCATCATCTATTATGTGACTTCATTGTGAAAATCTCTTTCAAACCTTTTATCGATCATTTTTCCTATCAACCATTTATCAATAAAGTATTCGATTAATACACTTTGAAAATATATTTCTCTCATACTTAGCTTTATTGATAATATGATCGATCAAATAGTTTTCGATCATTTGTTTGATCATTAAACCAGTTCACTTTGTAACAACTATTCATGATGAGCTTCAAAATCTTTTAACTCTTTGTCTTCAAGCTTTTCTCACCCTTCCTTTTTAGACTTAAATCTCTATTGAAAGGATTTAAAGGCAAACGTAACTTAAAAATTTATTCTCGCATAACCTATTTAGAGCTCACTATATTCATGTCTCGCCATTTATCGATCATCTATTGATCCATAATCTACTCGATGAATATACATATCTATTTCAATCTTTTTTCTTATATTTAATCAATAACTTAATCGATCAAGACATTGATCAAGTAGGTTTAGATTACATTTGAAGTATCTAATGATTGATTCTATGCTTTCCAAACTATTATATCAATATCAATGGTCACCACTTATTTTGTTATCTTCACAAATTTTCATCAAGAAGAAGACTTACTTCTTTCAAAGGTTTTTACAGATTATGAAGCTCAATGATTATTTAGTAGCCTTTAACCTACCGTGTTAGAAGCATTAATGGTGAACTACTGTTGTAACTGCTGAACACACGTAAGCGATCTTCTAACAGCTAGAAGTTCTTCGGTCTAATAGATAATTAAACTTCTCCAACTATAAAAGGTGTGAAGGGAATTGAATGAAGTATTAAATACGTGAGCTACTATCTGTGAAAAATTTACTGTTGCATTCAATACTCGGTTTTTACCAAGCTTTAGTGTTCAACATTTATACACTTTGTGGGAGAGTTGGATACACCCTTCTTTACTCATTTTCTGAGAGTAACTCAAGAGTGTGGACTCTTAAGGGGATTGTAGCCTTACAGGTAGTAAGGGGGAGTGACTGATAAAATCAATTACTGCATTGAGGCACTAAGAGCCTGTTGAATCTTGGAAACATAGTGGAAATCTCAGAGGTGTTCTGAGGACTGGATGTAGGTCAAGTAATTGAGATTGAACTAGTATAAACTCTGTGTCTTCTTTCCTCAGTGAAATCTTCCTAACTTAATCTCCTCTATTTAATTCGGTTTAGTGTTTTATTATCTCAAATTTTTGTACCTTACCCAATTCACCCCCTCTTGGGTGAAGCTGCCATTAACAATAAGGAATTCTCTTTAGCCAAATATAATGAACTAGAGCCTTTCTATGATTTTTGGAATCATTTTCAGGAGATGTTGGCCATGTGTCCCTACTACCAAATACTGGAAGATCATTTGGTCTAATATTTCTACAGTAGGCTCTTACCTTATGATACAGATATGCTTGATGCTGCAGCTCATGTTTCTGTTGAGGATATGGTAGCAAAAGATGCTTGGGCATTGATTAAAAGATTTGCACTTAACTAACAATATCACAATTCAAGAGATGCAAAGCAATTAATGTGATGGGGAATTCATTAAGAGATCCCTTGTTAATCAAGTTACCTCATGATATGGCTAAACTTACCTTTATAGTTAAAAGTTTGAGGGTGCAATAACCAATGAATATTCTAACATCCAGACTTTTGGGCCTAGAATTTTTAGAAATAGCCTAAATTAAATAGGCTACCAGACTCCTGTGAGCAGAAGTTCCAAAGATGAGAAATGAAATCAAAGCAGTTTCAGGGACTAAACTGCAAAGTAAAAGTTTTTCAGGGGCTTCAGTATAATCAAGGTCAGAGACTCCAGTAAAGTCTCGAGGGCCTAGAAAGAGAAAAGAGGCTAGACACAGGCTAAGGGGTAAGTTAGAAACCTCAAAGAGAGAATCATATGAAGCTAAGTCCAAGCAGGGACTAAACTGTAAATTCTGAAAGTTATGACTAACAAGGGTAAAAATAGAAGAGTACACAAAAAAATTCTAAGAAAAATCTCAAAAAATGGGAAATAATATTCTAAGACTCTTCTGTGAAGAGAAATGACAAAAATACCCCTGAGGTAGCTTAAATGGAATTTATGAGGTTACGGCCAGTAAAAAGTATACCATTTGAGGTAATTATTTAAAATAGCAAAGGACCTAAAAAATGTATACAAAAATGAGGTTAAATGGTTGAAAGGTTGTACTAATTTATAAAATTAGTCCCGCAACCGAAAGGCCAGTGGAGTGGCTTTAATAAATTAAAGAGCCGGTTTTGCTGATAAAAGGGTATTTTAGTAAACAATTTTTATACAAGGCTTAAAGGAAGTGTTATGGCCTGAGAAAATTCATAGATACTTTCTAGAATTAAAAGAAATTTATGGAGTAAACAGAAAAAATTTTTGAGCTCCGAAGGCCATAAAGAAAGCCGGAGAAATGTGGGCCAAGTAAAATAGGAGGAAACTTAAGGGCTACGTTTAGATCCAACGGTTGTGATCTAATCTTCCTTCTCCTCCACCTCTTTAATGACATGTGGCATGTTCTAGAAGGATGATGCAAGGATGATGTAGGAGGTTATGTTTAGGACCTTTGGAACATCTAAGAGGATGTTTGGTGATGTTAAGAAAATACCCATATGGTTGGAAAGTCAAGGGAGTCAAAGGAAAAGTAAGAGGAAAGCTTGAGGTGCAAGGTAGTGAACTTACCTATTGTCATTGCTTGATGTGGTATGCTTGTGTGTTGCCGTGTACATGTTATTTTGGAACACCTCCATACGATTTTTCTAGAATTAGTTATGATTTTTCAAAGTTGGACCTGCAATCAGAAAACTGGACAGTGAACAATAATTTTCGAAAATTAATGTCCAAATTGAAATTTTTAAATTTAAGACCATCCAAAGTGGTCTGGAATGGTTCTAAATGACTGCTAAGGTACTATATACGTAAGGTGTGACAAATATTCTAATACCTCAACCTTCAGCTATGGTAGCTCCGAGTTGTGACTATTGAGGATCATAAATGCACATTTTTAGTGTATGTCTACATAAAGATGAGTAGGTTTCGAGAAGGAAACTCTCAATTTCAAAAGCAAATCCCTACTCTAATACCTATGACCTTAGATGAAGGGATAATCCTAACTTCAAGTGGAGGATTGAAGGAAATCAAGAAAACTTTAATGGAGGAGGCCAAGAGAACTACCAAGGGAGCTGAAGAAAAATGGTGCCTATGGACAAACCTTCTTCATCTTCAAAAAGTGATGATATAGCTTTGATTTTGAAAGGCATATCTAGTATAAATAATGATCTTGTTGATGTGAAAATTGAAATAAGTGGCTTGTCATCTAGACTTGAGTAAGAAAAGTCTAATACCAATGCAAGATTGATGGCTATGGGAAATAAACTTAATTCTTGTTTGTCTAATGTTTTTGCTAAGTTAGAGTAATGAGAAACCAAGCATGAAAATCTTAACTCCTATATGACTAACTTCTCCAACAACATAAGTGAAAGACAAGCTAGAAGTAGTGATTCTATGCCATCCAATACTGTGATAAATCCTAAGTCTCTAAATGCCATTACCTTAAGGAGTGGTAAAAGAGTTGATTTCAATGAAGAGCTTGAGGATGATGAGGTTGATGAAGAAATAGTGGTGGAATCACCTCTACTTCCAGTAAGCCTAGAGAGAAAGCTACTTAAGAAGTCTGAACTATCCCCTTAGTTGCCTTAGGGGTTCAAAACAAATAACTGGAAAGAAATATGCAATAAAGTGGCACAATCCTAGTTGTATCACTTTAGGGAACCAAAATGAAAATGATTACCTAGGAAAACTATATACGAAGTCAACAAGTTTAGAGGGTTTGTTTGTCTATTTCTAAATGAATGTATGAATTTTATCTTTTAGAATGAAATGCGATGGTTGAATTGGTTGAATGACAAAAATGAAGCAAGCAGTTTAATAATGATATAAGTATTTCTCTCTCATAATCACCTATGCTTTCCTTACTTTAAATAGTTTAGGAGTTAGCTAGCAATTAGATCACCAAGAGCCACATCTAGTTTAGGCCCAAATGCATTGAATATGAATTAACCATAATTAGGTTAATTAAGCATAACTAACAGAATTGGAATCAAGAATTGTATTTAACACATAGAAAGAATGAGACAACTAAGCCGCCTTAGATTGTCATTAGATAGTCTCAACAAATTCAAAGCAAAAGCTATACCAAGTCAATTACAAAGAATTGAAGATTTTAAGATCAGATGCCAAATACAAGTCTTGAAATTCCAAAGCTACACAATTGATTCTCTAACATAGATCTAGTCTAATACAATTCATTTACTCATCAAATAGCATTCTTAAGACCTAAGAACTACTAATCAATGGAGAAGAAGAGAAGTAATCAGTAGAACTCCCCTAATTAGCTTCAAGCTCAAGCCATTGCCATTGTGAGAGAGGGATGAGGAATCTAGCCACTCATGGATGATTTCTTTACCAAGCTCTACGAAACGTCCTTCCATAATAGATTCAAAGAGAGGTACAAAAATAATGATGAAAAATAGAGAGAAGTTAAAAGACGTAGAGAGTAAAAGAGAGGAAGCCTGATGTGAATATTGAAAAGAAGATAGAATGTGATGATCTCCCTCTTCTAGAGCTTATATTCCCTCAATTTTGAAGTGTTCGTGACACATCCAGGAATTTTATAATTAAGGGTAAGGAATTCCCCAGACATTTAAGGGTCAGAATAATTGGAAAAATATACTAGAAATTTCTAAAAATTATGGAATAATTATGAAAGGTAGAGAAAAGGCCGTGGATAGTATTATAAGCTCAAAAAGTGAAATTATGATAGAAAGAATAATTATTGAATTTTCAGTAATTATTGAATATTGACTAATTAGGAAAATAGGTCAAAAATAATTATGAAAATATATTTCCAAGCCTCGCAAAATGAAAAAGAATAAGGATGATGTGCCTTGAGAATTATATGATAAGGTATAAGTGGTTTTATGTCCAAATTAGCCTTAGAGAAATTACAAAGGAATTTAAAGGGGAATTAGGCCAATATTGCATTTTATTTGGAAAATTTTCAAATAAATATGTGGAACGAAAATAAAATTCCAAGAAAATTTATATGATATCCCAAGAAATTTATAAGAGATTATGAGATTAAAAAGAGCACCATAAATATTCAAGATATTCCCTAATTCTTAAGACAAGTAGAAAAACCCTTATAAAAAAGAAAATGGTTTTTTATTTTAATAATTAGTAGGAATATGAGATTTTAACAAAAGAGGACATTTTGGGAAGAGAAAAATGAGGAAAGTGAAATATGGATCTAACAAAAAATAATTATAGAGGTTAAAGTACTGTAACTATAGAAAAGGAATTAAACCAGAACAAAAGCACACTGATAAAACAAGAAGAGTCTTGCATTTTAAATGGCCCACAAGTTGTCATGTGTCAAGCCCCTAATGGAGAGGATTTAAAGTCGCCAAGTGTCAAGCTATGTAAGGAGAGGATCTTATCTTTTGGAATTGAATTTCATTTGGAATTACTTAATTAGGCAAGAGATTACAAGATGGTTTAGAGTGTTGACACCTAGCATGTCGTTAATGTTGGTAGTTGAGATATTTGCCTATTAGTAGAGCTCTTCCTCCCGCTTCCAAGACCACTCTTTTTGGAGGACATGATCTATAAGTAGAGGGGAACCCTTGCCAACCATTTTCTTGAAGTTCAAACAAGAGAAGAGTTAGCCTTTGTGATCATCCAAGCTAAGGATCAAGGTTAGTGGGTTATTGCAAGTTGTTTCTTACTTGTTTTGCTTGAGTTTGATAGTTGGAAAAATCTATTCTTGCCCTTTATGTGTGCTGGCAAAAATACTTGAGGTTAGGGGAAGGAAGTTTTGTTACAAAACATAGTTAAAACACTTTGATTCAAGGTTGTTTTAAGTGGTTTTAAGTTGTTGTTTGAAAGATTTCATGGTTAATTTATAAGGTGGATTGTCTGGCCAAAATGAAACTATAACCTAGGATGAGATTTTCATAGTTTTGATGCCTCCATTATGTTTTTATTGGTAAATGGTGTAGGGTGAACCTAAAGAACAAGCATTGGAAGCATTAGAATTGAAGTTATAATTTTTGGAGTTTAAACCCTATGTCTCAGCCAATCTTAGTTCCTAAAGAAGGAAATTTATTTTTATAAATCCAGGTCGATATTTGGATTCTACACGAAAAATCATATAGGACTGACCCATGAAAGAATTTTTAGGGTTAAGGAAACAAAGCTCCGAAATTCAAAGATTAAGGGGTTAAGGGTTACTTGATGATTGCCCTTGTTTTGTGTGCTTTGGTCTGTAATATGGATACCATTTTTATGGATTGTGATGTTAGGGTTTGATATTTGTGGAAAAGAGGAAGAAGATCAAAGAACCAAAGAGCTTTTGGAGCAAGGTAGTAAGACTTAACTAACTACTAATGTTGACCTTGCATTGTTTATTATGGCATGAATGCTTGCTATCATGTGGTTGAACTATGATGATTGTAATGTGGTTGCTCCTTACATTTTGTTGCCTTAGCTATTGCACATTGAGGTTACCTATTTATAAGAGGATTAGTTCTCGTATGATAGCTAATGTTGAAATGCTTTAATGATGATGCATGTTTGATGTTATGGTTGATTATTCTTACTACTAGGATTTCATTGAAATCTCATCCCTCCTAGATGTAATCTAACATTTTATGAGTGGAATCATCCAAAGGGAAGCTGCAGATTCAAGGGTAATTATGGCATTAAACCATAAAAATCATTTGACTTTTGGTTATGTATAATTATGTTACAAGGATGCCATAATCCTAAGTAGACTGTCAGCTTGGAGCTGCATTTTGATCAAGTTACCGAATGAATTTAATCATAAAATTTGGTGTGCTTATAGATCATGTCCTGAGCTTCAAATGGATAGGTATCATGTTAAAATTGGACAACGGTGCGATTTTGAATGATTTTTCAAACTTAAAGATAGAAATCTGGAAAAGAGGTTTTTACCAAAGTAACAGTGGTAACTTTCTAAAAATTCTGGCACTAATTCAAAAGAAACTAGTTCACAATATTATTTTTTCTTGAAAGATCATTCAAATATATTTTCATAGAATTTTTAACCAGTCCATTTTGAATTTTTTAGATTAAGTTATGAATTTTTGAATTGGAACAGAAACTCTGAAACTTACCAAGTGAACAGTGATTTTACGAAAATTAACAAGATAGGAATTTTTGAGTTTAAGACCATCTAATGTGGTCAAAAATGGCTCAAAATGAACTCTAAGATTTCCTAGAAGTAAGGTGTAACAATTTGGATGGATTTTACAAGGTGAAATGCCAACTGGATGAGCAAGTTGATTGCAGTAATGAAATTCTCTTTCTTTCTCCGAACACTTTATTTTGCAATTTTGAATCTAGAATTTGATCTTTTCATTGCGATAAAGGAAAATGATTACTACGGCGAAACCAAAATGATAGCATTTAAATTAGTGGATCTACATCGCTTATTTAGAGATGTTTGCCATGGTGAAGCGAGAAGTGTGCCGTGGTGAACTCTAGCCGAATGGTTCTTACTTGATTTCTTCAACCTTTAACCATCTACAATAGCCAAATTAAGCTCATGGTCATGTAGTCCAGAGTGTATAAGACGTGTAAGAGTCAATGAATGAACAGAACTCAAGAATTATCATATTAAAACACAAAATTGACTCTTATACCCTTAATGCACAAAGACCTTTGACCTAGCCCAATTATACAATTAAAATCCACAAATGCGTAGGTTTAGACTAGGAAATGTATGTGAAATAAGAGACTTGTCAACTCACCCACAATTAGCCTTTTGCACTCCTAGGCAAAAGAGAATGCAACAAAATAAACCTAATAGTTAAACCCAATGCAATGGAAAGATAAGACAAGGCTAAGAGTGATAAAACATTTAATTCAAGTAACCACTATCTTTAACTCAACACAACTCATTAAGCATTTTAATGCAAAGAAACCAACTATGGCAGATAAAATGATCAAGGGAGTAGAACATAGAGGCTCACAATGGTTAAAGGGTTTCACTTATCTCACATATATTATAGGTCATTTCACTCTCATTCTGCTAATCTAGCTCCTACCATAGGCTTGTAAAGATTCTACTATCTCTGCCACTAGTATACTATGGATCCAAGATCAAGGGGACTTCATAAGGTTGTAATGATGGAAAAAAAATATGGTCAAATGGAATGGTAGTACAATAGGCAAAGATTATGTATGTGAAATAAGGAGATGATAGTTCATAACGATCACTAATAAAATCACTCATGCACTAAAGCAATTGAAAGCCTATGTTTTTCTTGACCGATATGACCAAGTGGCTACACACTTTATTTCTCCCCTCTTTTTCTTTTATATATTTTTCTTTTTGTATGCCTTTTTCTTTGTAACTTTTGAATCTTTTTTTTTTCTTTTTGTTGTTTCTATTTTTTTCTTTGTTTTTTTTGGTATTGATTTTGGCTCTGTCGTGATGAAAGGTGCCCAAAAGGAGAATGATCATCACTAAAGGGGCTTCGCCTCGGTGAAGTATGCTCGTATACAAAATTCCAAAGTGAACTTCAAAGTCTAAAAATGTATGCATTTAAGCTTTGTCAAACCAAAATGAATCCATATGCACAACAATTACATAGAATGATGAAATTAATGAAAATGAATGGTCCAAAAGGGTTGGCAAAAGTTAAAATGACATGGCTTGTGCTTGGGTTTATAAGGGTTTAAAAAAGAACACCCCTATAATTTCCATAAATCCAAAGTATTTATGTGATTTTGAAAAAAAATCTAGGGAAGTTCTAGATGATACCTAGAATTAAGAGGGAACACACAATATGAGAAAAGGAATAAAAGGCTTAAAATCCTTCCAACAAGGTTATTCCACTATGTACTATCCCTATGATCAAACTGTGTACTGAAGTTAGCAAGATTGCATCTCAATCATCCCACTCAAACCATTAGGCAAAGATTCATGATTAGCTAAAATAAATGCAATCAAACTGAGCTATGCTCAACCATCCAAAAAGATTGTGCAACAAAGGTTAATTTGAAGTGCCAAAAGTAGCAAAAGTTAAGTCAAAGAATATGGGAAGTGACAAATGAAAGGAATATGCATTTGAAAAAGAATTTCTAGCAATTGACCATTTAGAAATGTAGAAATCAGTCTCATAAGCAACAAACACATAAACATGGCAGTAATCACACTCTCCCCCACACTTGGAATTTATTTTGTCCTCAATGCAAACATGCAAACAATCCACATCCAACTTTTATGTGAAGTGGTACATTATGAAGTCTAATTTAAAACTGAAGCACAATCTTATCACTATCACGAAGGAAGAGAGAAGGAAAAGCAAGATGGGAATGATGTAAAAAAATGATAGTGGACAATTAAATACCAAATATGGAAATGACAAAGCAAGGAGTAAGGGGTAAATGACTAAACTACTAAGTAAAGAAATGAAGACAGAAACTAATAGCTATAAATTCTGCTAGATGGGTTCCTTCCCCACACTTTCTCCTAACTATCTAGCGTAATAACAAGTATCACCAGAAAATCACTCAAAATAAAAGGAGAAAAATGGGAGGGAACAACCATGTAATTAGGGTGGCCTTTGGTTCTGATAGTCGTGCTTAAGTAGATGACTATTGACTTGTGAAATGATACCAGTTGCCTCATCTACTAGTGTCACACCTTACTATTGGATCCACTTAGGGTTTAATTAAAACTATTTTAGAGCACATTGGATGGTCTTGAGCTCAAAAATTCATGAAAAACACTAATTTTCGGATTTTTACTGTTTATCAGGTAAAAATCTAGTTTTCTTACCCAACTTCAAAAATTCATAACTTAATCTAGAAAAATCAAAATAAAGTGGTTAAAAATTATATAAAAAGCTCTTTGAATGATATTGCAAGGACAAACAATCTTATGAACCAATTCCATTTGCGAAAGTGTTAGGTTTTTGTGAAAATCACCTCTATCCATTTGGCAAAAACCCTTTTTTCAGATTCTAGGCCTTAACTTTGAAAAATCATTAAAAATCGTGTAGTTGGTCATTTTTAGCGTGCTACCTATCAATTTGAAGCTCATGATGTCAAATTTAAGCATATCAAATTTCGTACAAAAATTCATTCATGAACTTAATCAAATGTGGCTCTAATTTGGCGTCTTGCTTAAGGGTTACATCACCAACCATGCATACTTATACATAACCAAATAATGTTTCCTCATGGTTCATTACCATATTTATCCCTGGATTTGCAGCCTCCCTTTTGATGATTCTGTCTCTAAAATATTAGGTTACATATGGGGGATGAGATTTCAATGAAATCCCAGTAGCAAAATCAATCAACCAAAACATCAACATGCATCAATTACAAGAATTCCAACCTTTCGCTATTAATAGGAAACTACTTTACCTCATATATATAGTACTCTAACATGCAATAGCCAAGGCACATAAAGCAAGGAGTATAGCTACACAATCATCATCATCATCATCATTTAGATCAGCCACACAATAGCACATGAAATTGCATAGCAATCAATGCAATACTCAACATTAAGGTTAATTAAATCTTACTACCTTGATCCAATACTCTTTGATTTTCTTGTTCTTCTTTCTTGCTTCTACAAATGTCAAACCTAACATGGCAATCCACAAAAAGGGCAGCAAAAATCATCAATAATTCCACATAAAAATCAACAACATAACTTAAGGACAACTTTGTCCCTTAAAGCTTCCACCTTTGTTCTTTAAATTTTAGAGTTTGGTTTCCATAAACCCTAAAAATTCCCTCTTGACTCATTCCTACATGATTTTTCATGTAGATTCCAAATATCTACTTGGATTTAAGAAAATAAAACTCTCTCTTCTTGTTTTAGCTTGGATGAACCACTATGGTTCATTTTCTAAAAATTACAACTTTGATTCTATGGCTTCCAACACTTGTTCTTTAGGTTTATCCTACATCATTTTCCATTTTGAACATAATGGGAGCTTCAAAACTTTGAAAAACACATTGAAGGGTCCAGATCTTGCTTTGGCTAAAATGGTCCTCATCTAACATACCAAAGAAAACACTTCAAAATCAACCTATAACCACTTATAACTATTAGGATCTATTATGCTTTGAAGTGTTCTAGCAAGTTTGAACAATAAAACTTCCTCCCCTACACTATAAACATTTTGGCCAGCTCCAAATAAAGAGGGAAAACCAGAAATTTCAACCATACAAAGCATAAAAACGAGACAAGGAACAGCTTGAAACCAACAACTAACCTTAAATCTCACTTAGATTATCAAAGTTGCTCCCTTCTTTTTGATTTCCCCATCAAGCTCTCTCTCTTCCCTCACCTTTTTCACTTGGCCAAAATATAATCTGAAAATAGGGGGAGGATTGCTCATTTAATGTGCACAAAATATCTCACCTGCCAATATTAATGAGAAGCCAAGTGTCAAAAGCGTACTCTTTCTTGAAATTTCCCTCTTAATCACTTAATTCCAATTGTAATTAATTTTCAAAAGTCAAACTCTCCTCCACTTGAGGCTTGACACTTGGAAAGTTTAATTACCATTCATTAGAGGCTTGACAAGTGGCAACTTGTGGGCCAAGTAAAGCGCAAGACTCTTGTCTTCACTTTATCAGTGCACTTTTACTCCGAGTTTAATTTCTTTTCTATAATTACAGTACTCTGGCCTTTATAATTATTTTTGTCAGATCCATAAATTATTTTTCTCATTTTTCTCTTCCCAAAAATCCCTCTTTATCTCAAACTCAATTTTTCATTAATAAAATAAAAAGGAAAACTGTTTTCCTTTTTATTATTGATTTTTCCAATTGTCCAAATAATTAGGAAAAATATTGGGTATTTGAGGGTCTCTTCTTAATCTCATAATTTCTTATAATTCCTTGGGACATCGTAGAAATTTTTTTGAAATTTTATTCTCCTTCCCAATATTTATTTGGAATTTTCCAAAATAAAAGGCCTTAAACTAGCTTAAATTGCCCCTAAATTCCTTTGTAATTTCTCTAAGGGCAATTTGGTTATAAAACTAATTATATAACCTCATATAATTCTCAAGGAACATTTTTCTTATTTTTTCTTAATTTTTTTAGGCTTGAAATATTTTTTCATAATTATTCTTGACCAATTTTCTTTAATTAGTCAAGCTTTTCATAATCGACTAGAAAAATTATAATAATTATTTTTCCGCCATAATTCTTCTATTCCTCCTTATCCTTTTTTCCCTTGAATATTTAGGAATATCCTTATTCCTAATTGCCATATTACTGAATGTGACAACTAACTCTACCATGCCAAATAGGTAGACTTTGATAATAGTAAAGGGACCATCCCATCTTGTCACAAACTTGCCTGGCATTATCTTGAGTCTAGCCTTACACATTAAGACTTTCTTGCCCATGTGGAACACCTTTTGCAACATCTTCTTATCGTGTATCATCTCGAGCTTATCTTTGTAGATCAAAGTATTTTCATAAGCCTCAAGTCTCATCTCTTCTAACTCTTGAAGTTGCATCCTCCTATTAGTGAGTGAGGACTCTAGATCTCCAGTACATGCATTGATAGCCTAATAAGACTTATGTTGGAGCTCTATAGGAAGATGGCAAGATTTGCCATAAATTAAGTGAAAAGGTGACATCCCAATTGGGGTCTTATATACAGTCTGGTAGGCCTAAAGAGCTTTTTCTAGCCATTCGCTCAAATCCTTCTTATTCAGTCTCACAATCTTCTTAGGAATCCTTTTAACTTCCCGATTGGAGACTTCAGCCAATCTACTAGTTTGTGGGTGGTATGGTAATGCAAGTTTGTGAGTTACTCCATACTTGACAAACAATGATTTGATGACCCTATTGTACAAATGTGTACCTTGATCATTGATAACTGCCCTAGGAATACATACCTACAGAAAATATAAGGACATAAGAACTTGGCAACAATAGTATAGTCATCCTTTCTAGTTGGCAATACCTCTACTCATCTAGAAATATAGTCTATTGCAAGCAAGATATAAGAAAATGCAAAGGAAGAGGGAAAGGGTCTTATAAAATCCATGCCCTATACATCAAGTATCTCATAAAAGTGTATAGGCCTCATAGGCATTTCATGCCTCTTACCCAAACTCCCAACTTTTTAACATCTATCACATGCTTGACAATAATCATGAGCATCTCTAAACAAAGTAGGCCAATAGAAGCCATACTCTAATACTCTCCTAGCAAGTTTGTTCCCACTAAAATGTTCCCCACAAGATAAAGAATGAGCAAAAGTAAAGATATAGGTAATCTCATTATGCGGACACATCTCTGAATAATTTTATCACTACATTACTTCCAAAGAATAGGTGCATCCCATACATAATATCTCAAATCCTTCTTCAATTTCTTAACCTGAAATGGAGACATGCAAGGAGGAACAACATTAGAGACAAAATAATTCACAATATTAGAGTACCAAGGCTCTTGCACGACCAAGGCAAGTAAAGTAGCATTAGAAAAACCATAAACAATAATATGGGAAGAGTCAACTCCCTTAGTTTCAACTAGAAGTCTACTAAGATAGTAAGCTATATGGTTTTTAGCACTAGCACGATCTTTAATCTCTATATCAAACTCTTGAAGCAAAAGAGCCCATCATAGCAAACTTGATTTTGATTGAGGTTTCTTAAACAAGTACCTTATAGCTGCATGATTTGTATACACAACCACATGAGAGTTAATAAGATACTGTATGAACTTATCAAGTGCAAAGACCATGGTAAATAGCTCTTTTCTCTATGGTAGTGTAATTCACTTAAATAGAGTCAAGTGTCTTTGAAGTATAAGCAATCACTCTAGAAACTTTACCCTCTTTTTGGCCAAGCATAGTGGCTATAACACTGTTAGAGGCATCACAAGATAATTCAAAATGCAAATTCCCATTAAGAGCACAAGTATAGGAGGTATAGTGAGCATAGCTTTCAAACTATCAAAGGCATTCCAACATGTATCATCAAATATAAGTTCACAATCTTTCTTGTGCAAAGTAGAGAGGAACAAGGTAATCTTGCTAAAATCCTTAATGAACAGCCGACAGAACCCCGCATACCCTAGAAAAGACCTTAAGTCTTTCACACAAGTTGTCACATCTCTTTTAATATCCCATTATGCATCAATTGGAACTATTATAACATATTTTCCAACATTTCTGAGCGAAAAATTTCAATTCTACAATTTTCCCTTTTATTCTATACGTGCACTGTTCATTCGAATTTAGGCCAACTTTGAAAATTCATAACTAATTCTAGAAAAATCAAAACAGGATGGTTCCAATTTTCACGTGAAGCTTGCTAAGAGTTATATAGAGGAAAAATATTCATTAGACTTAATTCCATCCAAATTAGTACCAGAAAATTTGACAAAGTGCACTGTTCATATGGTTAATTTTTGAATTTTCAATATTTTAGCCCAACTTTTGAAGGGCATAACTCTTAGCACAAGACTCCAATTTTAATGGTTACCACTTGCTTTAAATCTAAAATAGAGATCTATTTCCCTATGAAATCTTAGGTCTAGATTCTATCATTTGCTTATTATTTTATGTGTCACAAGATTGGCCTTTTTTAGGGTATTTTTATCCCCTAATCCCATTTTTCTTGAATTTATTTTCCTTTTTCCTTCTTCTCTATCCTTTTGACATTGCACCATTCAATATTTCAGCACTTGGGCATGTCATACCAATATAATTTATAACATATTATCATTCATAATCCATTACAAACTTGGCATAAAGTTTGGTAAAACATTACATGACATTCCAAAATAATAAAACATTCACAAAGCTCTCTCATCCTAGCATCAATTCCTTGCCTTGATCCATGGATAAGCCACTTCCTAAATGATAAATAAATTGATATAGGAAGAATGAGATTTCATAAAAATCTCAGTAGCAATTGAACTATAATTATCATGTAAATCAAGCAAGCTATAATGTGACATATTATAAACTTCAAGACATCCTCAAGCCACATAAAATCATGCTCAACATCATGCTAGGAGAGAAACACCAATACTTTCACAATAACATAATTCAATGCATTTGGCCAAAGCATAATCCAAAGTCATCCAATCAACCAAGATCACACTGCAAGTTCCTTAATCCAAGCAAATAACATAATCATATTAAACAAGCAAGATAAACAATCAAATTATAATTCAATACTACCTTTTAATACTGGATAGTTCCGGTCTCCTCAAGGGATAATGATTCTCCTTGATTCCTTCTCACAAAGCCTATTAATTCAAGCATAAATATAAGCTATATTAATAATCAAACAACTTAAACACAATCCTTTAACTTTAACTTAACAATTTCCCCCCTTTTTCTCGGATTTTTAACAAAATAATTCCTCCATTAGAATCCATGATCTCTTGGCTCAATCCTCCACAATTTTTCATAAGGAATCCAAATATCCAATCATTTTTTTAAAAATCAAACTCCTTCCCTATGAAATTATAGTGGCCGAATAGGGGTATATAATTTTAAAAAAAATTCTATTTTTGATTCCAATGATTTTAAACACTTCCCAATAGTATATCCTTGCACAAAAACACATTTTAAACCCATTAGAATCATCAAATCAATGCAAAACAAACCCCTTTGACAAGAACACCCCTTGGCTGAAATGAACATATATAGCCTTAGGTTGATTTTCATCCAAAAACCACTTTATACACCACTTTAACAAGCTTGATCCATATCATATTTAAGGTTTCTATCCTTCCCTAATAGCCAAGCATGTCAACCAAATTTGTGCAGCATTTTCCCTTAATTTTTCAAGCCAAAACCCTAACTAAAACTAGCTTAAACTTAGGGATAAGAAGGCTTAAGCATACCTTAATGTTTCCTTGATATAAACTGAATGGTTCCTTGCTCAAAACCCTCTCAAATTTGATCTCCTCGGGTCTGGACACAAAGTGGCAGTACCTTCCCTTATTTTTCTAATTTTCCAACATTTTCCTGTATTTTAAGAGGAGTATTTATAGAAAATTCAATTTGTCCCTCCCCCTCCCTTGTTGGCCAAAAATGTGACATATAATGGAGAGTATGTGGCAGCCATCAAAGCAGAAAAGGTTTAGATATAACCATGTGTCCAATTCTAGAGTTTTCTAACATTTATCCCTTAATTTTGCATTTTATTTAATTAACTATAGTAGGGTCTGGAAGCTGCACAAATTTCAGCTTGGATTGGGTCTAATGTGGGCCCCACAAATGGTCTAGGCTAATCCAAAAAGATGGCCTACAATCCAAATCAAAATCCCAAATCAATTTGAAACTTTATCGGTTACTATTCACTAGTAACATTTTATAAGTTTTTCAGACTTATAAAAACTCATTTCTCTCCATGATAATTCACCTTTTAATATGGGAACATGATCTAAAAATTTTCAGAATTTTTTGCCACCTCTAGGTATTTATTTTGAATTTTCTCTGATTAGGCCTCTGTGGGTATCATTGCGAGAAAATAAATTTGCTAAAATAAATTTCTGAAATTTCAAGGACTAAAACTAATTTTATAAATTCAAAAAAATATTTAGATGATTTGTCCATATTTTTCCCACAATTATTGAGGCTCTAAGTGATTAAAATAATTATTTTCC
The DNA here is from genome assembly GCF_004799145.2 of Neltuma alba. Taxonomy (NCBI): domain Eukaryota; kingdom Viridiplantae; phylum Streptophyta; class Magnoliopsida; order Fabales; family Fabaceae; genus Neltuma; species Neltuma alba. The sequence goes on from NW_021633132.1 coordinate 308,421, forward strand.
TCCAATTGTTTAATATTTTCCTAAAAAAGTCCATTTATGGGAAATTTCATAATTATTTATTCTCACAATAATTCCACCTTTTGTGCCTCAACCAAGTTTTCAAAACCTCTTATTTATATTTTTCTCATTTTTCAGGAATTTTCTAGAATTGTTCCAAAATTTTCTCGTTTTGTCCTTCATAGATTGATAATTACAAAAATGCCAGCCCTGACCTTATCGGGGTTTTACATCAAAAGTTGTTTCATCTCCCCTTCTAGTTTTTACATTGGCCCCTATCCCAATTTTTAACTCTCTACATCCAAGTGAAATTTTTTAAGATGTGACACAAGTAGGATAGAGAAGGGATGAAATAATCTTTGCTCTATCAACCTCAATTCCCTTCTCAAAGATGAGGTAACCTAAAACAATCCCTCTATCTACCATGAAGTAACACTTTTCAAAATTTAAAACCAGTTTTTTCTCCACATACCTTTCTAAAGCATACTCAAGACTAAGCAGACATTTATCAACATCTCTACTATAAACAATAAAATCATCGATTAAAACCTCCATGTTTTGCTCTAGCAAGTCACTGAATATTGCCATCATACATCTTTGAAAATTTCCTGATTTGTTACACAAACCAAATGGTATCTGCCAGTTAGCAAAAGTACCAAACGGGCATGTGAATTTGGCTTTTGCTTGGTCCTCTGGGGCAATCAGTACTTGAAAGTAACCTAAAAAACCATCCAAAAAGCAATAGTGAGATTTACTAGAAATACGTTCTAGCATTTGATTAATAAATGGCAAAGAAAAGTGGTCTTTCCTTGTAGCATTATTAATTTTTTTTATAGTCTATATACACTCTCCAAGCATTTTGGACTCTAATAGGGATAAGCTCATCTCTCTTATTTTTCACAACAGTAATCGCACTCTTCTTTGGTACAACTTGGACTAGGCTTACCTACTCACTATCAGAAATGGGGCAGATAATCCCTGTACTAAGTAATTTAGACACCTCCTTCTTAACTACATTTGATATAAGAGGATTTAACCTTCTTTGCGTCTATCTAATAGGTCTAGACTATCACATCCAGCATTATGGTAATTAGGAATAAGAGATATTCCCAAATTATTGAGGATTAAAAATGATAAGGAGAAATAGAAGAATTTTGGTGGAAAATAATTACCATAATTTTTCCAAGCCAATTATAGGAATTTGACTAATTAAGGACAATTGGTCAAATGTAAATAAGGAAAAATATTTCCAAACCTTGAAAAATTAAGGAAAAATAAGGATAGTATCCTTTGAGAGTTATATATGAAATTATAAAGTTGGTTTTATGACCAAATTACCCTTAGTGAAATCATAAGAGAATTTAAGGGTGATTTAGGCTAATTAAGGGATTTTATTTGGAAAATTCCAAATAAATATTTTTAGAAGAATAAAATTCCAAGAAAATTCCTATGAGACCCTAAGAAATTATAAGAGATTATGGAATTAAATGAAGATCCTCAAGTATCCAAGATTTTTCCAAATACTTGTGAAAAGTGGAAAAATCCCTAAAGAGTTGGAAATTAATTTTTCTTTTTATTTAATTATTGGGAAATTAATTTTGAGGCAAAGGGGCCAATTTGGGAAGATAAAAATGAGGAGAATAAATTAAGGATTTGATAGAAAATAATTACAGAGGCCAAACTACTGTAATTATAGAAAGGAAGTTAAACTCAAAGCCAAAAGTATACTGATAAAGAAAAACTAGTGTCTTGTAAATCAAATGGATCACATTAAGCCATGTGTCAAGCCCTCAATAAAGAGGATTTGAACTTGCCAAGTGTCAGTCCTCAAATAGAGAGGATCTTGACTTTTGGTAATTAAATTCATTTGGATTTTGTTAATTAAGAAAGAGAAAGCAAGATTAAAGAGGGTAATGACACTTGGATTCTCATTAAAGAGGGTGGTTGGGATATTTTGGCTCATTAAACAAGCTCATCTCCCCCTCATTTTCAAATGTTAGTTTGGCCAAGGGAGGAAATGAGAGAAAAGAGAGGGTTTTGAAGAAGGAACAAGGAAAAACTAGCATCTTTGACCATACAACCAAGGATTCAAGGTTAGTTCTTGATTCTACATAGGTTCTTGCTTTGTTTTCTTTCTTTCTATGGTTGAAAAATCTGTTTCTCCTCTCCTTTGGGTGTTGGCTGAACTGGTTATTTTAAAGGGAAGGGAGTTTTGTTGATCACACTTGCTAAGACACATCAAAACATGTTAGCTCCTAGTGGTTGCAAGTGAGTATAGGTTGTTTTGAAGCATTTTTCTTGGTTGTTTCTTTGGATGTTCATTTTAGCCAAGATGATAACTGGACCCTAGGATGAGTTTTTTAATGTTTTAAGGCTTCCATGATGTTTAAAATGAGAAATGGTGTAAGGTAAACCAAAAGAAACAAGTGTTGGAAGCATTAAAACAAAGTTGTAATTTTTGGTTGAAATACCCCTAGTGGTTTGGTCAAGAGTAGTTGAAAGGAGGAGTTTTATGTTCATGGATCTAAGCACATATTTGGAATCTACATGAAAACCCATGTAGGAATAAGTCAAGAAGCAATTTTTAGGGTTAAAAGGAAACAAGTTCAAAAATAGTGAACAAAGGTGGAAGTTTTAAGGAGCAAGAGTCATTTTTGATTTGTGTTATTGCTTTTTCTTTATTGGTTAATGATTCTTGCTGCCCTTTTTGATGGATTGCATTGCTAGGGTTTGATATTTATGAAGGGAAAGAAGAGAAAGAAAGAAAACTCAAGCTTTTGGAGTAAGGTAGCAAGTTAAACCTAGCTACTAACACTAACTTGGCATTATTGATTATTACACGATTAATTGCTATTATTTGGTTGAACTTTCTTGATTGTGTTGTGGCTACTCTTTGTACTTTCTTGCTTTGGCCTTTGCATGATTGAGTTTTCCAAATGATAAGCATGCTAGTTCATCAATAGTAGTTAATATAGTTATACATAATAATGATGCTTGTTGGTGCTATAGTTGGTTAATTTGCTATTGGGACTTTAATGAAATCTCATTCTCCAAATGCAATCTAACATTTTAGGGCCTGAATCATCCAAGGGAAAGCTGCAAATTGAAGGTTAAATTTGTGGTGTCTTGCCACAAAAATTCGTGGATCTTTTTGGCTATGTATGTATTATACTAACAGTGTTGTAAACATACTGACACTGCCACATTCACGTGACTTTTTGATTAAGCTCCCGAATGTGTTTAATCACGAAATTTGGCATGATTATAGATAATGTCCTAAGCTTCAAATTGATAGCTAACACATTAAAAATGACAAGTATACGATTTTTAATGATTTTTCAAAGTTAAAGGTCAGAATCTGGGAAAAAGGTTTTTTGGCAAATGGACAGTGTCAACTTTCACAAAAACCTGACACTTTTTCCTAAGGAGTTGGATCACAAGATTATTTTTCCTTGAAAGAGAACTTAAAGAGATTTAAATATAATTTTGAACCACCCCATTTTGATTTTTGTGGAATAAGTTATGAATTTTTGAATTTGGGCTAGAGAAACTGGATTTTTACCCGATGAACAGTAAAAATCCGAAATTTAGTGTTTTTGAGATAAAAAGTGAGCCCAAGACCATCCAATATGGTCTAAAATGGTTTTAAATAGAACCTAAGTTGATAAAATAGTAAGGTGTGACATAGACCCTTCTTCCAGTAAGATTCTATGTGTGCAAATTGATGGATTGATCCCGGGTATCACTACCAGAAAAAAGGCTTTTAACGGCGGTTAAAAGTGGCTTTTAACGGCGGTTTTGAAGGCGAAGTTGTTAAAGGCGACGTTGAAAGGTAAGGAAAACACGGCGGTTTTTAACCGCCGTGAAAAGTGGACTTTCCACGGCGGTTTTATATTTAACCGCCGTGGAAATTTTACTTTCCACGGCGGTTTATAAATAAAACGCTGTGGAAAATGATTTTAACGGCGGTTATATGTATAACCGCCGTTAAAAATGATTTTTTTTTAAATTTTGCTTTATTTTTGTGTTTACCACCCTGCAGTTTACAGTTCCAAACAAATGTAGGCAGTGCAAATCATGCAGAACAAGATCAATTAGCTAGTTAATATACAGCAATGAAATTTTTTTTTACACAATTCGAAAATAGGGAAACCGGCCAATATAATAAAACTAAGTGGTTATCAAGGAACATGTATTGGCTAGGTCCAACAATTCTGAAATAGAAGTAACTACTTCTCTGTACAATGGAAATCATGAACAATATAAGAGGGAACCGAGAGAAAGCATCTAACAATGAATTTTTTTAGAAATAACCTATCTATTTGAAAGCTAAATTTCAATTTTTTCTACCAATGTTGTTGACAAAGTGTCCCTCATCAAGTTGATGTTATCCATGAGATATGGCGCAGTATTTTGAAATATCTGTTAATCAAAAATAACATAGTAAACTTAGTCAAAAATGTGAAATAAATTGAAGAACGTCATGCAACGTAACTCATCTTTACCTCGTCTAATTTCTCAGTCGTTCCTGTCTCAATTATGTCATTCATGTAGCGGATGACATAGTATCCACACTCAACATGTCCTTGTTGACAACGGTACTAAAAAAATAAGATATAAAATTGAATATTAGACATTATTGATTATAAACATTAACTTTAATTCATCCAAAAATGTTTAAAAGTTAGTTCAAAACAACATATACCTGTGGAAGAATCCATGTTGGTGCTTGTCTATTTTGTTTAATCACCACGACATTAAAAGTATGAAAAGCCCTATCAACATTATAAGAGAAAATGATATTAGAGCATGCTTGTATAAACTTCACAAGTGATAAATATATAAATAAAAACTAACGTGTCGATGACATCTTTGGTTTCTTCGGATGGGCTTCCACAGAGTGAATCAAACCAGTAAACTTTGTTGTCAAAAGGGGCACAAACAATTAGAGTCCAATGATAACTGCAAAAGGCAAACCATGTTAATTATAACCCGACACATACAACTTGTATATCTCAAATACAATAATACACTTACCCTTCCACGTAAGGTGCAAAATATATTAGCTTTTTGGTCTGACTCATTACGGTCATAATGTAGATTGACCTTGCTTCCACAGTATTAAATTCTTTCTGCACCCTTTGAGGACACATAAAGCCATATGTTCTTTCAAGTCCTCCGTTTCGACAGATTTGATTAAAATGCCTGTTGTTCAAGTAAAAAACATTAGGACATGCATGAAATATAATATGTAATAAGAAAATGATATTGTAACTTACAAAATAGCAAGCTGCATGAAGGCTATATCAAGCTCCTCAAAGTTGAGGAACTGAACGAGGTCCCTCTTATCAATGGTGAAGTCGTATGTTATATCTGAACCCACAACCCCCAACGGCATCTTGAAAGTCACAGGCTTATCCATGTTTGGCACCATGGAATGAAGAACCTCCAAACTGGAATACATAAGCGCAACATCACTAGGAAGAGGCAAGAGTACAGGATCAGATGATGCGCTCGTTGTGGCCTTTTTGCTGCTGCTTTCTTCACCATTGGCTTTGTAATAAGTCTCTTTGGCCACAAAATGAAATGTCCTTTAGCTTGGGCCAAGAGTCGAACCTCATCAGTAGGATTAGGCACTGGTGTACCCCCTGACCACGAACAATCCTCTCCACTGTCACCCTTGCTTGATTGCTCAGAATTTTGTTGCCGTGAATCGTTGTGCCCATGAATGCTCGACCACTAGCAACATGAACAGGTGAATTTTCATAATCCACATAGAGAGAACACGGCATCCCATTGTCTTCGACAGGGTCAGGGCTAGGGTCAGGGTCAGACACTGTCAGTGGCTGTGTCTGATTATTACTGCCCTTTCTGCTTTTTATCACAGGTGAACCCTGAAACATAATATGAAATTAGTTAAGAAACATTAAATAAGTTTAAATGGATCAAATGAATCTTTAGAAGATTTAAAAAGATGTGTGATTATTACATGGGAAGGTTCAAATACTCGGGGCATCTGGAATCCGCTCGTACCCATCATCATCAAAGTCTGTTGAAACTTGGCATCGAATTCATCACGTATCTTTTACATCTCTGCCATGTGTTGTTGACTTAGTTCAGCTCGAACTCTCTCTGTTTCTTCTTGTAGTCGTTGGTCGAGCTCCTCTTTAGATACCATGTTAGCGGAGGATGATCTGGTGCTTCTTCGTGAAGCAGAGCCAAAAAATTCTTTAATACCAATCCCTTTAGGGGCCCCTCAGACTCTTCCGGGATGGTCAGCCTTTCCAATAGCAGTGGCCAAGATATCCATCCGTCCTTGAGGGATGAATGTACCTTGAGATAATTGCTCCTCAAGTGTATCCTATATCATTAAAACAACAAATTCAATTTAAGATAATTGAAAAAAACAATTAATGAAGCATAATTCTTAAATATTACTTACAATCCTCTCAGCAACAGCAGCAGACTGTGGAGTAATGTATTGACCCTTTTTAATCCTCGCCGCCTTCCATTTTTCTTGGCGAGAAGAACGCTCAATAGATGGCATGTAGCCAGTAGGATCTGAAGCAGCAGCCATCTGTGCATTCTTCAGTCGTTCCTCCATCATACTTCTTTCCAACCCACCATACCCTGCACGAGACATGGTATGTGGGTATACATTCTGCTCAGATATTTGTTTGTTCTTCTGACTCAATACCTATGACAATGAAACCAAATTGACAAAATTAGTTTAGTTAAATAAAATATGACCTGATTAAAAAATAAGTTTGAAGAAACCAAACCTGAAATGCAGGGTCTTCACGTTGCTTCATAAAATTCTCCCATGCCTCTTCACTAATAAATACATATCGTTCCTTAGGATGCTCACCCTTTCTTTTTCCATTAATATAATGTGTTGTAAGCATGGACTTAAAATCCCTCCACCGTTCAGCAATTTGCTTCAACAGACGGTCTCTCATTTGTTTAGTGGCAGGAATATCAAATGTCAGCTGCATGCAATACAATAATAGCATAGAGTTATAAAGTAAATAAACAACTATAATTGAAACAAGTAGAGAAAACAATGCACAATATACCAATATATCCTCCCAAAGGTTTTTCTTCAAATCTTTGTCCACCTTCTTCCAGTTAGGAATGTCAATGCTAATTTTACTGCGTGCGAGATAACCCACATAACTAGTAAATTAAGCCCCATCCTTTCCTATAGGCTTCAGATCATCATCAAACTCCACTGTAATCCTCATAGGCTGTGTGCTCTCATCACGTAAAGCTAAATGCCTCATATGGGTTGGCCCTCTACCCTTTCTCCGGCTAGTAAAAGAGTTGTCATCACCAGAACCCTGTTGACCGGATCTGTCCATTTCCTGTTTAAAGAACAAGGAATTAATAAATGTAAGAATAAAAAATATCAAGTTAATATAAAACATTATATTATTAAGTATATTTAGCAAAAAAAAATCAAAAAATTCATTTGAGGCTTACAACGATTATCCTCCCAAATTCCTTCACAATGATCATCTCTAACAGCATAGTCATCATCTACCAAATCTAATTCAACTGCTTTAGGTCGAGTAGCTGTGAAAGGCGGGGTTTCATCAAGATTAAGCTCTAAGTCACCATCATCTCCACCAACTCCTTGCCTTTTACCTTGAAGCACGATAGACAATTTCTTTTTTGCTAGATCGGGAATGAAGAACACTTGTTTTGCTTGACTTGCCAAAATAAATGGCTCGTCTCCGTATCCAAACCTCTCAAGATCGACCGAAACAAATCCAAATTCTTCATCCACTTGCACAGCATTACTATTAACCCACTTACATTTGAAGACGGGAACTTTAAACTTGGTATAACTAACCTCCCATATCTCTTCTATTATTCCATAATAGGACATTGCCGCCAACATTGGGTTTTGTCTTTAGAACTAGCAAAATGCATGGCTTCCGCTACTACCATCACCCCACTATTCTGCATAGTACTCTTATCGTCTTGGGTTTTTGTGTAAAAAGAATGACCATTTATATCATATCCACCCCAACACAAAACCTCAAAAGAAGGCCCTGCAGCTAGCCTCTGTATTGTCTCAGAAGGATTGCCATCTTTTAACACTTCTCGCTTGAACCACTCTGCAAATGACTTATTATGTTCATTAGCTAGTTGCATGTCACTCTTTCTTGGATTCAAGTTCCTCAGCATATTCTTGTGAGCATTTAAGTAGGGCAAAACTTCATCCGTGTTGTTTAAAATGTATAGATGTGCCTGCATTACAACTTCTCTTGACATAGACCTCACTATGACACCCCGTGTTCCCTTGCTTCTTCTCCCTTAATCATGTCGAGATTGAGGAAGACCAACTGCCTTTACCCTGTCAAGATATGCGTTACAAAACTCAACTGCCTCCTCAGCTACATATCTCTCAACAATTGATGCCTCAGGCCGATAAGGATTCTTAGAGTACCCTTTTAGGATTTTCATGTATCTCTCAAAAGGGTACATCCATCTTAAACACACAGGGCCACAAAGTCTTATCTCTCGCACAAGATGAGCTATCAAGTGGACCATAATATCAAAAAATGATGGAGGAAAATGCATTTCCAATTGAGAGAGGATCACATAACCTTCATTTTCTAATTCATCCAACTCAGCAGGATCAATGACTTTGCTGCAAATGGCACTAAAAAACATACAAAGTCTTGTAATAGTATTTCTCACATCGGTTTTCATAATGCCTCGAATAGCAAGTGGAAGTAATTGTTGCATCAACACATGACAATCATGAGACTTCATTCCCGTTATCTTCAAATCTTGCATTGAAACAAGTTTGCTTAAATTAGAAGAATAACCTTGTGGCACCTTAATAGTATTGACAAAACCACAGAAACTTCTTTTCTCTTCTTTTAATAATGTGTGCGCAGCTGGATGTAAATAAGCCCTCCTACCATCTCTTTCTTGTGGGTGAAGGACATTTCTTATTCTAATTTTGACTAAGTCTCGTCTTGTATTGATTCCATCTTTAGTCTTTCCACTTATATGTAAAAGTGTACTAACAAGACTCTCACATACATTCTTCTCCACATGCATCACGTCTAGACTTCGCCAATATGGAAGATCAAAAAAGACAGATCTTTTTTTCCATATATTTCTCTCACTGGCAGTCTTCTTCTTCTTCTTCTTACCGAAGACCACATTAATTCCCTCCACCCGCTGATAAACTTCTTCTCCAGTTAATGGTCTTGGAGCCATTTCATATTCTTGTGAGCCATTAAATGCCTTTTTCAATCTACGGTAAGGGTGATACCGACTAAGAAACCTTCTGTGACCAAGATATACTGTCTTCCTGCCATGTTTAAGTTGCATATAGTGGGTGCCTTCTTCGCATATCGGGCATGCTTTATACCCCTTAACACTGTATCCAGACAAATTTCCATATGCTAGAAAGTCATTTATCGTGGTGAAGATCATGGCATGTAAATTGAAGGTCTCTTGTTTATATGCATCAAACACATCAACACCTTCCTCCCATAATTTCTTCAGATCCTCAATCAAAGGTGCCAAATACACATCAATATCGTTTCCCGGTTGTTTTGGCCTCGAGATCATCAAAGATAGCATGATATACTTTCTTTTCATACATAACCAAGGAGGCAAGTTGTAAATTACGAGAAGCACTGGCCAAGCACTGTGTGTGCTACTAAGATTACCATATGGGTTAATTCCATCCGTACAAAGCCCTAGCCGAATGTTTCTTGGCTCGCCACCAAATTGAGAAATTTTTGATCTATTATTTTCCATTGAGGAGAATCTGCTGGGTGACGAAGCTTTCCATCACATATTTTCTCATCAAAATGCCATCTTAAGTTCTTTGCATCTGTGGCATTAGCAAATAGACGCTTAAATCGTGGTATTATTGGAAGATACCACAGAACCTTTAAAGGAGAACCTTTGGTCATCTCATTATAATCACCATCATCTTTCTTCATTTTGTATCTTGAAGTCCCACATTTAGGGCACTTATTCAACTCTTCATAATCATTTCTGAATAATATGCAGTCATTAGGACACGCATGTATCTTCTCATATTCTAAACCCATTAGACACAAAATCTTTTTTGCCTCATACATTCGTTTCGGAAGTGAATTCCCTTTGGGAAGAATATCACTCAGCAATTCAAGCAATTCCGTAAAACTAGCATCGGTCCAACCATTTCTTGCCTTCAAATTCATCAGTTTCAATACGGTTGTCAATCTTGTGTAATCATTTTTGCACCCTGGGTATAAAGGTGTCTCTGCATCACTACACAAAGTTTCAAAGGTGGAAGAAAACTGTGTAGAGGATTCAGACCTTATATCACGAAACATATCCGAAATTCTATCACCAAAGTCTTCATTCACAACCTTCTCATTTACAGACAGTGTAGTCTTTCTAATTTCTCCATGCCATATCCAATTTGTATACCTCAAATTTATCCCATCACAGATAAGATGCTCTTTTATCTCAGAAATACTCCGTCGACTATTGTTTAAACATTTGACACAAGGACAATAGTACAATCCATCTCCTTTACTAGGGGCATTTCTCTGAGCAAACTCAAGAAACTTTTCAACCCCATCCTCATATTCCTTGCTAATTCTCTTAGCTTTCATCCAACTACGATCCATTGTTCTACAGATTATTTAAACAATACTTTACTATCAATCAAAATTCATAACGAAGGAAAAAAACACAAAATAACTAACAGATTATTTATCACTAAATTCTTATATTTATTACAAAAAAATTATCAAAAATTCGAAATAAATATCAAAAAATTATAAAAAAATTTAAAAACTTCACAACTAATCAACTCCAAACATTTAAACATATTTCTAATACAATATATAAAAAGGAATTAAGGTTTTCTCACATCTAATGCCTACCAATTAACACCAATCAACGGTTCAACCACATAAAAAATGCAAAATGAACAATACAAGCCAACCACAATGTAAAACTAACAATCCCATTTCATATATAACAGATTTTCATGGCTAAAACATTCAACAAACCAAGAAAAATTGAAAAGAATGAAAGAAGAGGATACTCACAGAGCAGAGAAGCTTCAAACGCGAAGTGAGGCGGCGGTGGACGGCGGCGGACGGTGGCAACGCACCGGTTTTTGGTTAGATAGTGGGGGGTAGGACCGGTTTTCGATGGTGGACCATGGCTGAGCAAGAACGGACAGAAATGGCAGGCGGTCGACCACGACTGACTACAGCGCACAGCTGCAAGGCTCCAAGAGCTCAATGGAGGAGTTTAAACGGTGGGATAGTGGCGGGAATGGCAGTTTTACGGTGGTGGGGCAGAGGGGGACCACGGCGCACTGAAGAAATGAGAAAGAAAGTGAAAGAAAGTGAAGAGAGTCGAGCGGCCGCGGGGGTTTGAACACACTTTCCATGGCGGTTTTCTTAAAAACCGCCGTGGAAAGTCATACCCTCTTCAACTTATTTACAGAAATGCCACCACGTTTTTTTCCACTTCGTTTTTCTGCTGAACCGCCGTTAGTTTGCGACGTTAAAAGCCTTTTTTCTAGTAGTGTATAGGAGCTAGTGTCCACCCAATACCCCTTATATATTTTCTCAAAATAAAAATCAATCTCTCTTCTTCTAAAGTATTTAAAGTGTTAGAAATAATAATCGGTGATTTATCATTATTAGCAAGAAAAGAGTATTTAAGGTTAGGGAGTAATGGTTGCAAGTCCAATTTCAGAGGCTTCACTATAGATGGCACAAGTTCCTTCAATTCTAGTGCACACAAAGCAAGTGTGATTTTCCAAATGGTTGAGGGAAGGAGTTATTAGCTCTACAACATCTATAAGTTGTTCTCTACTTTCTATGGCCTGTTTTACGAGATCAACTTTGTTCAAGGGAGAAACTACATGTGTAGCTTCTATAGTAACTCCTTAGACCATTTTATTTCCTATACAAGTAATAATAGTACGTTTCTCAAAGCCATTATCAAGTATAGCATGATCAACATAATCAAAATTGATAGTAGAGCTATATGAAGCATCAAGATCATGTGAAGTGGAAAGCCAGCTATCTATTTCCAAGCAATGAACACATGACACGTCACCAACACATGCACAAAAAGAAGAAAAACATGGGGAAGCAAGGCAAGTAAATGCATCATCACGCTCTACAATCTTGTCATACCAATCATGCTCATGTAAAGCAACATCATGCAATTCATTAAGCTTATCATCAACACAATCAATCAAATTAATGCCCAAATAGGAACATTCCTCATAACCATGATTTATTGCCTCAGATGGTTTAAAATGGACTTCTTGATCACCAATACCCATAATAAGTAGACCTTCTTTCATGTTAACAATTGTTTGGGTAGTCCTAAGGATGGTCTTCTTAGGATTAAGGGGCTATCAATGTGCATCTCATTGGTCATATCAAGTATATAGAAATCAGTAGAAAACAAAAGACCTTTCACTTTAACTTACACATCCTCTAAGATACCTTTGGGATACCTCATACTTCTATCGGCTAGGCCTAATACTACACTTGTGCCCTTCAAGGACTTATTTTTCATAGACAAAAGTAGTCATAATATTGCTAGCCACTCTCAAGTCTAGCAATGCATAAGCAATGGTGAGTTTTCCTATTCTACAAAGAATAGTGTAAGAACTAGGATCTTTACATTTGATAGGCAACTATGATTTAAACAAGGCACTCATACTAGACCCTAGTTGGATCCTCACTATGCTTGTGTTTTCTTTTGTTAGTGCACATATCTTTCAAAAATTTATCACACTTGGGCATCTTTTTGATCAAATTAAGTAAAAGAACATTTACTTCAAGTTTGCTAAACAATTACAAGAACTCATCATTTTCTTTATCATACATAATCTTCTTACTCACTAAATAAGAATTAGGAAATGGAAGGTCATGAATCTTTACCTCACTACCTTTGTTTGTAGACGCATGATTGTGTTGGTCCTTCTTGTCGTCCTTCATTTATGGTCCTTCTTCTACTATTGATAGTGTCAATGACTTCTTAAGTAGCTTCTTCTCTTTAGTACTTTTAGATTTGGCATAAGCTTTTTTAGGAGTCACTCTAGGCCTACTAGGAGTAAGAGGTGATTCCACCTCTATTTCCCTATCAACTTCATCATCCCCAAGCTCTTCATTGAATTCAACGTTTTTACTACTCCTCAAAGTAATGGCATTAAGACACTTACGATTTATTACAGTATTAGATGGCATAGAACTACTACTTCTAGCTTGAGTATCACTTATGTTGTTGGAAAGCTTAGTCACATTGGAGTTAAGATTCTCATGCTTGGTCTCCCATTGCTCTAACTTAGCAAAAGCATTGGACAAACAGGAATCAAGTTTATCTCCCATAGCTATCAATCTTGTATTAGTATTAGACTTTTCTTGCTCAAGTCGAGATGATAAGCCACTCATTTTGGTTTTCATATCAATAAGATCATGATTTATACCAGATATGCCTTCCAAAATCAAAGCTTATATCATCTCTTTTTGAAGATGAAGAAGGTTCCTTTATAGGCACCATCTGCCTTAAACTCCCTTTATAGTTTTCTTGGCCTCCTCCATTGAAATTCTTTTAATTTCCTTCACTCCTTCATTTAAAATTAAGATTATTGCTCCATCCAGGATTGTAGGTATTAGAGTATGTATTTCTCTTTTCAAATTAAGAATTTCTTCCTTGATACATTGCAGAAACCTCTTCATATTTGTGTGGACATACACTAGAAATATGTATTTATGATCCACAATAATCACAACTTGGGGCTAGCATTGCTAGAGATTGACGTGTAGGAATATTCATTTGGTTGTTACACCCTCAAGCTTTCTACTACAGAGGTAAGCTTACCCATATCATGAGATAGCTTAATTAACAAAAGATCTCTTGATGAACTTCTTATTCCATTAACTACTCATATATCTCTTGAGTTGTGATGTTATCAGTTAAGTGCAAATCTCTAAATTGATACGTAAGCATCTTCTGCTACCATGTCCTCAATAAAACTATAAGCTGCAACATCTAGCACATCCACATCATGAGGTAGGAGCACATTGTAGAAATATTAGACCAAATGATCATCTAGTATTTAGAGGTGGGGACACACAGCCAACATCTCTTGTAAGCAATTCCAAAAGTCATGGAAGGACTTGAGCTCATCTTGCTTTGCTGAAGAGATTTCCTTACAACAGGTAAATGTCTTAAAAGATGAAAAATATTTATCAAGAAAGCTCTTCTCAAGTTTTTCCAAGATTGGTAGGCATTCTCAGCATATTTAGGCAACTTCATGTACGACTCCTTAGCCTTTCCTTTAAGGGACAGATCAAAGACTTTAAGCATCACATCCTCAACCTTTGTACCAACTGGTTTCATGCTTGAACAATGCATTTGCAAAGCATTGATGTGTGTATAGGGATTTTCACCTGTTAATCTATGAAATCTAGGAAGTGAGTGTACTAATTGACCTTTGATTTCAAAATCACTTTCAAAATTTTGAAAAATAGCATACAAAGGACCAAAATTGGCATCTACTTGTGTTGCCTCCCAAATTGTTCTTCTTCTATTAGGGTTGCCATTGAGTCTATTATTCACACCTCTACCCTCTGCATTAAGTGTATTGTGATATAATTCATCCCTATTCCCTCTATTTAAGTATTCTAGTTCATTAGGATTAGGGATTGTTCTTCTAATTCTAGCCATGGTGTGTGTGTGGAAAGTGTCACATCTCGAGAAATTTCACCTGGACATGGGAAGTTAAAAATTAGGATAAGAGCCAATGTAGAAACTAGATGGAGAGACGAAAAAACTTTTGATGTGAAACCCTGATTTTTGAATTATAAAATTAGTTTTAGGCCTTGGAAACCCTAGAATTCATTTTAGGGAATTTATTTTCCCCCAGTTATACTGATAGAGGGCTAATCAGGAAAAATTCAAAATAAATAGTTAGAGGTGGAGAAAAATTCTAAAAATTTTCAGATCATATCCTTATATGAAAAAGGGATTTTTCATGGAGAGAAATAAATTTTTGGAGGTCTAGAAAAATTATGAAATGTTACTAGTGAATAGTAACCGATAAAATTTCAAAATGGTTTGGGATTGTAATTTGGTTTGTGGGCCATCTTTTTGGGCCATCCTAAACCATTTGTGGCCTCCACGTTGAGCCCAACTAAGGTGCAATTATGTGATGCTTTTGGGCCCTACCATTTAATTGAAATAAAATCCATTTTCCTAGTGATAATATTGGAATATTCTAGTAAAAAGACACATGGACAAATCTGAAGATATCTTGCATTGGATAGTTGCCAAATAACCCCCCTTGGGTGACATTTGGGCATCCAAAAATAGGAGGAAATGGCTAAAAATTTTGCTTATAAATACCCCCCTAAAATACAAGAAAATGGTGAAAAATTGGAAAACTAAGGGGAGGTTCTGCTCACCCATATTCCAGACCTTTGATGAACATGAGAATTATAATTCATTACTACTGAGATTTCTATGAAATCTCATTCCTCCTATGTCAATTTATGTATCAAATAGGGATGGTTCATCCATGAACAAAGGCAAGGAATTGGTATTGAGTTTATGTAATGTTTCATGATGTTAAGTAATATCTTGGCAAACTATGTGATGATATTGTAATGGAATTATGGATGATATTATGCTATATTTATATTTGTATAGTGTGCTTGGATGCTGAAAAATATGGATCATGGAATGCTTAAATGGATTGGCACATGGAAAAGGGGAAAAGAAATTCAAGAAATAATGAGCTAGGGGATAAAATTACCTAAAATAGGTGCGAACTTGTACCACATAAAATAATGGGAAAATAGATGAATTTGGATATACGATTTGGCATTCTTATAGATCTCATTTTTAGCTTTAAAAAAAGTAGTAAACCATTAAATTTGGAGTTTTGTACTAAGAGTTATGCCTTTCCAAAGTTGGGATAAAATACTAGAAATTTAAAAATTGACCAAATAAACAGTGAAATTTGTCGAATTTTCTGGCTCCTTTTCAGATAGGTATGAGTCTAATGAGTACTTTTCTCTTGTAGAGGTCACAATAAGCTTCAAATAAAAATTAGAACCACTCAGTTTTGATTTTTTTACATTTAGTTATGAATTTTCAAAGTTGGTCTAGAATTCTATAAATAGTATATAGAAATATGAAATTGAAAATTTTGTAATTGAAAATTTTTTCATCCTTAAGCTTTGGAAAATGACTTTAATTGGTTCCAATGGATATTTAATGAGGTAATAAAGGAGGTATGATAGAAAGTAGGTTAGATGTATGTGGAATTGATTCCTCCATCATCACAATCCTACTAGTTCCTATATTTTTCTTTTCTTTTCTTATTGCTATAAGAGTCCTCTTTATCTGAATTATAAGGCACAAGAGATGAAGATCTCTTTGGCATACATAAGTAATCAAGAGAACACATGGTAACAAGGTAAACTTGCACACAATATTAAATTAAAATGGATGATATGAATAAGTGCAAGCAAGTATCAATGTATGTATATTAGTATGTATTTATGTACAAAAGAATGTATATGAAGTGTTTATGGATAGAAGAATGTAAAGAAAAAGCAGTTGGCCATGACGGAGTAGTATGTGTGCTGCAATAAAACTATCCTAAGAGGTACTTGGTTGTGTCGAGAAGAAAAGATTGCCACAACCAAGGCATCTCGAGGTGGAAAGGAAATCTAAATTGCAAGTTATGCAGTGGCAAAAGACAAAGTTGGCTGCAGTGAATGTGTCTTGAGACAAATGGAGTTTCAGAAACGCAGGTCACACCGCAACGAGAAGGGAAGCTTGCCAATACGAAGTTGTCTAGAGAGCACGAAAAACAGGCTTGAAGTATGCTGATATAGAAGGTGTATCAGATAATGGTGTTTACAGAACAAGTATATGCAAAGAAGGGAAATCAGAATTTTTGTTTATATATCTCAAAATTTTGATGCTATATATGCAAAGAGAAAAACCTATATTATGAACTAATATTTAATAACTACCTAAATGAAAACTAAAAATGCTCTTAACTCTTAGTCAAAATTGAGTTGACACAAGTTAACCTAAGGAACCAATTTCTTGACTCCCTAGCAATGGCGCCAGTTTGAATTGTCCCTTTAGTTGCCTTAGGGATTCAAAACAAATAATTGGAAAGAAATATGCAATAAAGTAGCACAATCCCAGTTGTATCACTTTAGGGAATTGAAATAAAAATGATAACCTAGGTAAACTATATGCAAAGTCAACAAGTTTGAAGGGGTTTGTTTGTCTACTTCTAAATGAATGTAAATAACTTCTTTATGAATTTTATCTTTTAGAATGAAATGAGATGGTCAAATTGGTTGAATTATAGAAATGAAACAAGAAGTTCAACAATGATATAAGTGCTCCTCTCTCACAATGACTTAGGCTTTTCTCACTTCAAATAGTTTGGAAGT
This sequence comes from Neltuma alba, assembly GCF_004799145.2. NCBI lineage: Eukaryota > Viridiplantae > Streptophyta > Magnoliopsida > Fabales > Fabaceae > Neltuma > Neltuma alba. The sequence continues at coordinate 325,907 of NW_021633132.1, forward strand.
TAGCTAGCAATTAGATTACTAAAAGGCACCTCTAGTCTAGGCCAAAATGCCTTAACACATACCAAGCCACCTTGAATATGAATTAACCACAATTAGGTTGATTAAGCATAGCTAGTAGAATTGGAATCAAGAACTGCATTTAATACATAGAAAGAATTGGACAACTAAGCCACCTTAAATTGCCATTGGATAGTCTCAACAAATTCAAAGCAAAAGCTATACCAAGTCAATTACAAAGAATTGAAGATATGAAGATTAGATGCCAAATACAAGTCTTGAAATTGCAAAGTTGCACAATTAATTCTCTAACACAGTTCTAGTCCAATACAATTCATTTACTCATCAAATAGTATTCTTAAGATCTAAGAACTACTAATCCATGGAGAAAAAGAGAATTAATCAGTAGAACTCCCCTAATCAACTCCAAGCTCAAGTGATTACCATTACAAGAAAGGGATAAGGAATCTAGCCACTCAGACGATTTCTTTACTTTAGCAAGCCCCACCAAACATCCTTCCTGGTAGATTCAAAGAGAGGTGTGTCACACCCTGATAATTTTATTCTAGTTGATGAATGATTTGTGACTAACTAAGGCCAAATAGTATAGTAGATTGGTAGAGGATCCAGGCTATGAGGAAAAATCAGGATAGGGACATAACGGTCATTTCTGAAAAGATCAGTTAAGAAAGGGCAGTATTGGAAATAATGTCCAAATTTCCTGAAAAATTCCCAGAAAATTATGAAAAATAGAAAGGAGGGTACAGAATAATGTTTGAGGCTTAGAAGATGAATATGAGATTAAAAATAATTTATCAGGAAATTATATGTAATTATTGGAATTTTTGGCTAATTAAGGAAAATTAGCCAATTTCCATTATTTAAAATATATAGAGGCCTCAAAAATTCAAGGAAAAATATGGATAAATTATGTGACATATTATCCTAATTTATAAAATTATTTCCCACCTTTGGATGTACAAAGGTTAGCTTAAAGGATATTTATTACCGAATTATTGTCGGTAGAATAGTGATTTTTGACAGAATAAAATTTAGAAAATTGTAGAGGGAGATAGAACTTGAGAAAAATCATGGATTACCCTTGGAATGAGGGGAATTTAATGAGGTGTTGAAATCAAAATTTTGTGACAGTAAATTGGACAGGATTGTTGGAAAATCGGACCGGAAATACACAAATAATCAGTGGATTGCACTGATTATTGGATGAGTCATATTTTTCCAATATTAAGAGCAATAATTCGGCCAAAATTAGAAGGAGAGGACAAAGTTGGAATTTTCCAAATTGTTCAAGGGCATAAAGGGAAATAAGAGACAAAATAATAAAATAATGTTTATTTTCCACATGAAAATCACATGGTGATTAGGTGTCCCTACATGTGTCACTTTCTTATGGTGAGTGCCCTAAGATTTGTCCACGTGTAAAGTAGAAAAAATGGACGGCCGAGATCGCATCTTTTTCCCGAAGGGCATTTTCGGCATTTTGAAATATCAAGGCCTATAAATACCCCCCCTTTCATGAAGAATTCGGCCAAGAGGTGTTTGTTGGGAGAGAATTTTGTGTTCTTGAGTTCTAGGAGAGAGAAAGGAAGAAAGAAGAGAGAGAAAGAGAGACAGCAAGCTTAATCACCTCTAATCGCCGATTAAGCGCTAATTAAGGTATGTTTATCTCCCTAAGTGTTAATTATTTTTAGTTGATTATTTATTTGAGGAAGATTAGGATTAATTACCTTGATTAATTATGGTTTAGTGATAACTAAGATTAATTATGTTATTTGATTAAGGATTAGTAAGTGATTAAGGTTAGCTACCCTAATTAATTAGTGATTAGTTATGATAATTGAAGGATGATTAATTATGGGTAATCATGTTGATTAAGTATTGATTAAAGCTTAATCATATTGATTAGAGAATGATTAATGATTAATCATATTGATTAGAAAATGATTAATCATGTTAATTAAGGAATGAATAATGGTTAATCATGTTGATTAGAGAATGATTAATGGTTAATCCAAAAAGGGATTAGTGATTTAATCTTAAAGGATTATGACTATGTGACTTGAGGACCTTAATTAAGTATTGGATTAAGGACTAAGGGTTAGTGATTAACCAAGGAAGCATGATTAATCATGGGTTAAGGAAGAATTCCAAGACCTTAATTGAGGATTAAGGCTTGGTCAAACCAAGGTCAAAGGTTTAGGAAAGGTATACAGAAATTATAAATTGAAAGATACAAGGGTAGCATTATATTGAGAAAGAATGGTATACTGGATATGGAATTTACCATACCCTTACTGTATGGTTGATAGGCAACTCTCCTGGAAACCTAGGAGGATCTCCAGCAAGGGATCAAGGAGGAAACGTTAAGCAAGGAATTGAGGTAGCGTGAACTGCAATTATTTTGTTGATCTGTATTTGATGTATCTGCTATGTGTGTTTATGTGCCATGAGAATGTTTATGTACAGATGATGTGAACTCCTTGCAATGTATGCCTTGGCTCTTGCATGATTGAGTTTTGACCAGAATGATTATATGCTCCATGATATGATGACATGGATACAGAATGATTATAGTATGGCATAAAGACTAGAAATGTTATCTTATTGCATGTAGCATGACATCTTATGCATATTGACTTGATGGTTGTATGTTCAATGCTACTGGGATTTCTATGAAATCTCATCCCTCCTATAACATGATATCCTAGGTGCCACTACTGCTAAGGAGAAAGGAAAGGAAATAGTCATGGCTTGAAGAAGTTATGAATTATGTAATGTATTATACGGTTTTGAACTTTTCTCTTTCAAGCCATGTAAGCATACTATGTTCATAAATACATGATATGATACCCTTTTTGGAATGTATATTAATGATAGAGTAGCTTTATAAGTGATTATGGTATGATTATAGTGAAAAACGAAATGCTGTCAAAATTAGTGAAAAAGGGGATAAAAATGGTCTAGATTTGACCAAACTTTGACCAACGAAGACCCTGGTCAAATGGTTGACTTTTTCCCTGAAATTTGGTATGCAAATAGATCTTATTTTTCCCTTTAAAATGAGTGGTAAAACGTCCCAATCGGAGTTTTGTGTAAGAAGTTATGCCTTTCCGAAGTTAGGCAAAAATCCTGGAAAATAGAAAAATGACCAAATGAACAGTACTTTTCGAAATTGAAAACGAATGCGTTTCTGATTAAAGCGGAACCTGAGGTCATTTTTCCTTGATAGATGATGTTAAGAGCTTCGAGTGAGACTTGGAACGACCTCGTTTCGATTTTTCTAGAATTAGTTATGATTTTTCAAAGTTATGCCAAGTTTAAGGTTACGGTGAATAGTAATGCGGGAAAAGAAATTTTCAAATTCAGGTTTTTCAACCCGGTAACCTTAGATTGCGCTTCCGAATGTCTTAACTTGGCACAACATAAGGTCGTAAACGTAAGGTGTTACATTTATGGTATCAGAGCACATGGTTCTGGCACACAGAACAAATTTTGATATTTTGTATGCTCTGCATTTTAAGGAAAGCATGTGATAGTGCTTATTAATGAGTTCATTTGGTCATTAGGATTACAGAAAAGCTCAGGTAATGGCTGTTTGTAGTGGAAGTGGAAAATCCGGAGAGACCATCAGCAAGGTCATGCCCGGTGAGCGATATCCATGGTGGTATGATGAGACATGGTGGTACGAGGATATTGAAAGGTATGGAGAGCTTAGCACTAAATCCCCAGCTACCCAGGTAGATTACTTCGGTTTCAAGGGGAAGGCTCTAGAGAAAGACATTGCCACTGTTGCCTCTAATAATATAGCTCCAGTTGTTAAGATGCCTACTAAGGATGAAGCAGGTCCAAGTAAAATCCCTATACCTGAAATTAAGAAAGAGTTCCAATGCCTCCCTCAGCTAGTTCAAGAATTCCAGTTTAGAAGCCGTTTCATTAGGCCATATGAGCACCAGGAAGCTGATGTATACTTAAGGTTCTTAGAGGACATTAAGAGCCTTTATTATTGGGTGACTAGAGAGGATCATACTTTGGGAAATGAAGATTGGATCCTAGCCCTGTTCCATGTAATCCCCAAGACATGGAAATGGAATGAAGGAATCAATGAGATATGTAATCGCCTAACCAGATGCACTTTCCTGGAGATGGTCGACGCCATAGAGACCTTTGTATGGGCTACTTTTCCATGAGCTGGTCATGGTCAATGCTAGACTGATGATGTATATAGTGTAAATAGTTTTGGACTGTATATAAGTTAGGCTAACTGCTAAGAACTCTGTGTAACCCTTGTGTTGCTGTACAAATGTTTGTTATATAAATAAGAAGGGTATGTTTTTATGATAAGTGATTAAAGAGTTCCTTTATTCTCCCATAGTTAACTAAAGAACAAGCGAAATGGTGAGAACACGGAGAGGAGCAAGAAACACTCTTGAGGAACCACATAGAGATCCTATCCAGCAAGTAATGAATAGGCTGGATGAGCAACAACGAGTCGTACAGCAACTACAAGAGGCACAGTTACGGCAGCAAGAAGAGAGAGACGCCGTTATAGCAGCAGCGGTAGCAGCAGCGATTGCTCAGTTACGACAACCTGAGCAAATGCAAGCTGAAGCGACCCCACAAGTCCAACGGCAAGTACCTGAAGAGCAAGCAGGAGTGGCTGAAAACCAAGGAGATATTCAGCAGTGGATTACGAAATTTTGCAAACATAATCCACCAGAGTTCAAGGGTTCATTAGAACCACAAATAGCTGAAGATTGGATTACCCGACTGGAGAAGATCTTTCGGGTAATGGGATGCTCATCTGAGGTTAAAGCTCAGATGGCAATTTATAAGCTAGAGAAAGAAGCAGATCAGTGGTGGAACAACACTGAGTTGGTACTGCAAGCCAACAACACCCCAATAACATGGGAGGTGTTCAAAGAAAGATTTTATCAGAAGTACTTTCCCCGATCAGCACAGGATAAAATGGAAGCTGAATTCCTAGTGTTGCAGCAGGGGAATAATGAAACTTTTGATGACTACTTAGCAAAGCACATTCGACTGTCCCGTTATTCTGCTTATTTAAAACGTCTCAACGATGAACGGTGGAATACGGAGAAGCTGGTCAGAGGATTAAAGCCAGCATTAAGAGAGGTCGTGGTGCCTCAGCAGATCGAGAGTTTTAACAAGGCAGTAGAAGTCTGCCGTATTACTGAAGCAAGTCAGAATCATCGAGGAATGATGCCGTTTGGATTGACAAATGCACCTGCTATTTTCATGGACTACATGAACCGGATTTTTAGACCATACTTAGATCTGTTTGTAGTAGTTTTTATTGATGACATACTAGTGTACTCCAAAACTCAGGAAGAGCATGAGCAGCACTTGAGAATTGTGCTGAGTACACTGAAGGAGAAACAACTCTACGCCAAGCTCAGTAATGTGAGTTTGGTTAAAGGAAGTTAAATTCCTAGGCCATGTGATTAACCATGAAGGTGTGGCCGTAGATCCCAGTAAAATTGAATCAGTACTAAACTGGGAGCAGCCTAAGACAGTAACAGAGATACGAAGTTTCTTAGGGCTGGCAGGTTACTATAGGAGATTTATCCAGGACTTTTCTAGAATTGCCCAAGCGCTGACAAAGCTAACCAGGAAGAACCAGCAGTTCTTGTGGGACGAGAAATGTGAGGCAAGTTTTCAAGAGCTGAAGCGAAGGCTAACCTCTACCCCAGTACTAGTTATCCCCGATCCAACACTACCATATGTAGTGTACACAGATGCTAGCAAACAGGGATTGGGATGTGTACTGATGCAGCAGGGAAGAGTTGTTGCCTACGCCTCGCGCCAATTAAAACCTCACGAAGAGAATTACCCCACTCATGACCTGGAGCTTGCAGCGATAGTGTATGCCTTGAAGATATGGAGGCATTATTTGTATGGGGCAACTATAGAATTGTTCTGTGATCACAAGAGTCTCAAGTACCTGCAAGACCAGAAAGAACTTAACATGAGACAGAGGAGATGGATGGAGTTGTTGAAAGATTATGACTATCAGATCAAGTATCATCCGGGAAAAGCCAATGTAGTGGCTGATGCTTTGAGCAGAAAAGTGGTGCAAGTAGCTACCCTCATGATCAAAGAGGGTGATCTGTTAGAAGATATAAGAGATTGGGGTCCTATTTATCACATGCAGTTAACAGCAGATGATGTGGCTAATGAGCCATTAGTACAGAGAACAACTGTTGATGTGATAAGACAAATTAAAGAAGCTCAAAGAGGAGATCCGTTAGCAAAGACCCTCCGAGCTAAAGTCTTGAGCAATGAGGCAAAAGATTTCGAGATCTCAACAGAGGGAGTAATAGAATTCAGAGGAAGATCGTATGTTCCTCCTGTAGATGATCTCAGGAAGCAAATCCTAGATGAGGCACATAAAAGCAAATATACGATTCATCCAGGAATGACCAAGATGTATCAAGACATCAAGTCATTATTTTGGTGGCCTGGTATGAAACGAGATGTCACGGAGTATGTGACAAAGTGCCTTACATGCCAAAAGGTGAAGACGGAACATCAGAAGCCGTCAGGATTGTTACAACCCCTTAGTATTCCTGAATGGAAATGGGATAGTATCTCTATGGACTTCATAGTAGGACTACCTCGTACGTCGTCAGGATACGATGCAATATGGGTCATAGTTGATAGACTGACGAAGTCGGCCCATTTCTTGGCGATTAATGTTAAATATTCGCCAGAGAAGTTAGTGAGGTTATACATTAAAGAGATCGTAAGATTACATGGGGTTCCAGAGTACATTGTGTCTGACAGGGATCCAAGATTCATGTCGAGATTCTGGAAAACAGTGCAAGAAGCCATGGGCACGGTACTGAGTTTCAGTACAGCTTATCATCCGCAAACGGACGGACAAACAGAACGAACGATACAGACACTAGAAGATATGCTGAGAGCGTGCGTTTTGGATTTCAAAGGAAGCTGGGATGAATATCTGCCTTTGGCAGAATTCGCGTACAACAACAGTTACCATTCCAGTATCCAGATGGCACCATACGAGGCATTGTACGGGAGAAAGTGCAGATCCCCGCTTTGTTGGGCAGAACTCGGAGAGAGAAAAATTTGGGGTCCAGATATAGTAGATCGTATCTCTGAACAGATTAAACAGATCAAACAGAGGCTACTCACGGCTCAAAGCAGACAGAAGAGCTACGCCGACAGTAGGAGAAAGCCGTTAGAGTTCGAGGTTGGAGACCATGTCTTCCTGAAGGTATCTCCAACTACCGGAGTAGGACGATCTATTAAGGCGAGAAAGCTGACGCCTAAATATGTGGGACCATTCCAAATACTCTCAAAGGTAGGACCTGTAGCCTATCGACTGGCCTTACCCCCAAATTTAAGTCAGTTGCACAATGTCTTCCATGTTTCCCAGTTGAAGAAGTACAATCCGGATCCAGAACATGTGCTAGAATATGATCAGATTGAGCTAAAGAACAATCTGACATTTGAAGTAAGACCAGAACGCATAGTGGATCGGAAAGTTAAGCAGCTGAGGAACAAAGGAATCCCTTTGGTCAAAGTGATTTGGAAAGATCTAAATCAAGAAGAGGCCACGTGGGAAAAGGAGGACGAGATGAGGAGCAAGTATCCAGAGCTCTTCACATAAGGTATGTGTTAAAATTTCGAGGACGAAATTTATTTTTAGGGGGGAAGAAATGTCACACCCTGATAATTTTATTCTAGTGATGAATGATTTGTGACTAAATAAGGCCAATAGTATAGTAGATGGTAGAGGATCCAGGCTATGAGGAAAAATCAGGATAGGGACATAACGGTCATTTCTGAAAAGATCAGTTAAGAAAGGGCAGTATTGGAAATAATGTCCAAATTTCCTGAAAAATTCCCAGAAAATTATGAAAAATAGAAAGGAGGGTACAGAATAATGTTTGAGGCTTAGAAGATGAATATGAGATTAAAAATAATTTATCAGGAAATTATATGTAATTATTGGAATTTTTGGCTAATTAAGGAAAATTAGCCAATTTCCATTATTTAAAATATATAGAGGCCTCAAAAATTCAAGGAAAAATATGGATAAATTATGTGACATATTATCCTAATTTATAAAATTATTTCCCACCTTTGGATGTACAAAGGTTAGCTTAAAGGATATTTATTACCGAATTATTATCGGTAGAATAGTGATTTTTGACAGAATAAAATTTAGAAAATTATAGAGGGAGATAGAACTTGAGAAAAATCATGGATTACCCTTGGAATGAGGGGAATTTAATGAGGTGTTGAAATCAAAATTTTGTGACAGTAAATTGGACAGGATTGTTGGAAAATCGGACCGGAAATACACAAATAATCAGTGGATTGCACTGATTATTGGATGAGTCATATTTTTCCAATATTAAGAGCAATAATTCGGCCAAAATTAGAAGGAGAGGACAAAGTTGGAATTTTCCAAATTGTTCAAGGGCATAAAGGGAAATAAGAGACAAAATAATAAAATAATGTTTATTTTCCACATGAAAATCACATGGTGATTAGGTGTCCCTACATGTGTCACTTTCTTATGGTGAGTGCCCTAAGATTTGTCCACGTGTAAAGTAGAAAAAATGGACGGCCGAGATCGCATCTTTTTCCCGAAGGGCATTTTCGGCATTTTGAAATATCAAGGCCTATAAATACCCCCCCTTTCATGAAGAATTCGGCCAAGAGGTGTTTGTTGGGAGAGAATTTTGTGTTCTTGAGTTCTAGGAGAGAGAAAGGAAGAAAGAAGAGAGAGAAAGAGAGACAGCAAGCTTAATCACCTCTAATCGCCGATTAAGCGCTAATTAAGGTATGTTTATCTCCCTAAGTGTTAATTATTTTTAGTTGATTATTTATTTGAGGAAGATTAGGATTAATTACCTTGATTAATTATGGTTTAGTGATAGCTAAAGATTAATTATGTTATTTGATTAAGGATTAGTAAGTGATTAAGGTTAGCTACCCTAATTAATTAGTGATTAGTTATGATAATTGAAGGATGATTAATTATGGGTAATCATGTTGATTAAGTATTGATTAAAGCTTAATCATATTGATTAGAGAATGATTAATGATTAATCATATTGATTAGAAAATGATTAATCATGTTAATTAAGGAATGAATAATGGTTAATCATGTTGATTAGAGAATGATTAATGGTTAATCCAAAAAGGGATTAGTGATTTAATCTTAAAGGATTATGACTATGTGACTTGAGGACCTTAATTAAGTATTGGATTAAGGACTAAGGGTTAGTGATTAACCAAGGAAGCATGATTAATCATGGGTTAAGGAAGAATTCCAAGACCTTAATTGAGGATTAAGGCTTGGTCAAACCAAGGTCAAAGGTTTAGGAAAGGTATACAGAAATTATAAATTGAAAGATACAAGGGTAGCATTATATTGAGAAAGAATGGTATACTGGATATGGAATTTACCATACCCTTACTGTATGGTTGATAGGCAACTCTCCTGGAAACCTAGGAGGATCTCCAGCAAGGGATCAAGGAGGAAACGTTAAGCAAGGAATTGAGGTAGCGTGAACTGCAATTATTTTGTTGATCTGTATTTGATGTATCTGCTATGTGTGTTTATGTGCCATGAGAATGTTTATGTACAGATGATGTGAACTCCTTGCAATGTGCACTTGGCTCTTGCATGATTGAGTTTTGACCAGAATGATTATATGCTCCATGATATGATGACATGGATACAGAATGATTATAGTATGGCATAAAGACTAGAAATGTTATCTTATTGCATGTAGCATGACATCTTATGCATATTGACTTGATGGTTGTATGTTCAATGCTACTGGGATTTCTATGAAATCTCATCCCTCCTATAACATGATATCCTAGGTGCCACTACTGCTAAGGAGAAAGGAAAGGAAATAGTCATGGCTTGAAGAAGTTATGAATTATGTAATGTATTATACGGTTTTGAACTTTTCTCTTTCAAGCCATGTAAGCATACTATGTTCATAAATACATGATATGATACCCTTTTTGGAATGTATATTAATGATAGAGTAGCTTTATAAGTGATTATGGTATGATTATAGTGAAAAACGAAATGCTGTCAAAATTAGTGAAAAAGGGGATAAAAATGGTCTAGATTTGACCAAACTTTGACCAACGAAGACCCTGGTCAAATGGTTGACTTTTTCCCTGAAATTTGGTATGCAAATAGATCTTATTTTTCCCTTTAAAATGAGTGGTAAAGCGTCCCAATCGGAGTTTTGTGTAAGAAGTTATGCCTTTCCGAAGTTAGGCAAAAATCCTGGAAAATAGAAAAATGACCAAATGAACAGTACTTTTCGAAATTGAAAACGAATGCGTTTCTGATTAAAGCGGAACCTGAGGTCATTTTTCCTTGATAGATGATGTTAAGAGCTTCGAGTGAGACTTGGAACGACCTCGTTTCGATTTTTCTAGAATTAGTTATGATTTTTCAAAGTTATGCCAAGTTTAAGGTTACGGTGAATAGTAATGCGGGAAAAGAAATTTTCAAATTCAGGTTTTTCAACCCGGTAACCTTAGATTGCGCTTCCGAATGTCTTAACTTGGCACAACATAAGGTCGTAAACGTAAGGTGTTACAAGGTGCAAAAATGATGATGAAAAATTAAGACAATTTAGAAGACACAGAGAGAGTAAGGGAGAGAAAGTCTAATGTAAAAATAAAAAAGAAGATGGAATGTGATGATCTCCCTCTTCCATAGCTTATATTCCCTTAGTCTTGAAGTGTTTGGATGGATTTTACAAGGTGAAATGCTAACTAGACGAGCAAGTGGATTATAGCAACATAATTCTCTTTCTTTTCTCGAACACGTGCAATTCTGCAATTGTGAATCCAGAATTTGGTCCTTTCACTGTGGCAAAGGGAAATGATTGCTGTGGTGAACCTAAAAAGATAGCGTTTGAATTAGTGGATCTACATCTCTTATTTTGGAGATGTTCACCGCAACGAAGTGAGAAGTGTGCCGCAATGAACTCTAGCCGAATGGTTCTTCCCTAGTTTCTTCAACCTTTAACTACCTACAATAGTCAAATTAAACTCATGGTCATCTAGTCTAAAGTGTATAAGATACGTAAGAGTCAATAAGAGAACAAAACTCAAGAATTATCATATAAAAACATAAAATTGACTCTTATACCCTTAATGCACAAAGACCTCTAATCTAGTCCAATTATACATATAAACCCATAAATGCACAAATTTGGACTAGGAAATATATGTGAAATAAGAGACTTGTCAAAGTCCTTAAAGCCACCAATAGTTCATGAAGAACCACAAATGAAGGACAACAAGAAAGTCCAACACAATCATGCCTCTACAAGCAAAAGTAGTGAGGTAAAAGTTCATGAACTTTGATTTCCTAATTCCTATTTAGTGAGTAAGAAGATTGTGGACGATAAAAAAATGATGAATTCTCACAATTACTTAGCAAGCTTGAGGTAAATGTACCTTTACTTGATTTGATAAAAAAGATGCCTAATTGTGCTAAATTTCTGAAAGATATGTGTACAAACAAGAGGAAGTATAAGCATACTAAGAGAATCCAACTAGGGTCTATTGTAAATGCCTTGTTTAAACCATAATTTCCTATTAAATGCAAAGACCCTAGTTCTGACACTATTCACTATGCAATAGGAAAACTCACCATTGTCCATACATTACTAGACTCGGGAGTCGCTGTCATACATTACTTTTAGACCACATTTTAACTCATTTGAAATCATTTTTTATGGCTTTAAGTTAGAAAAATTTGAACTTTGAAATTTTACAAATTTGGGTTACTATTCATACAACCCTAATAAGGGCCAAACTTTGAAAAACCATAACTAATTCTAGAAAAGTTGAAATGAGATGGTCTCATGTTCTTCTAAAAGCTCTTAACATGATCTTTGAAGGAAAACATTCATTGTACCTATAATTCACCAATCAGTCCCAGATTTCATGCAAAGTGGTACTGTTCATATGGTCATTTTTTAATTTTTTAGAATTTATGCCTAACTTTGGGTAGGCATAACTTTTTCTACAAAACTCCAAATTGAATGAAATACCACTTGTTTTAAAGCTAAAAATATGATCTATAAGCCTGCCTAATTTCAGCCAAATTCTCATTCATTTGTATAAAATTTCATTTGGTCAAACTTGACCCTTAAAAAGTCAACTTTTATCCCCCTTTATACAATTCTTGGATATTCTTTTCTTTTCCTTCCATAGAATCATTCCAATCATATAACACATGCTAAAACATGATTCCTTAGTGATATAATCATATACATATCAACTTTGGTTGTTAATACATAAATCCCACATGATTCACAATAATTCATAACAATTCATAATAATTACAAACATTGTTCCAAGAGGCATAATAGTTAATTATCTCCCAAAATGATCTCCTTTCCTTTACCCTTGCTTGATCTAACCCCTAGGTGGTGAACATTTGAACATAGAGGAATGAGATTTCATAAGAATCTTAGTAATAATAAATTATAATTATCATGCTAATTATGCTATGTAAAAATGTGTTATATTATCATAAATATAACATCATCATGCAACATTTCATACATAAATCATTTGCCATGAAAAGAGAGCAATCAATCAAGCTATTATACTATTCCTCATAACATATTGCCAAGGCATATTCAAGATAGCATTCCATATATAATCACATAATTTGCTCAATCACATCATAGCAATATAAATCAAGTAACACAAACACATTTAAACAAGTAAGAAGGCATTTAAATTATGAGTTTAAAGCTACCTCTTCCATAAGTATATGTTTTGGCCTCTTTCAAGATTTTTCTCCTCTTTGTTTTCTTGCAAAATGCCTATCAATCCAAGTATAAACACAATCCAAATTACCAATTATTTAAGCAATAACACTTTTGCTTAACATTAAACTCAATTAAACCCCTTTTTTCCTCAATTTTTGACATAATTATTTCATCTTTGTTTCAACCAATCCTTAGGCCATTCCTACACAATTTTTCATGTAGAATCCAAATATCAAATTAGATTTAACAAAATCACACTCCTTCCCCTTCAAACTACTTTAGTCAAATAGGGTAGGTTTAATTAGGTTCCAAAATTTTCATTTTTGATTCTGATGACTTTAAACACTTTTCTTTAGTGTTTCCTTACACAAAAATACCTTTTAAACTCATTAGAATTATGAAATCACATTGAAAAATATCTAACTTTCAAATTCCATAGTGGCCGAATAGGGTGTATAAAACCCTAATCTTGGTTTTCTTCCAAAATTTGATCTAAATATCAATTAAACATGCAATTTCAAGCTCACATTCATGGCTCCTATCCTTCCTTAATGCTTCTTCAGTGTGACAAAAAATGGACAGCATCACACTCGAGGATTTGTCATGAAATTTCAATCAAAATAACCCTTAAATCTAGCCAAAATCAAACTTAGACATACCTTAATGAATCCTTGCTTGAAGCTTGAAAATTTTGCCTTGATTTGGAAGGCTTTAGGTGCTATTTAGTGGTGAGTTTTTAGTTGACAAAGTTTTCCCTTTTTTATCTAATTTTAGCTGTATTTTTCTAATTTAGGGGGTATTTATAGAGCTCCAAATCTAACCCCAAGCCCTCTAAAATGGCATCATCTCCTACCACCTAAGGGGCCATGTGTCCCTTATCATATGCCTCAAAATTCAAATCAAACCAAGCATCCCTTTTTCTTGATTTTTCTTTTGGATTCTAGGCTTAAATTGGACTTAAACTTTCTTCACCAAATGGGCCATGGCTATATGAAATTTCTTAACTTTCTTAGCCTAAAATAAAGCCCAAATCTGGTTAGCAAAGAAGAGGAAGTGTGGCCCAATCACAATTATCAGTTTCTAACAAAAACTCACTATTTTGGTTACCATTTTCAAAAATAGTTCTGGGCCTCCAAAAATTTATTTCTCACTATCAAAAACTTCCTTTTAATATAGGAAAGCCCCTTGGAAAATTTTAAAATTTATCTAAGCCTCTTACTATTTATTTTGAATTTTCTCTGAAATCAGGCCTTACTGATAAGATTTCAATAATAAATATTCTAAAATTAATTCCTACACTTTCAAGATCTGGAATTAATTTTATAAACTCAAATAAATATTCAAATATTTATTTAATATTTTTTCCAACATTTTTGAGGTCTCTACATATTTAAAATTATTATTTCTACCCAATTTTTACTTTTTTTAGGAAAACCTCTGTTTGCAGAAAATTCTGTGATAATTTATTTTTATGCTATTTTCACTTCCAAAGCCTCGATAAGGGTTTTAAAACCTCAAATTTACCCTTTTTCTATTTTTTTGGGAATTTTCTGAAATTTTGCTCAAATTTTTTCATTTTTCCTTTCTTGGACCAATAATTTCAAAAATATTAATCCGGACCCTATTTGAGTCTTATGTCATATCTGGCTTCATTAGCCAATCTAGTTTCCCTATTAGCTATTAACTTAACTTTTCATACCTACTGTTAAGGTTATATTTTGCGGGATGTGACAGTCACCATCAATGTTACACTTACTTTTGTCTATAAAAGTTTAGGTATCAAATCTTTGAAGGACACATGTATAGTATTAGGCTTGCCAAATAGAAGTGTGAGGTATCCCTAAGGTATCTTAGAGGATGTGTTAGTTGAAGTGAAAGCTCTTGTGTTTCCAGTCGATTTCTACATACTTGACCTGACCAATGAGATGCACACCAATAGTACCTTAATCCTAGGTAGACTATTCCTTATGACTACCCAAACCATTTTAATATAAAGGAGGGTCTAATTACTATAGGTATTAGTGATCAAGAGGTGCATTTTAAACTTTCTGAGGCAATGAATCATGGCTATGGGGAATTGTTCTTACTTGGGCATTAACTTGATTGTGTTGATGATAAGCTTGATGAACTGCATGATGTTGCATTACATGAGCATGATTGGTATAATATGATTGTAGAGTATGATGATGCATATACTTTCCTTTCTTCCCTATATTTTTCTTTTTTCTTTTTTATGCATGTGTTGGTGATGTGTTATGTGTCTATTGTTTGGAAATAGATAGCTACCTTTCCTCTTCACATGTTTTTTATGCTTTATCTAGCTCTACTATTGATTTTAACTATAGTGATCATGCTACACTTAATGTTGGCCTTGAGGGAGGTACTGTTTTTGCTTGTGTAGTAAGTAAAGAGGTTCAAGGGGCTACTATAGAAGCTACATATGTAGTTTCTCCCTTGAACGAGGCTAAATAAGTAGAGGACGATGACAGATCACTGCCTCATTCGATAACTTCTTCTAATCCCACACTTTGCATTGATTCTAATTCTTCTGTTGATGTTTCTCATCTTGATCCTATTTATTCTAGGTCAGTAGCACTTGCTACTACTATGGGAAGTAGAGAATAACCTATAGATGCTGTGGAGTTAACAACTCCTTCCCTCAATCATTTAGACACCACACGTGCATTGTATGCATTAAAGCTAAAGGACCTTATGCCTTCTGTTGTGAAGCCTGTGGAATTAGAGTTGAAACCCTTACCCTCTAACCATAAATACTCTTTTCTTACTGATAATGATAAATTACCGGCTGTCATTTCTAATGCTTTAAGTACTTTAAAAGAAGAGAGGTTGATTTTTGTTTTGAAAAAGTATATGAGGGCTATAGGGTGGACACTCGTAGATATACTAGGGATTAATCTCTCAGTTTGCACACACAAAATTTTATTAGAAAAAGGCACTAATAATCCTTCTCAACCTAGGGATGCCTCCGACTAGGAAAGACAACTGCAGAAAGAGGCAACACATATACAGAAGGGAATTTATGTCATGCAAGAGGTAGTGAAAGCTCAGACGGAAGGAAAGAATTTTGTCATACAGTGGAATAAGAAAGGACAAGTTGTACAGTCAAATAAATTTATCAGCTACGTTGGGGTAGTGGCACAAAGCACCGTGCCTATTACAGTGAAGTACTGGAGGAGGGTTGATTGTTCAGTATGGGATGCTATCTGGATAGATGTATCGGTAAGATATTATAACAACTAAAATTTCATTGTCTTATAAGCTGCCTCACACTTATGTGTTGTTTTATGTGTTTTGCAGTTTGGATTTGATATAGATGAGAGTAGGAAGAAGTTTGTGGAGGGAAAGGCTGGGAGGGCGTTACGGTCTTTTCAATATTTTGTGACACACAAGTACTTAAAGGATCCTTCCACTGCCAACGAGTTCAAGGTTCCTAGCTTGATATGGGACTTGGTCAAACCAGACGATTAGGCTGCTTTTGTGACGTCACGTTGTGATAGTCAATTTCAAGTAATAATCCTTATGTAATTCTAAATTAAATAGTCTGTTTTGTTTAATGTATATATTGTTTAACTAGAATCTTCTTTGTTTTTGCAAGAATTAAGCGCCCAAAATAAGGAAAGGGTAAAGAAGAATCAATATCCCTACCAAAAAGGGAACTTGGGTTATGCGGGCCTCGAGAAAGAGGTGACTCAGAAGGAGGGATCAGATATCACTGTATCTCGTCAGATGCTATGGGCATTAGCAAGGCAAAATAAAGATGGCCAAATTGATAATCTTCATGTCAAGGAGATCGTGGATAGGATGGTGAGTTTTATTCTAAATTAAATAATCCTCATGTTATCAAACATCTCAAAGTATGAATTCTAACAATGTTTGTTGTGCAGGAGAGTTTGTCCCAGGAAGTTTCACAAGGGGCACATTCTGCAAATAACCAGGATATATTGACGAGGGCATTAGGGACTCATGATCATCCTGGTCTTCTTAGAGGCGTCAGTTATAGAGTCATTAAGAGGGATTACTTTAGGTACCGACAAAAGCCCTCTTCATTATGCATGCCTTCCTCTGCTAAGTTTATGGAGCTAAAAGAAGAAACACATTGGTTAAAGGAGAAGTTAAAAAGCAAGTGCTCCTAATCGAGCAGTTGATTAAGAATCGAGCACCACAGTCGGCTTCGAATCTCAGCCCAAGTGGCAAAGACAACTGCATATTCCCCTTGTTACCAGAGGTATAATACTTCTTGTGTTTATATGATTATATTCAATTATTTTCATATCACATTAACTTGTCTCCTATGTTAAATCAAGGTGAAGCAGACATTTAGTATATGGCAGATAACCCTAAACATCACACTATTGCAATGGGCTGCATGTTCAATTTACCGGGCCAGAGCATGATCCATAATGTGCCTCTCCCTACTGATCAAGTGAGGGCATAATTGAACACTACTATTGATCCTAATTATGTCCTCCCGATGCCCACCCCAGATACAGAGACAGTGGCTCAAGTAGTAGGTAGCTTTGTTGCTTGGTGTAGCCATCTTCTTACATTAAGACAACCTTTAAAGGTATATATGTATAGATTGAAACATTCAACTAATTTAAAATAAACTTTGTTTTAATTACTAATAGTCTGTTTGTCAATTTAAGGGGAAGAAGAGTCTATTGGGTGATCACTCATTATCCTCACCACAAAAGTAGCCCTCTGAGCCCGTTCAAGTAGTATCATCAAGATTTCAAATATGTCTTAAGGAATATGCAGTTGGGGCCAGATTAGAACATAGCGAGGATTTCATGACTTCCCTAGAGTTTGAGCCAAAGGTCTACGATTAACCCTCGTCAGAGTACGTCATAAATAACGTATTGAAAGAAATTCTGATGTATGGAATAGCCAGTACAAATGCATGTAACTGTTATATCAGGTATATGTTAGAACTTTAACTAAATACTTAAGTATTTGAGCATTTATTCTATTGATATCTTTATTTGTTGATTTAGGTATCTTTTCAAAAACTTTATAGTCCCCAGTGGCCTTGATGACAAGTTCAAGATTATCAACCCCTACACTTTTGCTGGCCACGGACTTGATATAAAAAAGAAAGACTTATCCAGAGACTTGGTGGATATCTTCATTTCTGGGGTAGCGGGGGCTCAAACTTTGTTTATGGCACCTTATTGTCAAGGGTACGTACGTAGTTTACTGAACTTTCTTAAATTCTTTTATTTTCAAATATTTTATAATTGTTCTAATTGTCTTTATTATAATTAGGGGACATTGGATGCTGATTGTGGTTGATGTCTCTCTATATTTCATTGATTCTAGCATGATTTTCATGGTATTATATGTTTAATTTTGGATTTAATGGTGATAAAATATTGCTAATTGCTTGAAAGGAGTGTTTTGTAATTTCATGAGAATTCAGGTCCATAAATCAAAGAAACAAACACTCAAGGACTTGGTATGTAAAAGTGATAAGACTCTTTGTGAAAAGCGCCGCGGTGGATTTGGCTCAACAGGCAGCTCAGAGTCACTAATCTAAACGACACATTTTTGGATGTGCGTTGCGACGAATGATCATAGGTGCCGCAGCAGATGATGAAAGTCAGTAATTTGAACCAGAAGGCGCGTGACAGAATCTGGGAGGGAATAGAACTGGATCTTGGAGCTCCATTTTGGCTAGCACGCGGATCTTGAACTGATTTTCAATTGGGAGGCGTTAATTACAAGGGAGGAAAGCTTTTAGGGGAGGATTGAGTTTTTGGGAAGTTTCCATCTTCATCTTTATCATCATCTCTCAGCATTTCTTGATTCGGCTAGAACCCTTCCTCCAGATTCTCTATTTCCCAACCATCACCATTACTACGATGAAGTTCCTATCCTCTAGCTTGAGTCTTTCATCCTCCATGTCCAGCTAAGCTTCAAGGATTTCTAGGAGTTATAATGGAGCCTGAACCATGATTAAACAAGGAAGAATTTAGAGTTTATAGGTGTTTAATTTCGGTAACATTTTGATTGTGTTGTCAATCTTTGTTTTTGGATTCAAACTCCTCTGTATCCATTTCTGTGAGTTGAGATTTGGTTAATTGTATTTAGAATTTATTTCTGGATTTAGAGTAATGACGTATGATTCTTTAGCTAGGTCTAGTTATGGATTTATACATTATGATTGAATTCTTGAGAAGTATTGGTTAATATTTCTTTTGGAAATGGCTAAATCTCCATTTAATCAATCTCACCTCATCAGAAATTAATTCAATTAAAGCTCTTAAATTCTGATTGATGCATGAAAGGCAACGAAGGCAAAGTTATGCCTCCTAGGAATCATTCATCTCATTGATTTCCAATCTCAAAACATTCTCTTTTCTGAACTCTGATTTTAGTAGCATTTGATTTTAGCCTTGGAAATTAGTTCATCTCAGTTGCCAATGCATTCACCTAATTTCTTCCCTAAATTGTGACTTAATTACTTAATAACACTATTAGTCTCTCGAGTTACTTGAGATCGATCTCTGATTGGAAGTCACTTTACTGCATTCTTAGAGTATTAAATTTGGTTTTAAACGATATAAGACTAAATTTTTGGCGCCATTGCCAGGGAACTCTGTCTTCCTGGTGTTTGTAGTGTTTTAGTGTACTTAGGATAGAATTAGGTTGTGTGTTTATGGTTTTTCTTTAGTTACTGCATAATTAGAAGGTTTTGGATTTGGATTCTTGACTTTTTGGCTAATCATACTTGTTTTTTGTTGTGTAACTTACTCATTGCTCTAATTTGTAGCCATTCTTACTCCAAGGTTTGCCCCGGTTGCTTTATAATCATTTCTCTTGAGTGTTTTCAGGTTTGAGGGGTAGCTGATACAACTCAGAGCTGATTTTTCATCATTCTGCCACAAATGTCACGGTGCCTCCGTGTATCCGCCACAGCACCTCTTCTCTCTTACTCTCAATGTAAAGCGCCGCAGCGCTTTGCAAAATCTGTTGCAATACCCTTTCTCCCTCAGCTCTCAATAACTTTCAATCACAGAGGCCGTGGTGCCTGGACCTGATTCTTACTTTTACTGTTTTAGTTAAATTCTCTTAGCATGACTAGGGACAAAACATTTTATCCATTGGATAGGGAGATAAATAAAACACTTAGACTTTTGAAAAAGAATAAAAATTTTGACACAATCACAAGCATACACCCTCACTCATCTTCTTCATCTAGTGTTAGTGAGTCAATTGAACCGATACCTGATTCTGAATCTGATTTGGGTCAATTCTGTGACAATCATTTTGCAATGGAAGGGCAAGAGAATCAAACTCCTAATGAATGGTAGAATATTGGTCAAAATAGGGTTAATACTAACCTAAATGATACTGGCCATAGACTTCCACAAAGACCCCCTAATAGGTAGCATCAAGATGAGCAAGAAGCTGAGAACATGCAGTACCATGTTCCTAGGAACCCTGATGATAATAATAGGAGTATTAGGGAATTGAATAACTCAACTATTAAATGTACACCTAGAGGGTTTCATGCTCATGATCTTGGTTTTGAGATAAAAGGTGGTTTGATCAGTGCCTTACCCATATTTTATGGACTTACAGGTAATTATCCATATCAGCATTTGGACTTGATGTATTCAGTTTGTGCAACTATGAAGCAACCTAGGGCTTCTTTGGAAGATGTATTAAGAGGTGTTTTCCACTTTACACTTGAGGGAAGTGCTAGATAATGGTTAACCACCCTTCCTTAATATTACTCAACTCTAACATAGGAGCAACTCAAGAAAGCCTTCTTGGACAAGTATTTCCCAGCTTCAAGAACATCAAGGCATAGAAAGGAAATCTATGGAGTATCTTAGCTAGACCAAGAGTCTCTCTATGACTATTGGACTAGGTTTTTAGCTTTGTTGAGCAACTTCCCCAACCACCAATGCTCAAAATCAAACCTAGTACAATACTGTTATTAAGGATTATTAGTGTCTTATAAAGAGACTATTGATGCTGCTGCACATGGATCAATCCTAGAGCTCACTCCTAATAATGCCTAGAGTCTATTAGAGAGGATGACCAACAACAATCAACAATACTACACAAGAGAATCTTAGAGAGGGCAAGTGTCTTCCGCAAAACCCTTTACAAGATAGTTTTCTGGAGAGATTGTTGCATATCACCAAAAAAATAGATAAAAGAGTGGAAAATTTAGAAAATCAAAGAAATGTCAGTGTTGTTAACTACTCACAAGCATTAATTGGACCATCACGTGAACATTATGCCTCAACCATGCATATGAGTGATGATTGCCCAAGTCACTATAAAGAAGTTTCTCCTATGTACCAAGGCAGACATGGACAATACTCACAGAGGAACCCATAGTTGGAGTGATCACCTAATTTAAGGTGGAAGACTAATGATGATAGGCAATTAACTTCACAGCAAAAATTTCAGAATCAAAGGCCACCCTCCGAGTCAAATTCAAGAGTCATAGTTTCTATTTTGAACACTCCTTCTTCAAACAATGGTATTACTGAGTTGGTTAAAGCTATGAAAGAAGGAATGGGTGATTTGGGTGTGATAAGTCTCATTATTTGCATACATTTCTAGCCCTAAACTCACGCTTTTGCCATCTATATTTGCATATTTTGGGCATAATTAGCTTCCATTGTGCATAAGAGTTGGTGAGAGGAATTGTGAGGTTTTACAGGTGTTTTTATATGTTTTTATATGATTTTATATGTGTGTACTTTTGATCCCTGCTTTAGTGTGAATTTCAGGGAGTTTTAGTTCTGTCTGAGGCGCCACGGCGGATTTGAGAAGGCGCCACGGCGGAATTCCAAGGGACTCTCGGTAAAAAGCGCCGCGGTGGATGGACAGAGGCGCCACGGCGGATTGGTATCTACATGAAGCTCAGGAACACTAATCAAAATGGCACCGTACAGGAACACTATCTTCATTCATCTTCAGACGCGATTTTCTTGTTCTCTCCGTCTTCTCTCAATTTCTTCTACCATTTTCGTCCAAATTCATCAATTTCCACTGATCAACCATGAATATTTCATCAATTCTTGCTGTTTCTACCCTAATCCAGAGTATAAGTAGCTGAATTTCCAAGTTTTCCTAGCAATAAAGCTGACCTGAGTTCATAAAGCTGAACAGGGAGTCATTTCAGATCTATTTTCCACTTTCTATTCTAAGGTTCATTTGTTTCAGTTGAAAAATTGTGATTAGAATGAAGGTTGGATGGTTAGATTTATGTTTCTTGGAATTTAGATCTGATTGAACATTCAGATGTGAGTTGTGTCCTTTAATTCAGTTGAATAGAGGATTCTCTGTTGATTTGTAAATCTAATTCGTTTTTACTTGGACTGTTGTTCTCTAAATCTAAATTTTGGTTGAATAAATTGATGATTCACAGTTGTGATCATTCTTAGAGAATTGCAACTCACTTCTCAAGTGTTCTTGTCAATTGATTTTTCTTCTCACAGACCAAGACAATGAATCTAGTAAGATAATTGTTTCTGATCTGTGTTAAGAGAGATTTGAGCAATAGCTGAATCTATCCATTTAATTGACATTAAGAGACTCCAAATTATAAGATTGAACAAGGAAGGTTGGATAAATTGCTAGGGTAACTACTATCTCTTATCTGAATCTTCTTTTGCATTTTATCTTTCATTAGATTTGTTTCTTGTTTCAATTTCTGTTTTTTGAAACTCAAGCTTTCATCTTGGTAACTTGATAATTAAAAGTGAATTGTTAAGAATTGAAATACAACTTAAGGCTCCTTGAGAAGAATGACCTAGGTAGTGCCTCACTTGTTGCATTTCCCTAGTAAAACTTTGATTACCTAGTGACAAGGTTTATCAAATTGGCACGATTGCCGAGGAGCCTTACTTGTTAAGGTTCTAAGCAATTCACTGGTGTGCTAAGAAAAAAAAATTTTATTTGAAAACCCAAAACTTCATAAAAAGTAGTTTTAATGTTTTTGAGTTGTGTTTGTATTTTCACTCCTGTGCTTTGTTGTTGAGTTGTTTCCCTTATTGCTATGTTCCAAATTCATCCATAGGTTGTCAAGGAGTTAACACAATTTGGTCAGCTATGAATTGTTTGAATCCTTGCTATAGCAACCTCTTTTTTCCTTTTAATTGTTCTTCCACTAAATCTAATGATAGTTGATTGTTTTTATGCTTTTGAGATCTTTTTCTTGTTGAAAAATTAATACCATTGTGTTAAGGGTTCAATTTGCAGGAGTGAAGGTGTGAACAGTGTCAGAAGCTACTGCAGAATTCGTCCATCTGGTTTATCAGTATCAGGCACCGCGGCAGATATCACCAGGCGCCGCAGCGCCTTTCACAGTATCAATTCTGCAACAAGCGCCGCGGCGGATTTCACCACAGGCCGCAGGGCCTGTCCAATTTCAGCTCAGCACTCATCTCTGTAATAGAGGCCGCGGCGGATATGAGAAAGTGCCGCGGCGGATTTAACCTGATTCCCTCTTAACTTTTTGTCTTCTCTCTGATTTCTTTCTTTTGTCTAATTGTTTTTTTTTCACATTTATTTTATTAGTCTATTCGCTCGTTCTTTAGTTGCATGTCCCAGGATAAGGCTCTTTTACCTTTTGATTGGGAAATCAATAGAACTCTTAGGCAAATCAAGAAAACCAAACAAATAGCTGAGTCTAGTAAGCAACCTCTAGTGAGTGATTCTCTTCCTCAAGTTGAATCTTGTTCTTCCTCAGAATCTCAACCTACTTTAGGAGGGTTTATAGACAATCATTTTGTGATGGATCAAAATAATAACAATGCTCAAACTGAGAGAGGTGATGCTACAAATAGACCTCAAATGAAAGGCAAGATGAAAATGTTATTCATAATGCTAATCTTCAATTGAATAGAGATGAGGAGAATAGGAGTATTAGGGAAATTAATAACTCAAGTGTGAACTGTGATCCATGTGGTTTTTATAACTTTGAAGCTGAATTTGAACTCAAAGGTACCCTGATTAATACCTTACCAAGATTTCTTGGTCTTGCAGGGGATGATCCATATAGACATCTTCAAAACATGCATGCGGTTTGTTCCTCTATGAAGCCCCATGGTGCTCAATTGGAAGATGTGCTAAGGAGAGCTTTCCACTTCACGTTAGAGGGAAATGCCAAAGAATGGTTGTAAAGTCTACCTCAACACTTCACAACACTTACATGGGAACAACTAAAGAAGGCCTTTTTAGAGAAGTACTTTCCTGCATCGAGGACATCTAAATTGAGGAAGGCTATCTACGGAGTTCAACAAGATAGTAGAGAAACCTTGTATGAGTATTGGACAAGATTTCTAGCCATGCTTTTTAAATGTCCAAATCATCAAATCAGCAAGTCTAATTTAGTCCAGTATTTCTATGAGGGCTTGCTATCTCATCACAAGAACACAATAGATGCTGTAGCCCATGGTTCACTATTTGATTTGACTCCTCACAATGCTTGGGAATTATTGGAGAAGATGGCCAACAACAATCAACAATTCAGCACAAGGGACAACCAATCTGTCAATGAAATTTTGAGGTCAAATCCTACTAACTTTGACTCTCAAATTGCTGCCTTCTCAGAGAGGATGGACAAGAGAATGACTAAGATGGAGCAACTCTTGTCAACTAAACAATGTGGTGCTATGGGAACATCTCAAGCCTTGGTAGCTCCCTCTTGTGACTCCTGTGGTTCCATGATGCATTGGACTGAATCTTGCCCTTCTCAATTTGAAGAAGTGTCAGCCATGTATCAACAAAGATCTGGTCAATATCAGTAAGGAACCCTTTCTCCAACACTTATAACGAAGGATGGAAGGATCATCCCAATTTTAGATGGGGAGGAGGAGAGAGCAACAAGGAGAGATTCATGCAGAATAAATTTCAGCAACGTCAACATTCAAAACAAACTATGGTTCCTTCCCAAACTACTCAAGAAATTGGTAATTCAAGGAATGATGACATGTCCCTCTTGTTAAAAAGCATGAACAGTATAAATGCTAATCTCAGTGCTATGGCATCTCAAATGGACAGAATTGATAAGCATACCACTGCATCTGATGCAAGAATGGCTGCTATAGAGAATAGGGTTGAACAATAGGAGACTAAGACTGCAAACTTGGCTAACTTTGTTACCCAAATTTCAGATAATCTCAGCAGTTTTCAAGCAAAAACAAGTGGAGCTTTACCTTCCAATACTGTGATTAATCCCAAGTCATTGAATGCCATAAATTTGAGAAGTGGAAGAAAGGTGACATTCAATGAAAATGATAAAGAATCTGACTTGGAGGAAGATCATTGCACTAAGGGGAATTCTGTCCAGAAAAAGAAACCACCAAGTGTAGAATCTGAAAGCTTAAGAGAGAAGCAACTTCTGCAAGGAAGAAAAGAAGCTGAATTTAGAAGTGTAACTACTGAAGGTTGCACAATTGAAGCAAGCCCTTTAATTCAGGATAATGAAGGAGCCCATGAAGCACCATTAGGAGAGAACTTGGAGCAATCTTCTTCAAGAATTTCAAAGCCTAACCAGGATAAAGGAAAGATGGAGCAAGATAAAGTTGAAGATTCTCACATGAACAACAAACCAGGAAGCAAAGGTAAGGAGGTAAGCTTGAAAGATCTGCCTTTCCCTAGAGCTTTTATGTTTGGGCAGAAGGTTGCAAAAGAAAAACAAAATAAAGAAGTCTTAGATTTCTTTAGTAAAGTAGAAATTAACATTCCCTTGTTGGATTTGTTGAAGAAAGTGCCTGAATATGCAAAATTCTTAAAAGACATTTGCACTAACAAAAGAAAGTTTAAAACTAATGAATTGGTGTAAGTTGGCCCTAATGTTTCAGCCCTTTTTAAAGCTCAATTACCTGTGAAATGCCAAGATCCAGGAGCTTTCTCCATTCCTTGTCAAATTGGTAAGTTTCATATCTCTAAAGCTTTGCTAGATTTGGGTGCTGCTATCAATGTGATGCCAAGTTCTGTTTACTATGCTTTAGGAGTTGAAATCATGAAACCTACAAGTGTCTTAGTGCAACTAGCGGATAAGTCTATTAGGAATCCCAAGGGAATCTTAGAAGACATTTTAGTCCAAGTAAAAGACCTTGTATTTCCTGCTGATTTTTATGTGCTAGATATGACTAATGAGGCCATAAGTGAAAGCACATTAATTTTGGGTAGACCATTTCTAAGAACTGCCAATACCATGATTTGCATGAAAGATGGAATTATAAAAATGGAATTTGGTGGTCAAGAAATTCAATTTAATATGTATGAGATGATGAAACATCCACATGAGGATTATTCTCTGTTGGGGCTTAATATGATTGATTTGTCACTTGAAAATGATTGTGAATCTATTTTTGAGCATGATAGCAATGATGATACTGAAGATTCTTTCATTTCTTTCTCTTCCATATATTCTCCTTCATCTTGTTTTTCTTCACACCTTGATGATGTGCCTAGCATTGATTCTAAAATTGATGGCTGGCTTTCCACTTGGAGTGAGTTGTCTTCAGTTTCATCCATCAAGTCTTCCATTGATGTTAATTCCACACTGTCAAGTGATGAACAACTTGCAAGAAGATTGCTTGTAGATTTCTCAACAGCACAAGAGAGTGAATCAACTCCTATACAAGAAGGGGAAGGTGAAAGGCACAAGAATCATGATTGCAAGACTAGCCCAACTCTCATGGACGAATTCCCATTCAAGGAGCATGAAGCTGAACCTTCTGAACAACAGGATTTGTCTTTAAATTCTTATCACATTTTGTATTCCAATCATGTTTACAAGTCACTTGATCTTAATTTCTTTAACCATGCAGAACTGGAATACTTCTTGGAAATCATGCGAAGTGTAGCTGCTCCTAACCCTAGGAGATTAAGCATGACACCAACCAAATTTGTCGAAATATGCAGCATAGGGAGTGCACTTTTGCAATCTAATTTTACTTTTGAAATTGGAATTCCTCAAGATTATTCTGCATCTAACTTTGAGTTTTCACATGGATTTACAAATGTTTTAAATGCATTGTTGCAGGGACCAATTAAGGAGCGTTACTCACATGAGGATTAATGTACAACTGCAATTTTTAGTATTGAAGCTTTGAAGCAATCTGAAAATAATTGCACTACCTTGGAGCTCAAGAAACTGATACCCTTAGTAGTTCAACCTCCTGAATTAGAGCTTAAACCCTTGCCATCACCACTGAAGTATGCATTTTTAGCTGAAAATGAAAGACTACCGGTGATAATCTCTAACTCTTTGACTGATCTTGAAGAGTCTCAGTTACTTGTTGTTTTGAAAAGGTATAAAAGTGCAATTGGGTGGTCTCTAGCAGATATTCCTGGTATTAATGCTTCAATTTGCACTCATAGAATCTTGTTAAATGAAAATGCAAAGCCCATAAGGCAACCTCAAAGAAGACTTAACCCACTCATACTTGATGTTGTTAAAAAGGAAGTAACAAAGCTGCTTAGTGCTGGTATCATATACCCTATTTCAGATAGTGAGTGGGTAAGTCCAGTTCAGGTTGTTCCTAAGAAAAGTGGGATCACTGTGGTTAGGAATGAGAAAAATGAATTAATCCCCACTAGAATCCAGAATTCTTGGCGTGTTTGCATTGATTATAGGAAGCTTAATGATTCTACAAGAAAAGATCATTTTCCCCTACCCTTTATAGATCAAATGCTTGAAAGATTAGCTTGTAAATCTCACTATTGTTTCCTTGATGGTTTCAGTGGCTATTTTCAGGTTCCCATTGCACCTCAAGATCAAGAGAAGACTAATTCACTTGTCCCTTTGGCACATTTACATATAGAAGAATGCCATTTGGACTATGCAATGCACCGAGCACATTCCAAAGGTGTATGCTATCCATATTTAGTGATTTGCTAGAGAATGGGATTGAGGTGTTTATGGATGACTTTACCATCTATGGAAATAATTTTGATGAATGCTTAGTGAACTTGGAAAAAGCTCTATCTAAATGTGTTGAAAAGGACCTTATCCTGAATTTTGAAAAATGTCACTTTATGGTCCAACAAGGAATAGTTCTAGGTCACCTAATTTCTGAAAAAGGAATAGAGGTAGACAAAGCAAAAGTTGAAGTAATTTCATCTCTACCCTATCCAACAAATCTTAAGGAGCTTAGATCTTTCCTAGGCCATGCTGGATTTTATAGAAGGTTCATAAAAGATTTTAGTAAAGTGACTTTTCCAATGTCCAAATTACTGCAAAAAGATGCTTCCTTTGATTTCACTGATGAGTGTAAAATGTCTTTTGATGAGATTAAATCCAGATTGACTTCTCCACCTATTTTGACTTGCCCTAATTGGAATTTACCATTTGAATTATGTTGTGATGCCTCTAATAATGCAGTGGGTGCAGTTTTGGGACAAAAGGATGGTAAGGCTTCCAAGGTTATTGCTTATGCTTCAAAGACACTAGATAAGGCTCAAACTAATTACACAACTACTGAAAAGGAACTCTTTTCTATTGTTTTTGCCTTAGACAAGTTTAGACCTTACCTAATTAACTCTAAGGTTACTGTTTTCACTGATCATTCTGCTGTCAAGTATCTTTTCAGCAAGCCACAATCCAAACCGAGGCTCTTAAGGTGGATGTTGTTGATCCAAGAATTTGATATTGATATCAAAGACAAACCTGGAGTAGAAAATGTGGTGGCTGACCATCTAAGTCGCTTACCAGAAACTACAAGGGGAGTAATTGGTTCAGATTTTGTTTGTGACGAGTTTAAGGATTGTTCTGTTTCTGCATTGTCTCTTATGGAACCTTGGTATTGTCACATTGTCAACTTTTTAGTTGCTGGTCTAATTCCTTCTTCATTATCTCATTTTCAGATGCAGAAGATTAAGAGTGAGTCTAAACACTATATTTGGGATCCTCCAATCCTTTAGAAGGTATGCAACGACCAAATCATTCGAAGATGTGTGCCAAATGAAGAATTTCAAGACATCCTGCATGCTTGCCACTCTCAAACTTGTGGAGGTCATTTTAGTGCTAACAAACTGCAAGAAAAATATTGGAAGCTGGTTTGTATTGGCCATCGCTCTTTAAAGACTCTTATGAGTATTGCAAGAATTGTGATATTTCTCAAAGATTTGGTAGCCTAACTAAGAAACATGAATTACCCCAACACCCAATGCTTTTCTATGAGGTGTTTGAAGTATGGGGTATTGATTTTATGGGCCCCTTTCTTCCTTCTATGGGTTTTACATACATCCTTCTTGTAGTTGATTACCTTTCACGATGGGTAGAGGCCATAGCAACCAAAAAGAATGATGCTGCCACTGTTTCAAAATTTCTGAAAAATAACATCTTTTCTAGATTTGGCATTCCTAGAGCAGTAGTTAGTGATAATGGCACTCATTTTTGTAATAAATTACTACAAGGGTTATTCACTAAGTATGGTGTGACACATAAGACATCCACACCTTATCATCTCCAAAGTAATGGGCAAGCTGAAAATGCAAATAGAGAAATCAAGAAGGTGTTGGAATGAATAGTTAAACCATCTAGGATGGATTGGAGTGCCAGATTATATGATGCTTTGTGGGCATATAGAACTGCATTTAACACCCCAATAGGCATGTCTCCTTATAGATTGGTTTATGGTAAGATGTGTCACCTACTGGTTGAGATTGAACATAAGTCTCTTTGGGCTGTAAAAGCATGTAACCTTGATTTTGATTCTGCTTGCATGGAAAGATTATTGCAATTACAGGAACTTGAAGAGTTGAGACTTGAAGCATATGAGAATTCCAGGTTCTACAAGGAGAAAATGAAGATGATTAATGACAAGCAAATCCTAAGGAAGACTTTCAAGGTTGGAGATAAAATGTTGCTATACAAAGCACGATTCACATTTAAACCTGGGAAGCTGAGCACTAGATGGGAAGGACCATACTTGGTCACTAAAGTGCACAAGTTTGGCATGATAGAGTTGCTAGATGAGAAGAGCAGTAAGACTTTCAAGGTCAATGGCCACCTGCTCAAAATTTACAAGGAGAATTTTGATCCACCATAATCCCAGGTTGTCCCCTTCCTTAAACACTTTAGTCTGTGTTTATTTGATTATTTTCATTCTTGAACTCCATTTTTGAACAAGTGTGGGGAAGGGTATGACTAGTAGCAAGTGTAGGTTGTTTTTAGTTTGTTTTGAAGTGTTATGTTGTTTCTTTCCATTCCTTCCTTTACCAATTTTCCTTGCTATCTTTTGTTCAAATGTGCATTGAGGGCAATGCAAGGATCAAGTGTGGGGGAGTGAATGTTGTGTTTTTGTGTGTTTTGTGTCTTTTGTAGAACCTTAGTTTTTCAGCAAATTTTTGAAGGTTTAAGCCTGTTTCAGGAATTCTAATGTTACATTTGTGATTGACTTTGAATTGGAAATTAATATCCTGAAGTGAAATTTTCTAATGCATAGAGATTAAGCATGATGTGTTCTTTAGCTGAAGTGAATGAATATGGAAGACAAAGACTAGTTGGAAGGATTCTTTGAGCCTTTGTATTCATTTCTGGTGTGTGCATTCACTTATTTCTTATGCTCTCTAGAACTTGTCTTAGTTATTAATCAAGACCACATGCAACATTAGTACTCTTGAACATGATTGAGGCATTCATTCAAATTAGCTACTTAGACCAAATGGCTAAACCCTACACGATTTATCCCTTGTTACCTATTTGAGCCTTTTAGCTGAATTTTTTCCATTCAATTCACTCTCAATTATAAAACTTCTTTCCTACAAGGATGCATATTTCATTTCATTCATTCTTTTCAGAATTCACTAGCATTTTGAGGGATTCAATTGATGGATTGATAGGAGGAGATGCATACTTGAGCTTTGAAAAAAAAAAAAAAAAAAGTAGAAACATGCGAATTGAAAAAGAAAAGAAAAAAAAAGAGAGAGAGAATAGAAAAGTTGAAAAGAAATGAAAAAGCAAGAAAGGAAAAGAAAGTGGGAATAAAAGCACCTTTATAGCTTAAGAATTCAAGATCAAGAATCAAACCTTAAATTGAACATTACTAATGCTATTGAATTCTACACATTGGTTCACATATTATCTCCATCCTCATATGCATTCTTGTGCATTTCTTCTCCACCCTTACATTACAAGCCACAAAAGTCCTCTTGATTCTTGAGTACTTATATATTTAAGTGGTGGAAAGGTAAAGCTATTACAAGCATATGGTAAAGCATTTGAATAAGTGAATTGAGTGAAAGAACCTGTAATACTTGTGAGTTGAGTGATACACTAATTTCCTTGTGTGGTCTTCTATATCTTATTCACTTAGATTAAATTACATATCATTGCTTGATTTCTTTGCATTAGAATGTTCCATGGATGGATGTTGGTTGAAGAATCATTGTTGGTTGCAGTTGTAACCTGAACTTTTGAGCTTGCTTATTCCTTTCTCTCATCCTTCTCTTTCACATTATGTTTAGACCTGATTTGCCCAGGAGTGCAAAAGCTAAGTGTGGGGGAGTTGATAAGTCTCATTATTTGTATAGATTTCTAGCCCTAAACTCATGCTTTTGCCATCTATATTTGCATACTTTGGGCATAATTAGCTTCCATTGTGCATAAGAGTTGGTGAGAGGAATTGTGAGGTTTTGCAGGTGTTTTTACATGTTTTTATATGATTTTATATGTGTGTACTTTTGATCCTTGCTTTGGTGTGAATTTCAGGGAGTTTCAGTTCTGTCTGAGTTGCCACGGCGGATTTGAGAAGGCGCCACGGCGGAATTCCAAGGGACTCTCGGTAAAAAGCACCGCGGCGGATGGACAGAGGCACCACGACGGATTGGTATCTACATAAAGCTCAGGATCACTAATCAAAATGGCACCGTACAGGCCAGGCGCCGCGGCGGATGACGAAAAATTCCAGATTTAAATAGCAGAGTCGCGTGCTTCAACGGGGGACATCAAATTTCAATTCTTCATTCATCTTCAGACGCGATTTTCTTGTTCTCTCTGTCTTCTCTCAATTTCTTCTTCCATTTTCGTCCAAATTCATCAATTTCCACTGATCAACCATGAATATTTCATCAATACTTGCTGTTTCTACCCTAATCCAGAGTATAAGTAGCTGAATTTCCAAGTTTTCCTAGCAATAAAGCTGACCTGAGTTCATAAAGCTGAATAGGGAGTCATTTCAGATCTATTTTCCACTTTCTATTCTAAGGTTCATTTGTTTCAGTTGAAAAATTGTGATTAGAATGAAGGTTGGATGGTTAGATTTATGTTTCTTGGAATTTAGATCTGATTGAACATTCAGATGTGAGTTGTGTCCTTTAATTCAGTTGAATAGAGGATTCTCTGTTGATTTGTAAATCTAATTCGTTTTTACTTGGACTATTGTTTTGTAAATCTAAATTTTGGTTGAATAAATTGATGATTCACAGTTGTGATCATTCTTAGAGAATTGCAACTCGCTTCTCAAGTGTTCTTGTCAATTGATTTTCCTTCTCACAGACCAAGACAATGAATCTAGTAAGATAATTGTTTCTGATTATGTTAAGAGAGATTTGAGCAGTAGCTGAATCTATCCATTTAATTGACATTAAGAGACTCCAAATTATAAGATTGAACAAGGAAGGTTGGATAAATTGCTAGGGGAACTACTATCTCTTATCTGAATCTTCTTTTGCATTTTATCTTTCATTAGATTTGTTTCTTGTTTCAATTTCTGTTTTTTGAAACTCAAGCTTTCATCTTGGTAACTTGATAATTAAAAGTGAATTGTTAAGAATTGAAATACAACTTAAGGCTCCTTAAGAAGAATGACCTAGGTAGTGCCTCACTTGCTGCGTTTCCCTAGTAAAACTTTGATTACCTAGCGACAAGATTTATCAGGGTGCAAGGATTGAAAGCATTACAGCTTCTTCTAATTCCAAACTTGTTACTGTGGAAAGTAAGTTTGATAGCAAGTTTGAACAATAGGAAAATAAAACAAACAATCTTTTTGGCTATGTCACTCAACTAGCTAACTCATGGAGTGAGGTGTAAGCTAAAATGGGAGGGAATTTACCCTCCAACACTATGGTGAATCCAAAGTCTCAAAATGCAATATCCTTAAGGAGTAGGAAGCATGTAGGGGCTAGTGAGAAGAAAGTAAGATTTACAAAAGAATGCTGTCACAAGGAATCAGATTCTAGTTCAGAAGAAGATTCTACACCTACTATGCAATCTGAAACTGGAAAAGAGAGGACACTCTTACAATAAGTGAAAACCTCTCATACACATTTTGGACATAAGGAAGAAGCTGAATCTTTCCAAGTACAAGAGGAGAACATAGGAGTTATAAGCAACAATAATCCAACACATCCTTCTCAAATCATCAAGCGAAAAGAGGAAGAGGTAAAAATTTCTGATTTACCATTTCCTAATTCATTTCTAGTATCTATAAAATTATCTAATGATCAACTTGAGAATGATGCTATGAATTTGCTTGGTAAACTTGCTGTGAATGTTCCTTTACTTGATTTCTTGAAAGGAGCACCTAAATACATGAGGTTTCTAAAAGAATTATGCACTAACAAGAAGAAATGTAAACCTAATGAGAAAGTGTAATTGGGCTTTAATGTTTCTACCATTTTTAAACCTCAACTACCCATTAAGTGTGCTGATCCGGGATCTTTCATAATACCTTGCACTGTTGGTTCATTGAATATTGCTAATGGTCTTTTGAACTTAGGAGCTGCAATTAATGTGATTCCTCTTTCTTTATACACATCTTTAGGCATTCAAACTATTAAGAGCACTAGCATGTTAATACAATTTGCTGATAGGACCATTAAGAAGCCAAAAGGGTTGTTGGAAGATATCTTGGTGAAAGTCAAGGACTTGGTTATCCCTGCAAATTTTTATGTTTTGGATATGGATACTCCACCCCATGTTCAAGAAACACTAATTTTGGGTAGACCATTTCTTAGGACTGCTAATATAGTAGTAAGCTTGAAAGATGGATACATAACCATAGAAGTAAGGGATAAGAAAATTCAATTTGATGTTTATGAAGCAATGAAACATCCCTTTGAAGATTATTCACTTTTGGGTGTCAATGCTATTGATTGTTTGATTGATGAGGTTGTGGAAGAATATGAATGCCCTTTGCATAAATTAAATGAGGAAGAAACTTTGGATATTGGTTTTTCTTTTCTTGATGTCAATTCTCTTTTCTGCCTTGATTCATTTTTGGATGATAATGATGACGTGTGTAGTATTAACTCTTTGACAGTTGATAGCTCATGTTCCACTTTGTCATCTTTTTCTTTTGATCTATCTTCTATTAATGATGAGGTATTTTCTCATGCATCAAGCCAAGAGCTTGGTGTCACACCTTACTTATATAGTACCTTAGCATTCATTTAGAACCATTACAGACCACTTTGGATGGTCTTAAACTTAAAAATTTCAATTTGGACGTTAATTTTCAAAAAATTACTGTTCACTGTCCAGTTTTCAGATTACAGGTCCAACTTTGAAAAATCATAACTACTTCTAGAAAAATCATATGGAGGTGTTCCAAAATTCTACGAAAAGCTCTTTCAATGGTCTTTAAGGGAAAAATATTTAATTGATCTCATCCTCACTGAAAACATACAGTTTATTGGATTAAGATTACTATTCGTTTGGTAAAATCTGGAGTTTCCAGATTCTGCGCCTTAACTTTGAAAATAAATATCACTTCATATACACATCCAAATGAGGTGATTTACCTCCAGTTTTAAAGCTTGGATGTGTACTATGAGTCTGCCAAATCTCGTGACTTAACTCATTCATTTGATAGGTCAAACTGAAGCTCAAAACTAACTGCTTTAGGACCAACGTTTTATCTTTTAACATCTCCTTACTTTAATTCTTTTTATTTCTTTGCCATACATAATATGGGCTTACTTTTTCCCATTCGTGCTCATACATTTCTATACACACCATAAGCTTTATAATTAAATACATGGCATTCACAACATGAGTCATAACATAGGAGAATTATACATTGAATAATAATATCAATCATTAGCATCAATAATTCTCCACTTCTTCTCCTTGCTTCTCATGCCATTAGTGTCCATCATTGATTGACCTGAATGGTTGGTTAGGGAGGGGGTGAGACTCGAGAGAATCTCAGTAGCAAACAATACCATATTAACTATGCTAGATGGATGCTCATGCACTACACACAACCTGTTTATTCTTTTGTTAATTAGTGACATACTAGCATGCTCAAAGCTAACTTCTTGATGCATGGCCATGGAGACATAATCTACTCATCATGAATAGCATTTACAATAGCTAAAACATGTCACAACAACATGCAAATAACATGTACACGGCAACACAGAAGCACACCACATCAAGCAATGACAATAGGTAAGTTCATTACCTTGCACCTCAAGCCTTCCTCTTACTTTTCCTTTGACTCCCTTAACTTTCCAACCATGTGGGCATTCAGTCAACATCACCAAACATCCTCTTGGATATTCCAAAGGTCCTAAACATAACCATAATGATTACACAATCCATTAGGACCTCTAGATCACATAAAGTCCAAGACTAGCTCTCTTGAACCTCAACCCCCTTCTCTTAGTCTTAGGGTTTTCTTTCTAACTTCTCTCACATAAATCTTATCATTTCCCATCCTTAAGATCTATTTCTTGTCAATTAGGACCACTTTAGATGGCTTTAGATTTAAGAATACCAAATCTGGAAATTTTGGTTCGCGGGTACTGTTCACTCTGAAACTCCAGAATTTTTGCTCAACTTTGAAAATTCATAATTAAATCTAGAAAAATAAAAATTGAGTGCTTCCAAGTCTCACTGAAAGCTTCTCAAGTTAACTTTAAAGGAAAAATAGTCTCAGGAACCAATTCTACGCCAAACAATACCAGAATTGTATGAAACTCAAAACTCTTAACTTTAGGACTTCTGCTCAAAAAGGGTCTGGTAGCCTATCCAATTCAGACTACTTTTGATGCTTCTAGGCCCAAAAGTATGGATGTTACACTTGGAAAGGATTTTGTGTCTGATTTTGCAAAAGTGAAAAAGCTAGCCCAAGGTATATTGAACAAGGAAAGGGAAGAGAACATAGCTTTTGCTCTAGAATCTATGCTTACTTCTTCTATTCCACTTAATTTTAATTATGCCAATTCTTTACACACTATATGATATCTTGCTAATTTCTTTTCTAGCCTTTCTACAGAGGTGGATCAAAGAAAGAAAAGTCAAGGTGAGGAAGAACAAGTAGCTGATTCTTTCATAGCAATAAGGGGAAAGGATATGCTCGACTCTACAATTTGAGATAGGGAGTTTTCTGACCTTATTTCTCCTAGAATTAACACCATTCCTGAGAGGCGTATATCATTTGATTCATCTTGTAATCATGCATATTCCCCACACATATCTTCAACATGTCTAGCTGTTTTGGAGCTTAAGGAATTAGTACCTTCTGTCATTAAACCACAAGAGTTGGAACTTAAACCATTGGCTTCTCATTTGAAATATGCATATCTAGCTGAAAATGATAAATTGCCTGTTGTCATAGCTAGCTCCTTATCTGATATTGAGGAGAAGAAATTGCTCACTATTTTTAAAAGAAATAAGAAAGCAATAGGTTGGTCTACGGCTAATATTCCTGGTATTGCCCCCTCCATTTGTACGCATGAAATTTTACTTCATGAGGGAGTAAAACCAGTGAGATAACCACAGTGTAGACTTAATCCACTCATCTTAGATGTTATGAAAAAGGAACTGAATAAACTTTTGAGTGCTGGAATTATATATCCAATTTCAGATAGTGAGTAGGTTAGCCCTGTGCAAATGGTTCCTAAGAAAAGTGGTATTACTATTGTTAAAAATGAAAAGAATGAATTAATTCCAACAAGGGTCCAAAACTCACGGAGGGTATGCATTGATTACAGGAAATTGAATGATGCTACATGTAAAGATCACTTTCCTCTACCTTTTATTGATCAAATGCTTGAAAAATTAGCTAGAAAATTGCTTTCTAGATGGTTTCTCAGGGTATTTTCATATTCCTATTGCTCCGGAAGACCAAGGCAAGACCACATTCACCTGTCCATTTGGGACATTTGCCTACAGGAGAATGCCTTTTGGGCTATGCCATGCCCTGGGTACTTTTCAAAGGGCTATGATGTCCATGTTTAGTGAATTTCCAGGCTCATCTATATAAGTGTTTATGGATGATTTTATTGTGTATGGTGACACATTTAATGATTGTTTAGAAAGTCTAGATAGGGTTTTGTCTAGGTGCATTGATAGGAATTTGATTCTGAATTTTGAAAAATGTCATTTTATGGGTGATAATGGGATTGTCTTGGGTCATCTAGTCTCTAGGAAAGGAATTGAAGTAGACAAAGCTAAAATTGAAGTTATTGCTTCTTTGCCCTATTCAACTAACTTGAAGGAACTTAGGTCATTCCTTGGACATACTAGTTTCTATCGAAGATTTGTGAAAGATTTCAGCAAAATAGCAAACCCTCTTTCTAGGCTTATGCAAAAGGATACGGCATTTGTTTTTGATGACGCTTGCAAAAAGGCTTTTGATTCATTAAAGAGCATGCTTGTTTCTCCACCTATACTTTCTGTACCCAATTGGAAATTAGATTTTAAACTTGCTTTTGATGCATCTCATGCTTCCATCAGTGCTATGTTAGGTCAGAAAGTAAATAAGCTGTCTCAAGTCATTGCATATGCATCCAAAACCCTTGACAATGCACAAATTAATTACACAACTACTGAAAAGGAACTTTATGCTATTGTATTTGCTTTAGACAAATTTAGACCTTACCTTCTTTGTAACATCTAGACTTTTGGGCCTAGAAGCATCAAAAGTAGTCTGAATTGGATAGGCTACTAGACCTTTTTTGGAGCAAAAATCCTAAAGATGAGAAAGGAAGTCAAAGCAGTTTCAGGGACTAAACTGCAAAGTAAAAGCTTTTCAAGGGCTTCAGTATAATCAAGGTCAGAGACTCCAGTAAAGTCTCGAAGGCCTAGAAAGAGAAAAGAGAGTTGAAACAGGGCAAGGGTTAAGCTAGAAGGCTCAAAGAGAGGATTATATGAAGTTAAGTCCAAGCAGGGACTAAACTGTAAATTCAAAAGTTATGACCAACAGGGGTAAAAATGGAAGAGTATACAAAGAATTCCAAGAAAAATCCCAAAAAATGGAAAATAATATTCTAAGGCTCTTCTATGAAGAAAAAAGACAAAAATACCCCTGAGACAGCTTAAATGGAATTTATGAGGTTGTGACCAGTAAAAAGTATATCGTTTGAGGTAATTATTTGAAATAGCAAGAGACCTCAAAAATGTATACAAAAATGAGGTTAAATGGTTGAAAGGTTGTACTAATTTATAAAATTAGTCCCGCAACTAAAAGGCTAGTGGAGTGGCTTTAATAAATTAAAGAGCCGGTTTTATCGATAAAAGGGCATTTTGGTAAATGAATTTTTATGCAAGGTTTAAAGGAAGTGTTATGGCCTAAGAAAATCCATAGATATTCTCAAGAATTAAAGAGAATTTATGGAGCAAACAGAAGAATTTTCTGAGCTCCGGAAGGCCATAAAGGAAGCCGAAGAAACGTGGGCCAAGTAAATTCGGAGGAATTAAGTTTGATCCAACGGCTAGGATCTAATCCCTCGTCTCCTCCACCACTTTCATGACACTTGACATCTTCTACAAGGTTGAGATAAGCATGATGCAAGAGGATGATGCAATGATGATGTAAAAGTTAACTTGAAGTTCCAAAATTGCCCTTAGCCTTTCCATTAGCCACCAAGGGCATTTTGGTCCATTCAAGACAAATTTTTGGCTATAAATATGCACTCCCTTCCCTTCATTTTTGACCAAGCAAGGATCTATAGGAGAAACTCTGCCGCCCTTGCATCTAGAGAGAGAAAGAGCCATTTCTAGTGAGAGAAAGTCCACCTAAGTTCAAGCTTCAAGATCAAGGTATGTGGTGGTTAAAGCATCTGATTTGATGCCTATTTCAAATCAGTTGCTGTGTTTATCTGATTATGAAATTTTTCATGCTTAAATTACACTCTGTAAGCTTTAAATCCATGTATAGAACACTTCATTTGGATATGTGTACGATTTATGGTAACTTTTCAAAGTTAGGGTTTGAAATCTGGAAACAGTGTTGAACTTTTGGAAGAGTTTTGAGTTCCGTACAATTCCGGTACTGTTTGGCATAGAATTGGTTCCTGAGACTATTTTTATGTTAAATTTAACTTAAGGATCTTTCAGTGAGACTTAGAAGCACTCAATTTTGATTTTTCTAGATTTAATTATGAATTTTCAAAGTTGAGCAAAACTTCTGGAGTTTCTGCGTGAACAGTACCCGCGAACCAAAATTTCCAGATTTGGTATTCTTGAATCTAAAGCCATCTAAAGTGGTCCTAATTGACAAGAAATGGATCTTAAGGATGGGAAATGATGAGATTTATGTTAGAAAAGCTAGAAAGGAAACCCTAAAAGCAAGAGAAAGGATTGAGGTTCAAGAGAGCTAGTCTTGAATTTTATGTAATCTAGAGGTCCTAATGGATTGTATGATCAATGGGACTATGTTTAGGACCTTTGGAATATCCAAGAGGATATTTGATAATGTTGACCGAATGCCCACATGGTTGGAAAGTCAAGGGGGTCAAAGGAAAAGTAAGAGAAAAGCTTGAGGTGCAAGGTAGTGAACTTACCTATTGTCATTGCTTGATGTTGTATGCTTGTATGTTGCCATGTATATGTTATTGAATGTTATTGTGACATGTTTTAGCTACGGTAATTGCTATTCATGATGAGTAGATTATATCTCCATGGCCATGCATCAAGAAGTTAGCTTTGAGCATGCTAGTATGTCACTAATTAACAAGAGAATAAACAAGTTGCGTGTAGTGCATTAGCATCCATCTAGCATGATTATGTGGTATTGTTTGCTACTAAGATTCCCCCGAATCTCACCCCTCCCTAACCAACCATTTAGGTCAACCAATGATGGGCACTAACTGCATGAGAAGCAAGGAGAAGAAAGTGGAGAATTATTAACGTTGATGATTGAGATTATGTTCAATGTATAATTCTCCTATGTTGTAAATTATGTTATGAATGCCATCAATTCAATGTATGTGCTTAGGATGTTTATGGCATGAATGAAAGTATATGAGTATGAATGAGAAAGATTAAGCCCATGTTATGTATGTCAAAGAAATAAAAAGAATTAAAGTAAGGAGATGTTAAGGGATAAAACGTAGGTCCTGAAGCAATTAGTTTTGAGCGTTAGTTTGACCTATCAAATGAATGAGTTAAGTCATGAGATTTGACAGACTCATAGTACACATCCCAAGCTTTAAAAAAAGAGGTAAATCACCTCGTTTGGATGTGTATATGAAGTGATATGAATTTTCAAAGTTAAGGCGCAGAATCTGGAAAGTCTAGATTTTACCAAACAAATAGTAATCTTAATCCAATAAACTGTACGTTTTCAGTGAGGATGAATTCAGTTGAATATTTTTCCCTTAAAGAGAATTGAAAGAGCTTTCCATAAAATTTTGGAACACCTCCATATGAATTTTCTAGAATTAGTTATGATTTTTCGAAGTTGGACCTGTAATCTGAAAACTGGACAATGAACAGTAATTTTCTGAAAATTAACGTCCAAATTGAAATTTTTAAGTTTAAGACCATCTAAAGTGGTCTAGAATACTTCTAAATGAATGCTAAGGTACTATATAAGTAAGGTGTGACATTCTTGCATCAAAAGTGGTTGTCTTTACTGACCATGTTGCTGTCAAGTTTTTGTTTAGCAAGCCACACACTAAGCCTAGACTATTGAGATGGGTTTTGCTTCTCTAAGAGTTTGACATAGAGATCAAAGACTGAAGTGGAGCTGAAAACCATGTTGCAGACCATTTAAGTTGATTACCAACAGGAACTAAGGGAGTTCATAACCCTAATCTGATTTGTGATGAATTTCCAACTGCTATTATTTGTTCTATAGCTTCTCATGATCCATGGTTTGCTAACATGGTCAATTTTCTAGCTACTGGTTTAATCCCTACTACATTGTCTCATTTTCAGACTTCGAAGCTCAAAAGTAAAGCCAAGTATTACATTTGGGAACCGCCTCGCTTATAGAGGATGTGTAAAGACCAATTGATTAGGCACTGTGTTCCAAATGAAGAAATTCAAGGTATCTTGGTGGCATGCCATTCTCATGCTTGTGGAGGCCATTTTAGTCCTAAGAAAACTTCAAGGAAGATTTTGGAATCTCGATTTTATTAGCCTACCTTCTTTAAGGATGCTTATGAGTTTTATAAGAGTTGTGACAAGTGCCAAAGGTTTGGAGGTAATACTAAGAGGAATGAGATGCCTCAATATCCTATTCTCTTTTGTGAAATCTTTGATGTATGGGGTATAGATTTCATGGGTCCATTCCCACCATGCTCTAGAAATCATTATATTCTCTTGGTTGTGGATTATGTTTCAAGATGGATCAAAGCTATTCCCACAAAGAAAGATGATGCAATCACAGTTTCAAAATTCATAAAGTCACATATCTTCACAAGATTTGGAATCCCTAAGGCTATGATAAGTGACCGTGGGACTCAATTTTGCAATAAGCTCTTAAATGGATTGTTCTCTAAGTTTGGGGTTACTCACAAGATGTCCA
The DNA here is from genome assembly GCF_004799145.2 of Neltuma alba. Lineage (NCBI taxonomy): Eukaryota > Viridiplantae > Streptophyta > Magnoliopsida > Fabales > Fabaceae > Neltuma > Neltuma alba. The sequence goes on from NW_021633132.1 coordinate 367,458, forward strand.
CAGCTTATCACCCCCAGACTAATGATCAGACAGAGGTTTCCAATAGAGAAATTAAACAGATTTTAGAGAAGATAGTTAAACCATCAAGAAGGGACTGAAGCATTAAATTGGAAGAAGCTCTGTGGGCTTACAGGACTGCTTACAAGACACCCATAGAAATGTCACCCTATAGGGTAGTTTATGGAAAACCTTGTCATCTCCCGGTTGAACTAGAGCACAAGGCCTATTGGGCAATTAAGGCATGTAATTTGGATTTTGAAGCTGCTGCAATAGAGAGGAAATTACAACTGTAAGAGCTAGAAGAAATTCAAATGGAGGCATATGAGAGCTTTAGAACCTACAAGGAGAAGAGTAAAATCATTCATGACAAGGGAATTCTGAGGAAACAATTTCATGTGGGTGATAAGGTCCTATTATTCAAGGCTAAGTTCAAGTTTAAACATGGAAAGTACATCCCTTTGGAACAGTTGAATTAATAGATGAAAAAAGTGGCCAAAGTCTAAAAGTTAATGGTCACTTACTTAAGTTTTATCATGAGAACTTCTATCCCCCATAAGGCTACAAGTTGTTTCTTCCACCTTATCTCATGTGCTTTTATTTGCATATTTGAACTTGTTAAGAGAATAAGTGTTACTTTTTTGTTAGCTTAGGAAAATCTTTGTTCGTCTGTTTTCTTTTAGTTGGTTTTCCCTGTTTGCACAGCTCATTGGTTTTGTATTGAGGACAATACTTTGTATAAGTGTGGGGGAGATAAGTATTGTTGATGGCTTAGTTAGATGGTGATTGGATTGATATTTGAGTTGTGATTGAAGTAGTTAAGCCATGTTTTACAACTGAACATGTGATTTAATTCAAAGGTTTTTGGTTCTTAATAATACATTACATGTTCCTGTGATTTAAAGCTGCATTTGTTAGTGTTTGAATGATAATTTTTGTTGGAATATTCGATTTTGTGAAAAGCACCACAGATGGAAGTCAGGTTCTGTGAAAAGCGCCGCGGCCTATGTTGAAAGGCACTGCAGCGCCTGTTCCTGAATGAAGGTGAACACCTCCTTTTTTATGCTAAGTGTCACTGAGTAATTGTATTGTGTTGGTTTAGAATCTTTTTACGAGAGAGACAATTAGAATCTTTTGTTTGTTCAAAAACCTTTTTGAGAATCAATTCATAACCCTTGATGTATTCTTGCAAGTTGAAAATCCATTTTGCAATCATATCGGAATCTATGCCTGGTTGATATTATTCTTGTTACAAACCTTTTCCATAGGACTGATTTTGGTGGCAATTAAGTTAGTGACTAGATATGATTCAATTAAAGTAAGTGGATGAGAGAAAACCCACATGGAAGGAATTTGAGCCTATATGTTCTGAATTTGTGTGCATACTCTCTAGTCCTATGCTCCTGTAGAACTTGTCTTAATTCTTTATTGAGACTGCATTTTGATATGAGCAGGATGCATATGATAGAGGCATTTTATTCTAAACCCATTATGACCTAAACACAAACCCTTTCACGTTTAACTTTTGTTCACCTTTTTGAGCCTTCACTTTCATTTCATTCATTGCTTTATAGCAAGTGTTTTGCATGAGTTATATTTGGTTTTTCATTTTGAAAAGTGCATCATGAATGTCTATATCTTTTGTCTTCTTGGGTTTGGGTGCCCAAAAAAAAAAGAGAAATAGAAAAAGGCAATAAAAAAAACAAGAAGAAGAAGAAAAAGAAAAGAGAAGAAGAAGAAGAAAATAAGTCGTGATTAAAAAAATAAAAAATAAAAATTTTTGAAATAACATATTCCATGGTGGTTTGAAGAGCAAGGATTTTTCTTCCAAAAGTTTAAATCTGCATATTGGTGTCTTTTCAGGATTATACTTTAGCTTACTCTGAGTTGACATTTCGCTACTCACGCATTACACTTATTAGTTCGTTCATTCGATCTTAGCCCTTTTTCCAACATTACAACCTTAAGAAAGACCTTTTGATGCATTGAACTCATATGGTACAGTGGTGGAGATGTCGAGAATTTTGACAAGTCTATGGTAGGACATAGACTAGTAGAGAGGAGAGAAAATTTAACCCTCAGTAAGTAGAGAGAAACACTTTAATCTGAGAGTCTCTCATTTCACTTGTAATGATTGAGCTATGTTTAGCATTAATTTTCTTGTCATTAATTGAAAGTTTTATGGATTGGCTTACTCAGTGAATAGTACAACTATTGTATGGCTTGTGATTCTGATTGCACTTGGATTGACATGTGTTCTAGGAAGTGAATTGGTGATTCTTTGCCCAGAGTGCAAAGTGCTAGTGTGGGGGAATTTGATATCTCTCTATATTTTATTGATTCTAGCATGATTTTCATGGTATTATATGTTTAATTTTGGATTTAATAGTGATGAAATACTACTAATTGCTTGGAAGGAGTGTTTTGTAATTTCATGAGAATTCAGGGCCGGAAATCAAAGAAACAAACACTCAGGGACTTGATATGTAAAAGTAATAAGACTCTTTGTGAAAAGTGCTGCGGCGAATTTGGCTCAACAAGCAGCTCATAGTCACTAATCTAAACGACACAGTTTTGGATGTGTGCTGCGGCGAATGATCATAGGCGCCACGGGGGATGACGAAAATTAGCAATTTGAACCACAAGGCGCGCGACAGAAGCTGGTAGGAAATAGAACCCAATCTTAGAGCTCTATTTTGGTTAGCACGCGGATCCTGAACTGATATTTAGTTGGGAAGCGTTAATTACAAGGGACAAAAGCATTTAGGGGAGGATTGAGTTTTGAGATTGAGTTTTTGGGAAGTTTCCATCTTCATCTTTATCATCATCTCTTAGCATTTCTTGATCTGGCTGGAACCCTTAGTCCAGATTCTCCATTTCCCAACCATCACCATTGCTGCGGTGAAGTTCCTATCCTCTAGCTTGAGTATTTCTTCCTCCATGTCCAGCTAAGTTTCAAGGATTTCTAGGAGTTATAATGGAGCCTGAGCCATGATTAAACAGGGAAGAGTTTAGAGTTTATAGGTGTTTAATTTTGGTAACATTTTGATTGTGTTTTCAATCTTTGTTTCTAGATTCAGACTCCTCTCTATCCATTTCTGTGAGTTGAGATTTGGTTAATAGTATTCAGAAGTTATTTTCTTGATTTAGAGTAATGACGTATGATTCTTTAGCTAGGTCTAGTTATGGATTTATACATTGTGATTGAATTCTTGAGAAGTATTGGTTAATATTTCTTTTATAAGTGGCTGAATCTCCATTTAATCAATCTCACCTTATCAGAAATTAGTTCAATTAAAGCTCTTAAATTCTGATTGATACAAGAAAGGCAATGAAGGCAAAGTTATACCTCCTAGGAATCGTTCATCTCATTGATTTCCAATCTCAAAACATTCTCTTTTATGAACTCTGATTTTAGTAGCATTTGATTTTAGTCTTAGATTCTTGAGTTCCTTGAGATCGATCTCTGATTGGAAGTCACTTTGCTGCATTCTTAGAGTATTAAATTTGGTTTTAAACGACATAAGACCAGTAGTCAATCCCACAAAGCCGAGGATTTGGTATCTCGATTCTCTTCATAGGGATTCAACCAATCAACCATTTATGGTTTCATTATTCAATTAGTAACATTTATATCTATTATTTAAATTTAATTTAATTTCTTGCTTCAATCTAACTTTTGACAATCATTAATATTCAATTTTATTGTCTTCTTAGGGCTTTATGGCTATACCGCACAAATCAAGCCTTACCCTGCCCCCGGTAAAAAACGGTCAATTTGATGATACCTTCCCATGGAAGAAAGTGAAGGTGTTGATTACTATTATTTACTATTCTATTAAATATGGTTTTTTTATATGATTGACTAATATTATTTCCTTTTCCATTCTTTACAGTGCCCACATCAGCCCAAAAAAAGCTCTGATTATGGGTATGCGTGATGAAATTCATGAAGGAGATAATTATGCACAATGCTGAGACAATCCCTACACAGGTAATATGTATTTAATTTGTTAAAGTTCAATATATATACTTTAGAATTATACTTAGTGTAGCTTTACATTTATATCTAACTTGAATTTGGCTTTGCATGCAGTACTTTGCCGACACATATTGCATCATGTATTCATCTACCCAGATGGAAGAAATCATTGAAGAGCTAGCAATGGCTTTGTATCGTCAGTAGGCACAAAATAGATAGGGAAGAAGTTGAATTGAAGAGCTGTTGTGGTTTTTGGCATTTAGCAAATTTTGGTTTTGGAATTGGTTTTTTGCTTTAGCCTTTTCTCCTTGTCTAGATTAAAATTTTGCTTTAACTTGACATAATGCAATTGTATGACATTTGGTTTGTTAATTACGTTATTAACATGCATATAATGTAAATTTCTATATGTCTGGTGCATGGTTACATTTATATGATTGAATTATTGCTTGTTGTATATTGGTTTGAATGCTGGCCTAGTTCTATATTTTGAAAAATGTTGCTTTGTATGAAATTTTAAAATGCAGGAGGGGCTGCTGGAAAAGCAGTAGCCATGTTTAAAAAATAATAATAATACTTGACGGTTATTCATTAAAACCATCAAGTAAACTAAATAAAACTTGACAGTTTTAACTGTAACTATCAAGTATTCTTTAATACTTGACCGTTTTTACAATAACCGTTAAGTATTCTCAGAATATATTTGACAGTTTTTCTTTAGAACTGTCAAATATCGTCAATTATATTTGACGGATTTAATTGTACAACCATCAAATATTATCAATTATATTTGATGGTTACCAACCGTCAAACATTCTTCAGAGGAATATATGACGCTGGCATACTTGACAATTTTTAACTGTCAAATATGACCAAAAATAACTGTCAATTATTCTATTTTTTGTAGTAGTGAGATAAGTGAATACACCAGTGCTGATTTCAAAATAGTGTACTTCAATAACAAAGAACTTCATATACTCACTAACACTCTCTGTTGAAAAGATTACTTTAGAGTATCAAACCTTCAATTAGCAAAAGCTGTTTGGGATGCCCTTGAGGTTGCTAAAAAAAGAACCACCAAAGTCAAGCAAAATTGGATAAACATTCTCACAATAGAGTCTTAGCTGTTGACTGTAACATTTCAAATTTCGAGCCTAGAAGTGTAAGAAATAGCTTGAAATGATTAGGCTACCAAACCTCAATTGGTAGGAGTCTCGAAAATTCCCTAAAAGGAAAAGAGGATGCTCAGGGACTAATTTGCAAAGTGAAAGGTTTTTAGGACCGAGAAACAAGAAAAATAGAGACCCTCATAAAGCCTCGGAGGCCTAGTATAATAAATGAGGATGAATATAGGTTACAAGTTATATTAGAGACCTCAAAGGGATGATTCTTAAGGCTAAACCCAAATAAGGATCCACTTGTAATTTTGAAAAGTTTTGAGCTAAAAAAGGTAGTAATGAAAAGTATGTCCAAAAATTCTAAAAAATTTTCAAAAAAATGGAAAATGAGGTATTAAGGCCCATTTAAAGTTTAAAATGACAAAAATACCACTGGAATGGATTTTTAGTAAATTAGCTAGTTGCGAGAATTTTAGCTACTTAAGAAAAAATTAACCAAAATCAATTATGTAAAATATGAGAAGGTCTCAGATAATTGAAGAAAATGGGGAATAAGTATCTTAGGAATTATTAGAGATTTTAAAAATGATTTCATCCCAAAATACAAAGAGGGTGGCTTTATGCTAATTAAGGACATAATCTGGGAAATACAAAAAGAAATGCCTATAAGAGGAGTTTTGTAACATCTTATCTTCATACCCAATAATACATCAGACAGAAGCATTTGGAACTACATATATGTTGGCCACAAGGCTTGAAAATTTAGTTTTCAAAAATTGTCCTCGGGGTACTATTCACAACAACCTTCAAAATTTTAGCTAACTTTGAAAAATCATAACTAAATCTAGAAAAAAAATTAAAATAAAATGGTTCTAAGTCTATTTGAATCTCTTTTAATGATCTACAAGGAAAAAATGCTCACTAGTCTTATCACCTCCTCAATCATATGCAGATTTAATACCAAATTGCACTATTCATTTAGATGTTTTCTAATTTTCTAAATTTTATGCCTAATTTTTGATAAGTGTAACTTTTTGTACATAAATCTAATTCCAATGTTCTACCACTCATTTTAAGTCTTAAAATGAGATCTAACAGTATACCAGATTTCTTTACCAAACTCTACTATTTGCTTAGATTCACGTGGTTGCCAGTTTGGCCCTTGTTTAGTCATTTTTATTCCCCTTGTGAGTCATTACTTGGAAATTCATGTCATGCCAATTTATATAAGTAATTTTCATACATAACATCATCTCAACATATTCTAGCAATAATTTACAGCATAATAGGGTCATTATGTCATGCATCCATATTCATTACATAATTATATGCAACATGCTTGAAAGGTTCAAAGTCATATAAAAGCCTAACATAAGACATACTTCTAGGTGGGAAGAATTTGGACATACTAGGGATGAGATTTTAGGAGAAATATAAGTAGCATAGAACCACAATAATAATATCTACGATGCAAAGTAAGTCATGCTATGTTTCTAGTTGTCAATATACTTTCTTATAATGTTCATGCCATGGTAAACGAACAAAGTAACATGCCATAACTAACTCAACAATGGCATAGCCAAGACATAAAATGCATAGAGTTCAATACATTTCAAAATAGCAAGCTATATCACATCATGCCATTAAGACAAATAGCAAACAAACAATACAAAGTTAATATCAAAATTGGAAGTTCTAGCTACCTCTCTTTGAGCTTATCCTCTTGCCTCCTAGCTGTTCCTCTTGAAACTCCTCTTTCTCTTACTCAATGCCTATTAATCAGGCACCAAGGCATCCCATATTACTACATAATTGATTTGGTGTACAGTTGCCTCACAGGGAAAATTAGGCAATTGACACCACCAGCGAGCTGGATTTCCACTTAGCTTATGTGTCACTGTTTGATGCATGTTGGACTCAGAAAGTTAGGAAATTTACCACAAAACTTAGTTAATTAACCACCTCTGTTGCATAGTTGCATGTTTGTGGAAATCTAGTTTGCAGCGGCCTCACAGGGAAAATTAGGCAATTGAGACGAGCAATTAGCTGAATTTCCACTTAGCTTCTGTGTAACTGGTTGATCTGTGTTGGACTCTGGAAGTTAGGAAATTTACATGAACAATCAGTAAAGTAACAACTTGCAATTCAAAATTTCATGTTTGTTGGCATGTGATCCGTAGTGGGCCTCACAGGAGAAAGTAGTCAATTGACATGAGGATTTAGGGGATTATCCGCCTAGCTCCTGTCTAATGGTTTCATATTTCGTTGAATCTATCAAGTTAGGCAATTTACATGCAGAGTCAGTAAATTACCCACTAAGTTTGTGGGAATTTGGTGTGCAGTTGCCTCACAGGAAAAATTAAGCAATTGACACCACCGGTGAGTTGGATTTCCACTTAGCTTATGTGTAACTGTTTGATGCGTGTTGAACTCAGAAAGTTAGGAAATTTACCACAACAATTAGTTAATTAACCACCTCTGTTGCATAGTTGCATGTTTGTGGGAATCTAGTTTGCAGCGGCCTCACAGGGAAAATTAGGCAATTGACACGAGCAATTAGCTGAATTTGCACTTAACTTCTCTGAAACTGGGTGATGTGTGTTGGACTCTGGAAGTTAGGAAATTTACATGAACAATCAGTAAAGTAACAACTTGTAATTCAAAATTTCATGTTTGTTGGCATGTGATCCGTAGTGGGCCTCACAGGAGAAATTAGTCAATTGACAGGAGGACTTGGGGGATTATCCGCCTAGCTCCTGTCTAACAGTTTCATATTTCGTTGAATCTGTCAAGTTAGGCAATTTACATGGAGAATCAGTAAATTACCCACTAAGTTTGTGGGAATTTGGTGTGCAGTTGCCTCACAGGGAAAATTAGGCAATTGACACCACCGGTGAGCTGGATTTCCACTTAGCTTATGTGTAACTGTTTGATGCGTGTTGGACTCAGAAAGTTAGGAAATTTACCACAACAATTAGTTAATTAACCACCTCTGTTGCATAGTTGCATGTTTGTGGGAATCTAGTTTGCAGCGGCCTCACAGGGAAAATTAGGCAATTGACACGAGCAATTAGCTGAATTTGCACTTAGCTTCTGTGTAACTGGGTGATGTGTGTTGGACTCTGGAAGTTAGGAAATTTACATGAACATTCGTTAAAGTAACAACTTGCAATTCAAAATTTCATGTTTGTTGGCATGTGATCCATAGTGGGCCTCACAGGAGAAATTCGTCAATTGACAGGAGGACTTAGGGGATTATCCGCCTAGCTCCTGTCTAACGGTTTCATATTTCATTGAATCTATCAAGTTAGGCAATTTACATGGAGAATCAGTAAATTACCCACTAAGTTTGTGGGAATTTGGTGTACAGTTGCATCACAGGGAAAATTAGGCAATTGACACCACCAGTGAGCTGGATTTCCACTTAGCTTATGTGTAACTATTTGATGCGTTTTGGACTCAGAAAGTTAGGAAATTTACCACAATAGTTAGTTAATTAACCACCTCTGTTGCATAGTTGCATGTTTGTGGGAATCTAGTTTGTAGCGGCCTCACGAGGAAAATTAGGCAATTGACACGAGCAATTAGCTGAATTTCCACTTAGCTTCTGTGTAACAGGGTGATGTGTGTTGGACTCTAGAAGTTAGGAAATTTTGCATGAACAATCAGTAAAGTAACAACTTGCAATTCAAAATTTCATGTTTGTTGGCATGTCATCCGTAGTGGGCCTCAAAGGAGAAATTAGTCAATTGACACGAGGATTTAGGGGATTATCCGCCTAGCTCCTGTCTAACGGTTTCATATTTCATTGAATCTGTCAAGTAAGGCAATTTACATGGAGGATCAATAAATTACCCACTAAGTTTGTGGGAATTTGGTGTGCAGTTGCCTCACAGGGAAAATTAGGCAATTAACACCACCAGTGAGCTGGATTTCCACTTAGCTTATGTGTAACTATTTGATGCGTTTTGGACTCAGAAAGTTAGGAAATTTACCACAATAGTTAGTTAATTAACCACCTCTGTTGCATAGTTGCATGTTTGTGGGAATCTAGTTTGTAGCGGCCTCACGAGGAAAATTAGGCAATTGACACGAGCAATTAGCTGAATTTCCACTTAGCTTCTGTGTAACAGGGTGATGTGTGTTGGACTCTAGAAGTTAGGAAATTTTGCATGAACAATCAGTAAAGTAACAACTTGCAATTCAAAATTTCATGTTTGTTGGCATGTCATCCGTAGTGGGCCTCAAAGGAGAAATTAGTCAATTGACACGAGGATTTAGGGGATTATCCGCCTAGCTCCTGTCTAACGGTTTCATATTTCATTGAATCTGTCAAGTAAGGCAATTTACATGGAGGATCAATAAATTACCCACTAAGTTTGTGGGAATTTGGTGTGCAGTTGCCTCACAGGGAAAATTAGGCAATTAACACCACCAGTGAGCTGGATTTCCACTTAGCTTATGTGTAACTATTTGACGTGTTTTGGCTCAGAAAGTTAGGAAATTTACCACAATAATTGGTTAATTAACCACCTCTGTTGCATAGTTACATCTTATTGGGAATCTAGTTTTTAGCGGCCTCACAAGGAAAACTAGGCAATTGACACGAGCAATTGGGTGAATTTCCACTTAGCTTCTGTGTAACTGGCTGATGTGTGTTGGACTCTGGAAGTTAGGAAATTTACATGAACAATCAGCAAAGTAACAACTTGCAATTCAAAATTTCATGTTTGTTGGCGTGTGATCCTTAGTGGTCCTCACAGGAGATATTAGTCAATTGACATGAGGATTTAGGGGATTATCCGCCTAGCTCCTGTCTACCGGTTTCATATTTCGTTAAATCTGTCAAGTTGGGCAATTTAGATGGAGAATCAATAAATTACCCAGTAAGTTTGTGGGAATTTGGTGTGTAGTTGCCTCACAGGGAAAATTAGGCAATTGACACCACCAGCGAGCTGGATTTCCACTTAGCTTATGTGTCACTGTTTGATGCGTGTTGGACTCAGAAAGTTAGGAAATTTACCACAAAACTTAGTTAATTAACCACCTCTGTTGCATAGTTGCATGTTTGTGGAAATCTAGTTTCCAGCGGCCTTACAGGGAAAATTAGGCAATTGAGACGAGCAATTAGCTGAATTTCCACTTAGCTTCTGTGTAACTGGTTGATCTGTGTTGGACTCTGGAAGTTAGGAAATTTACATGAACAATCAGTAAAGTAACAACTTGCAATTCAAAATTTCATGTTTGTTGGCATGTGATCCGTAGTGGGCCTTACAGGAGAAAGTAGTCAATTGACATGAGGATTTAGTGGATTATCCGCCTAGCTCCTGTCTAATGGTTTCATATTTCGTTGAATCTATCAAGTTAGGCAATTTACATGCAGAGTCAGTAAATTACCCACTAAGTTTGTGGGAATTTGGTGTGCAGTTGCCTCACAGGAAAAATTAAGCAATTGACACCACCGGTGAGTTGGATTTCCACTTAGCTTATGTGTAACTGTTTGATGCGTGTTGAACTCAGAAAGTTAGGAAATTTACCACAACAATTAGTTAATTAACCACCTCTGTTGCATAGTTGCATGTTTGTGGGAATCTAGTTTGCAGCGGCCTCACAGGGAAAATTAGGCAATTGACACGAGCAATTAGCTGAATTTGCACTTAGCTTCTGTGTAACTGGGTGATGTGTGTTGGACTCTGGAAGTTAGGAAATTTACATGAACATTCAGTAAAGTAACAACTTGCAATTCAAAATTTCATGTTTGTTGGCATGTGATCCGTAGTGGGCCTCACAGGAGAAATTCGTCAATTGACAGGAGGACTTAGGGGATTATCCGCCTAGCTCCTGTCTAACGGTTTCATATTTCATTGAATCTATCAAGTTAGGCAACTTACATGGAGAATCAGTAAATTACCCACTAAGTTTGTGGGAATTTGGTGTACAGTTGCATCACAGGGAAAATTAGGCAATTGACACCACCAGTGAGCTGGATTTCCACTTAGCTTATGTGTAACTATTTGATGCGTTTTGGACTCAGAAAGTTAGGAAATTTACCACAATAGTTAGTTAATTAACCACCTCTGTTGCATAGTTGCATGTTTGTGGGAATCTAGTTAGTAGCGGCCTCACGAGGAAAATTAGGCAATTGACACGAGCAATTAGCTGAATTTCCACCTAGCTTCTGTGTAACAGGGTGATGTGTGTTGGACTCTAGAAGTTAGGAAATTTACATGAACATTCAGTAAAGTAACAACTTGCAATTCAAAATTTCATGTTTGTTGGCATGTCATCCGTAGTGGGCCTCAAAGGAGAAATTAGTCAATTGACACGAGGATTTAGGGGATTATCCGCCTAGCTCCTGTCTAACGGTTTCATATTTCATTGAATCTGTCAAGTAAGGCAATTTGCATGGAGGATCAATAAATTACCCACTAAGTTTGTGGGAATTTGGTGTGCAGTTGCCTCACAGGGAAAATTAGGCAATTAACACCACCAGTGAGCTGGATTTCCACTTAGCTTATGTGTAACTATTTGACATGTTTTGGCTTAAAAAGTTAGGAAATTTACCACAATAATTGGTTAATTAACCACCTCTGTTGCATAGTTACATCTTATTGGGAATCTAGTTTTTAGCGGCCTCACAAGGAAAACTAGGCAATTGACACGAGCAATTGGGTGAATTTCCACTTAGCTTCTGTGTAACTGGCTGATGTGTGTTGGACTCTGGAAGTTAGGAAATTTACATGAACAATCAGCAAAGTAACAACTTGCAATTCAAAATTTCATGTTTGTTGGCGTGTGATCCTTAGTGGTCCTCACAGGAGATATTAGTCAATTGACATGAGGATTTAGGGGATTATCCGCCTAGCTCCTGTCTACCGGTTTCATATTTCGTTAAATCTGTCAAGTTGGGCAATTTAGATGGAGAATCAGTAAATTACCCAGTAAGTTTGTGGGAATTTGGTGTGTAGTTGCCTCACAGGGAAAATTAGGCAATTGACACCACCAGCGAGCTGGATTTCCACTTAGCTTATGTGTCACTGTTTGATGCGTGTTGGACTCAGAAAGTTAGGAAATTTACCACAAAACTTAGTTAATTAACCACCTCTGTTGCATAGTTGCATGTTTGTGGAAATCTAGTTTCCAGCGGCCTTACAGGGAAAATTAGGCAATTGAGACGAGCAATTAGCTGAATTTCCACTTAGCTTCTGTGTAACTGGTTGATCTGTGTTGGACTCTGGAAGTTAGGAAATTTACATGAACAATCAGTAAAGTAACAACATGCAATTCAAAATTTCATGTTTGTTGGCATGTGATCCGTAGTGGGCCTTACAGGAGAAAGTAGTCAATTGACATGAGGATTTAGGGGATTATCCGCCTAGCTCCTGTCTAATGGTTTCATATTTCGTTGAATCTATCAAGTTAGGCAATTTACATGCAGAGTCAGTAAATTACCCACTAAGTTTGTGGGAATTTGGTGTGCAGTTGCCTCACAGGAAAAATTAAGCAATTGACACCACCGGTGAGTTGGATTTCCACTTAGCTTATGTGTAACTGTTTGATGCGTGTTGAACTCAGAAAGCTAGGAAATTTACCACAACAATTAGTTAATTAACCACCTCTGTTGCATAGTTGCATGTTTGTGGGAATCTAGTTTGCAGCGGCCTCACAGGGAAAATTAGGCAATTGACACGAGCAATTAGCTGAATTTGCACTTAGCTTCTGTGTAACTGGGTGATGTGTGTTGGACTTTGGAAGTTAGGAAATTTACATGAACAATCAGTAAAGTAACAACTTGCAATTCAAAATTTCATGTTTGTTGGCATGTGATCCGTAGTGGGCCTCACAAGAGAAATTAGTCAATTGACAGGAGGACTTGGGGGATTATCCGCCTAGCTCCTGTCTAACAGTTTCATATTTCGTTGAATCTGTCAAGTTAGGCAATTTACATGGAGAATCAGTAAATTACCCACTAAGTTTGTGGGAATTTGGTGTGCAGTTGCCTCACAGGGAAAATTAGGCAATTGACACCACCGGTGAGCTGGATTTCCACTTAGCTTATGTGTAACTGTTTGATGCGTGTTGGACTCAGAAAGTTAGGAAATTTAGCACAACAATTAGTTAATTAACCACCTCTGTTGCATAGTTGCATGTTTGTGGGAATCTAGTTTGCAGCGGCCTCACAGGGAAAATTAGGCAATTGACACGAGCAATTAGCTGAATTTGCACTTAGCTTCTGTGTAACTGGGTGATGTGTGTTGGACTCTGGAAGTTAGGAAATTTACATGAACATTCAGTAAAGTAACAACTTGCAATTCAAAATTTCATGTTTGTTGGCATGTGATCCATAGTGGGCCTCACAGGAGAAATTCGTCAATTGACAGGAGGACTTAGGGGATTATCCGCCTAGCTCCTGTCTAACGGTTTCATATTTCATTGAATCTATCAAGTTAGGCAATTTACATGGAGAATCAGTAAATTACCCACTAAGTTTGTGGGAATTTGGTGTACAGTTGCATCACAGGGAAAATTAGGCAATTGACACCACCAGTGAGCTGGATTTCCACTTAGCTTATGTGTAACTATTTGATGCGTTTTGGACTCAGAAAGTTAGGAAATTTACCACAATAGTTAGTTAATTAACCACCTCTGTTGCATAGTTGCATGTTTGTGGTAATCTAGTTTGTAGCGGCCTCACGAGGAAAATTAGGCAATTGACACGAGCAATTAGCTGAATTTCCACTTAGCTTCTGTGTAACAGGGTGATGTGTGTTGGACTCTAGAAGTTAGGAAATTTTGCATGAACAATCAGTAAAGTAACAACTTGCAATTCAAAATTTCATGTTTGTTGGCATGTCATCCGTAGTGGGCCTCAAAGGAGAAATTAGGTAATTGACACGAGGATTTAGGGGATTATCCGCCTAGCTCCTGTCTAACGGTTTCATATTTCATTGAATCTGTCAAGTAAGGCAATTTACATGGAGGATCAATAAATTACCCACTAAGTTTGTGGGAATTTGGTGTGCAGTTGCCTCACAGGGAAAATTAGGCAATTAACACCACCAGTGAGCTGGATTTCCACTTAGCTTATGTGTAACTATTTGATGTGTTTTGGCTCAGAAAGTTAGGAAATTTACCACAATAATTGGTTAATTAACCACCTCTGTTGCATAGTTACATCTTATTGGGAATCTAGTTTTTAGCGGCCTCACAAGGAAAACTAGGCAATTGACACGAGCAATTGGGTGAATTTCCACTTAGCTTCTGTGTAACTGGCTGATGTGTGTTGGACTCTGGAAGTTAGGAAATTTACATGAACAATCAGCAAAGTAACAACTTGCAATTCAAAATTTCATGTTTGTTGGCGTGTGATCCGTAGTGGTCCTCACAGGAGATATTAGTCAATTGACATGAGGATTTAGGGGATTATCCGCCTAGCTCCTGTCTACCGGTTTCATATTTCGTTAAATCTGTCAAGTTGGGCAATTTAGATGGAGAATCAGTAAATTACCCAGTAAGTTTGTGGGAATTTGGTGTGTAGTTGCCTCACTGGTAAAATTAGGCAATTGACACCACCAGTGAGCTGGATTTCCACTTAGCTTATGTGTAACTATTTGATGCGTGTTGGACTCAAAAAGTTAGAAAATTTTCCACAACAATTAGTTAATTAACCACCTCTGTTGCATTTTTGCATGTTTGTGGGAATCTAGTTTGTAGCGGCCTCACAAGGAAAATTAGGCAATTGACACGAGCAATTAGCTGAATTTCTACTGTTCTCCGGTGTAATTGTTTGATCTATGTTGGAGTGTGAAAGTTAGGAAATTGATGTGAAAAAGTAGTTAATTAACCACCTCTGTTGTATAATTTCATGTAAGTTGGAATCTGATCTTTTGTGGCCTGACAATGAATGTTAGCTAATTTACATGAAGAATGGTGTCATTATCCAATTAACCTGCATGTAACAATTTGATGTCCTGTCGTATGACAAGTAAAGTTAAGGATTTAATAATAATAATTAGTGTGTATACAATTTTCGGGTTTATGTTACAAGAAATATTGGATGGTATGAATTTTGAAGTGCTGTTTAATGTACTAACTAATGACTTTGTGATTATTGGATAATGGAAGAAGATGGGAAAAAAGAATGCACAAGTTACTGGCTGGAAGGTATTCAAGGGAGAATATTGGGAGCAAAAGAAGCAGGAGATGCATCAAAATATGGGAGCAATCACAGATGTAGCTTCAGCAATTTGGAAGGAGATGAGTAATGCTAATAGGGAGCCGTACAGGAATAAGGAGGAACAGCTGATAGAGGAGAAGAAGAAGAAGGAGGAGAAATATGTGTCCCCATTTTCTACTCGGTACTCCCCCACAAAATTCAAGGAAGTGGCAAACTTTATAAATGGCAAAGAAAATTTAAAGTGCAAGGTAGAAGAAATGGGGTTTGGTCATCTTCTTGGTATTATTTTGAATAAGCTGCCCAGAGATTTATGTCTGGAGTTGATTCATGCATATGACCCCCTAAGTAAACAAATCACCATAAGGGGGAAGACAAAGAAGGTAACTAGTACAGATGTTAGGAGGGTTCTTGGGTTACCAGATAAAGGCTCCAAAGTGAAGTTGGATGGTTTCAAGGATGAAGTAAATGAGCTGACGAAGGACTATACTTCACTGACATATTCTCAAATTGCGGAGAAGATAAAGAGTGATGAAGAAGATGGAAACTTTGAATTCTATTTTGTTCTTTTCACAGTGGGCACTCTTCTTTGTCCCACGAGAAGTACAAGTGTGAGTGACAAGGTGCTAAAAGTAATGGCCTGCACAGAAAATAATTGGCAAAAATTTGACTGGGCTTCCTTTGTGCTTGACGAGCTCAGTGAGGAAATTAAACGATACAATAGGAGCAATAAGGAAGGACAGACCAAGAGTGCCAAAGTTGTCAGAGGGTGCATCTACTTTTTATTGGTACTTGCATATTTTCTTACAAAATATGCCTTGTTGAATATGGTTTGACCATTAAACTGTTGATGTATTATGTAATTTGATTTTTGAGTCATGTTTTTTCTTTCTCTGTAGTTGTACTTCCTGCAAAGGGTCCCTCTGCAGGGAGGTGAACCAAAAGACAAAGACACCGTCAAACATTGGGATGATAAGGCTGTGAAGAGGAGAATTGACACGGAAAAGGAGAGCATTTTCTACAGTCCACCGGCTGCTGAAAGGAATGAGTCAACACAATGAGGAGCAGTAGAAGTTTCCATCATCCAGTGAGTAATACCAATGTGGTAATGTCTGTTAGTCAGACTTAATATTTGTTTGATGACGTACATTTACAATATGCAGGACATTAAGGAGTTTTTGGTCAATTTCAACAACACATTGAACAATGAGATGGCCAAGATTCAAAACTTTGTTTGTGATGAATTAGTTAAGCTGAAAAACAAAATTCTTAACCAGGGAGGCAATGAAGAAGAAGGAAAAGAACACCACACTGAGGAGGATGAAAATGAGCGGCCACAACATGATGATGTTATGATTGTAGAGGGCGAAGAAACACATGAAAGTGGTGACAAATCGCATGATGATGAACAGCAAGAAGAAGAAGAGGAAGATGAAGACGAGAATGACAATGTGAGAGAAGATAAAGCTACAAAAAAGGATACTGAAGATGAACAGGCAACTCAAACTGAAGAAGGAAACGAAGAAGGGAAAATAGTGGGTAAAGCAGTGCAGCTACCCATAAGGAGGTCAAGTAGATGTAAAGTCCCAATAGTTAAATCTCCTTACATGTCTACTTATGGCAGAAAGGTGAAAATGAGTGACAGGGATGCATTTTATACTGTGTACTGAGTGGTGTCAACCAGATGAGGCTCAAGAGTAAGTATAGTCAGTTATTATGGAGAAGACAACCTGTGAATAATACTACTATGCAACACTGACTACTTATTTTCACTTTCGTATTTGTTGTAGGGTCATGGTAGATATGTTTGGGCATTTGGCAACACAATCAGACCTACAAGCACTGGGTCCCAGAGGGTGGATAAGCAACAGGGTACGTGCACCTATTCAATTTACATCAAAATGGCCATCTATGGAATGTGCCACAATTTTAATTTAATTTTCCTGCTCCTTTATTTTACAGATCATGACTCTGATTGCCCACACCTTGAACGTTGACCAATAGAAGAGTGCCTCTGTGGTTAAAAGACACATATTTGATGCAGATTTCACGGTTAGTGCTATCCCCTATTAAGGGATCAATGCTTTAAATTGTGTAATCAAGTTATCGATACAGTTTCTTCATTGACAATTTTCATTGCTGTACAATTTGCTATTGTGATAGGTAAGGATGGTGCAGCAACACACAGCATGGCAAGTGGACAAACATCTGAAAGAACTACTCCCCCAACACTTGGGATACAATTTGGCTGAACGTGAATACATATTTGCACCTGTTGTGTTTGCACTACATTGGTTTTGCTTTGTGTTTGAACAGAGCACACTAAAGTTTTATGTGCTAGACTCTCTGCATGGTGGTGAGGATACAATGAAGCGCCAAAAGAAGAAGAATAAGTCTAATCTAGCATTAAAGGGGCAACAAATGATGGTGCAAACTTTTGTAAGTGGTGTAATTATTCTGCTACTTTTGTGGACAACCATAGTATCTCCTATGTGATAATCATTTGTAATTATGTAGAGGGCACACTTCATTGAAATACTAAGGAGAGTAAAGCCTGAGCTGGAGGCTTTGGCCAACCTAGATTCAAACAATGACATCTTGTATCCCACGGTTCATGTTCAAGACAATACGTGAGTCTTTTGTTCACTGAAAGTTATTTGTCATAAATTATAATTGACATAGATAAGCCAACATAGTGATGTGTTCATTTTTTCAGTGATGATTGTGGGGTTCATTTCATCATATATCTAAGAGAGTGGCCCGACCCACAAGAAAAGGATGGAGTTCTATTCACCATGCCTTATTATACAACAGTAGGTGTTGAATTATATGTTAATGACATCATGCATTTGTGTCAACTTACTGAGAATAGTTATTATTGTCCCATAGGATCAATACACATCTATACGGTGTGAGCTATTGTGGTGGCTCGTGACTCATAAAAGAAACATCAAGTCAGATGCTGTTGCCAAACACCTTGACCAGATTAACAAATAATGCAAGAGAAAGCGATGACTGATCAAATTCCTACCTTGTAGTTTTTGCTGATAAGCACTGTAATTGTTGTTGTGAACACTTTATGCGAACTTAAATGTTGTGCATACAAAAGATATTAATAAAGACTATTTTGATGGATTCATATTATCATTACTTGTTTACTTTCATTAGATGTACGGTTGACAACAGAAATTAGGGAATTTGCAACAACAAAATAGGAATTAACACCAAATGTTCGTCCATTTCCAACAAACAACCTACATTAAGGATTAGACCTTTGCACGAACGATTAGACAATTTGCAAGAGAGACAAATAAGTTAACAACAACAATTAGACCATTCACAAGTGTTGTTCATCAGCTGAACAACGCATCCTCTTAAATATGCAAGTGCCCTCCTTCACCTGAATAAGGTGTCTATTTCCATGAGGAACTAAGGAATTTGCAACTCCGATACATATATTCACAACTGGAATCAGTCCATTTACATGTGCCATCTTTGACCTAAACAGGGTGCCCATTTGCAAGGGGAACTAGCCAATTTGCAAGACACATGATTGGCTTCACATGTGGAATCAGTCCATTCACATGTGGACTGGTTCAGTTGAAGTATGTGTCCGTGAGGGAAAAAGTAGGGGAGATCACATTTGCAAGGGGAACTAGCCAATTTGCAAAAGACATACCTATATTCACACGTGGAATCAGTCCATTCACATGTGGACTGGTTCAGCTGAAGTATGTGTCCGTGAGGGAAAAAGTGGGGGACAGCGCATTTGTAAGGGGAAATGGCCAATTTGCAAAATACATACCTATATTCACACGTGGAATCAGTCCATTCACATTTGCAAGGGGGACTAGCTAATTTGCAAGACACATACCTGGCTTTACATGTGGACTGATTCACCTGATGCATGTGTCTGACTTAAGTGTAGGACAGCCCATTTGCAAGTGGGACTAGACAATTCGCACCATACATGCATATTTTCACAACTATAAATAGTCCATTTGCATGTGACCTACTCGTACTGAAGGAGGTGTCCGCGGGTGAACAGGTGTGCAAGGGCCTATTTGCAAATGAGATTAAACAATTTGCAACATAGGTATATATAGTTACAACTAAAAATAGTCCATTTGCATATGGACTGATTCACCTGGAGAAGGTGTCCAAGTATGGTTTCGTATACCATTTGCAAGTAACATTAGACAATTGGCAACACACATACATATATTCACAACTGCAATAAGTCCATTTACAGGTGACGATCCTCACCTGAAGAAGTTGTCTGTCAGTGGACAAGTAGGGGAGAGCTCATTTGCAAGTGACATTACACAATTCGCAACACACCAACATATATTTACAACTAAAAATAGTCCATTTGCATGTGGACTGATTCACTTGGAGAAGGTGTCCAAGTGTGGTTTCGTATACCATTTACAAGTGACATTAGACAATTGGCAACATACATATATATTCACAATTGTAATCAGTCCATTTACATATGATGACCTTCACCTGAAGAAGCTATCCGTTAGTGGACAGGCAGTGGAGAGCCCGTTTGCAAGTGACATTACACAATTTGCAACATACATACATATATTTACAACTAAAAATAGTCTATATGCATGTGGACAGATTACAGCCTAACATAACCTGGGATAGCTATAGTGACCTACTATCATGAAATTTTTCAACTATTGATAGCACTATATAAAATATAATCAAACCCACAACCAAAAAATCAAAATGGGTTGTCATAGCTACTTCTCCAACAACTCAACAACTACATAGTGGGGCTCATTTATGTACAAAAGTGACTGTGTATTGAACGAAAAAAATAAAAGACTATTTTCAGCAACAAAGTCACCCAGGGTTCGGGTTACTGCAAATCTTTCTAGTGTGATCAGCTTCACCACATCCTGAGCAATGATACAGTTTCTTCTACTGGAATTGTGATTCAATCCTCCTAACTCTGGGTCTTCCAGCACGACGAGTTGTCAATGGTGGTTGTAGGAAGATAGTGGACGAGTAATCTTCATATCGAAGGGAATCTGGCCTAGGGATGTCACGGGTCTCAACTGGAATCATGAGTCTGCCATAAATTTTCTTTTGGGCTGAGATTAAAAAGCAATCCTCAACATATGCATATATTACCATATACCTTCTTGATTGTGGCACATGCATGTGGGCAAGGTAGTCCTGACATTTACTAACCTTTGCAGGTGCATTCACGTAACACAAGATTTACCCGCACATCTAGGTTTCCCCATCTGACCCTGAAATTGTTCATTCCATAATTTTACACATCCATTCTTTTTGATCTGGCCACATGATCCATCAACTTTTCCTCTATATTAGGTCCCACACCACTAGTCCAATTCCTCATGGCTTCTTTGTTGTGGTACATCTTGTTTGCCAATTTTTCCCTGTGCTCATGTATCAAGATAGTTATGTTGTGCTTCCTCTCACCAGCAAGCCAAGCATTAAAGGATTCAACTAGATTTGTTTTGATATTGTCCCACCTCTTGTAAGGAAATTTACTTTGTGCCCAACGCTCAATGTCTCCATTTGTTTGAAGCCATTGTCCCAATTTTGGACAAAATGCCATTAGCTTTTCCATACTACAATCAAAGTCTCCATCAAGTCTTGCGTATGCAATAGAATCAAGTAATTTTAGTGCAACTTCCTTTGTCTGTTATCTTCAAAAACTCAGCACTGTAATTCTCCTTCACATGACGGTAGCAAAAAGCATGTCGATCTCCTCCAAACACGGCTTGCATTGCACCTTTTATTGAGTTGTCAATCCGATACTATTGTCACTTCTAATGATCCTGTAATATCCTTTATGATACCAAGAAACCATGCCTAGTCATCAAGCGTCTCACCTCCAACAATCGCCTATGCAAGTAGGAATAATTCATTATCCGCGTCATACGCTTGTGCTCCCAATAACGTTCCTTTGTACGGACCACTCAAGTAGCATCCATCCACATATAATATAGGTCTACCACCTTTCAAAAACCCTTCTACATAGCAACCGTATGCAATAAATACAACTTGAAATCTATTATCTGATGATGCAACCCACTTTGCTACCGTTTCTGGATCACTTTCCTTTAGCCTTTCACATATCCAAGGGATTAGCATATAAGACTCCTGCGGACAAGCATGAATTTTTGCCAATGCTTTCTCTTTCGCCCTATATGCTTGTTGGTAGTGGAGGCTCAACCCATACTCTCTTTCCAAATCCCATCTAATGTCATTTGGAGCTTTGTGCATGCAAGAAATCAACTCTATTATGACTACTGAAGCAAGTTTGCACCTCCTTCTCTAAGGGACAACTAAGTTGTATTGTACATAATGCAAGTGTTCATGGTTAAATCTTCTCACACCTAGGAATCCATTCTTCTCACCTACACCATATGCTAAAATTTCCCAGGGACAGCCATCTACACAGCACTTCACAATCATCTTATGCCTATCATTCTTTACATACTGGTAACCAAACTTGTGTGCAAGCCTATACTTATATAATGCCTCTCTAAAATGTTCAGTACTAACAAAGGTTTGCCCTCTTGACATCAATAAATCTACCTACTTTGATGAATTCATCACCGCTATTGGGTTTGGCAACATTTCCATACCTACACTTCCTATCAGTGTTGGCATATCTTGTACGGGAGATATGTTTATGTTGTCTGTGTCTAGATCCAATTCAATTGGAGATATTGACATTCCACAAGGGCCAACCAAATCATCTAACCTTCATAAACAAATACAGCTATTAAGTATTACAATTCAATTTATTAAAATTGGACATATTTCTTATCCTACACACAATCTTAATAAAACCAGTTGAAAACAACTTACTCTTGTACACTATCCAGCTGCGACACTTGTGTGAAGTCTTTCTCATTCTCACAAACATAAACATGGCCACTACTATTATTGTACTCAATTACTGTCCAACACCAATATCACCAACAAGATCCAAGAATGTGTCTCGATCAAAGCTAACTGTGTACTTCATTTTATATTCACAAGTCCTTGGCCACACATCATGAGCTACCATGCATTGTAGTTCTTCATATGTCATCCCTTCTCTAATCAATCTTCCAGTAATGATGCCCCCTTCATAAATGAATTTCCCTTCTGAGGTCTTTACAAAGTGCCCTCTAACATGAAAGATGCAAAATACTTGTTTCCCACTACTGCTAGCCATTTATCCTCTGCTGCTGCACATCATTCAAGTATGACACAATGTACGTTTAGACCAGCAATTTGATAATTGACAACAAGAATTAGTATTTTCACAACATTATATTGCTTTTTCTCACACACAACTAGAATTAACAAATTTACCATCGTACTATATATTTTCATCATTCCTCTGCGCATCTACCTGTCATATAACCCATTCCAGCCCACACACCCATTTCCCTTTCATTTTCGCCTACCTAAGTTCCTTCAGCAGCGTATTATGCTCAATATGCACCCACTTTTCAAAACATCGCAAACACCACATCTTTAACAACTTAAAACAAAATGAGCATGAATTTCTTAAACCATAAACACCGTCAGATTTGCAACTCACTCCCAACCTACATGCCCATGCACTTAAATACTCATTTCTTCCTCATGCACCCATCACAACCCACCTGTGCTAACCAAATCACACCAACAAAACCAAAATTTTAACAACAAAATCTTACCTCCCACGCCAACCTGATGCTACTTCCAGAGAAGACGCAACACTGTAGGGCACACTTGCGATTTCTCTCTCTTGCACCAACTCTAGCTTGGAGTCCGAAAGACAATAGAGGGACGGACCTTAAAAGTGAAGCTCTGCCACTGCGTTTTCTCAGCTCATGGTTGTCAGCTATCTCCCTTTCGTACCGGCATACTGCATGGGAGTCGTAGGAAATAAAGCCATCTCCCCCCTTTCCGTCTTTCTTCCGTCTTTTACACCCGCTGATAATATGTCTCATTTTCAGAGGGAAATGAGTTTTTACTAGGGGCAGTGGCGTCATTTCGTTTGTGGAATTAATATCAGATTGGCCCCTTGGTCCAGCAATGAGGTTTTAAAAAGTTTTGAGGGCTCTTTGACATTAATTGTGTTCTGCGGTCCTACAGTGAAATTCTCCCAATTTCATATTTCAAAACTAACCTTTTTAGGTTACTATTCATATAACCCTAAAAATTTAGCCAAATTTTAAAAAACATAACTAGTTATAAAAAAAATAGAAATAAAGTCATTCTAGGTTTTATTTGAAGCTTTCATAGAGATATTTAAGGAAAAAATACATCCCGGTTATGAATCCATCTCAGGTATGCCCAGGTTTCACGTAAAAATGCACTGTTCTTTTAGTCAATTTTCTGATTTTTCACAATTTATGCCTAACTTTGGATATGCATAATCTTTTGTAAAAAAACTCTAATTTTAATGAATTACCACTCATTTTAAAGCTGAAAATTAGATCTATTAGACTACCAAATTTCATGATCAAACACTTCCATTTGCCCAGAAATTTGTAGGTCCCAAAATTAGGTGCAATTAGGTCAAATTTTATCTTTTTTAAACCCTAATCTTGTACCATAATACTTTTCCATTTCAAACTACTAACTATTATGTCATCCAACATAAAACCATGCCTTATCCATAATATACAACATACAATAACCAAGAGTTAAACATTCATGCTTACATATAATACATAACATAGTTCCAAATTGTCATAACATAACCAAAATCTTCAAGCTAAAGTCACCTCTTTGCATTTTCCTTTGGAGCTTCCATTCCCTAAATGGTTACGATTTAAACATAATAGAGTGAGATTCCAAAGATCCTGGTAGCAAAGAACATCAATTATAACATTAAAATGCAAGGTCAATTCATGTTCTGTGCAAGTATTAGATCCAAGCATTAACATGCCATAAACATGATATCAATATGCCATGGAAAGGGAGCACATAACATACCATTCAACAACTCAACTAAACACATTTGCCAAGGCATCGATGTAAGAAGTTAATCACATTTCTATATTCATAACTTAACCACATCATAGCGTGCACACATAACACAAATAACCAAGACAAATTAACAGTAAAATTGAAAGTTCTTGCTAGCTCTTAAGACCCTTGATTCCTTGATATTATTCTTTTGTTCTTGAGCTCTTCTTTGCCAAATGTCAATGCCTATCAATCAAACAACAATGATGGCATTCCAATAAACTTCAACAACTCCATTAACATTTTAATCTAAAACCCTAACCCTTTAACCTTTATTTTAGGGTTTTAGCATAATCTTTTTTTAATTTAATTTTCATATATTTTTTCTATATAATTTTTCATGTAGAATCCAAATATAAACTTAAATTTATCAAAGTCCAAACCTTCCCATTACTTTTCACTTTGGCTGACTATGTATGTATTAGGGTTCAAAGTTTCATTTTCAATTTTAATGCTTTCAAACACATGTTCTTTACATATCCCTACACAATTTCAAGTCCCCAAACTCATTGGAAGCATCAATTCAACACAAATCAAATCCTAGCTCAATGAACCCAGCTGTGCCGAATTGAACCCCAAAGTTCCACAAGTTAGAATTCTTTCCAAAACAAGGTTTAGACACTATAATCCAAGCATTCTAATCCATAAACAAACTTTGACTCATCCATAACTCAATGTAAACCAAATTGGACAACATTAAATCCTAACATTTCCATGCTTCAGACTCTATGAAAACCATATCTAAAGCCATCAACTACAAGACATCTTAAACTAGAAAGGAAATCCGAGCTTTTACCTTGATTTGACACTTGATCTTCCTCTTCTCTTCCTTCTTCTTAGTTGACCGAAAAATACTCTCCCCTCTTGCCTCTTGGTTAGGCCAAAAAATGGCCAAGGGAGAGGAGGGTTTCATATTTATAATCTGCCAAAAATTACCACATGGTAAGTCTTCCATCTACCCCTTGATTTTAACCCTTAACACTTGGCATAATCTTGATCCATCTTCCTTCATGATCTTGCCACATATACTTCTTATGTGTCTCCTTATTTAATACCATGGGACACCTCACATGCGCCACCTATTACACACGTGTGGGAAATGTAAACTTTTTATTCAATAACTCCTTCTTCCAAGGTTACCCTTCAACAATTTGCATTATTCCATTTAGATCCTTTCCTCCTCATTTTGGTGCCATTTTCACTAGAAAAATAGGGAGAAATTTTGTGTTGCCAAGCGTATACTCATCACACTATATAATCTCCTATCAACGGTTGAATCTTTCTTAGATCTTATTAAATCCATTGCTTCCAAAACTTTATTTCTTTGTGCCAATATCCTCTTTTTAATAAGAAAAGCTTTTTTTTAATTTTCTCAAATTTTACTTCAACCTGTAACTCCTTTAATTAAAATTGTTATGAAATCAGGCTTCTGTCAACAAAAATTAAGCTTTAAATATTTTTAAAGCTGCCCTCTAAAGAATAATATTAAAATTCATAATAATTCCCTAAATAATTTTCCTAAATTTTCTATGAATTATTGAGTCCTCCACATATTTTAATTGATTCATTTTGGCCAATTTTCCTTTAATTAGCTAAAATTCTAAGAAAATACTGAAATTTTCAGAATAAATTATTTTTATACCATTTTTATTGTTCAAGCCTCAAATACTATTATGTGCCCTTTATTCTATTTTTTACAATTTTCTAGGAATTCTTGGGAATTTCGGCTATACCTTCCCACTCTAATAAATATTAACTGAATATTTTGAAAATGGCAATCTGGTCCCTGATCTAGTTTTAATTCAAAGTTATTCCATCTCTATTCCCACTACACTATCTGGCCCTTAGTCAAACCTAATTTCCTCATTTTTCAAGTTAAAATTAACAAGGCATGACATTATCTAGCAAGCAGGCCAATCGAGCCATTTTCTCTTGGATGGTGACTTATTAAGGAGAAAAGGCGAGCTGGTTCTAGGGGTTGATCAAGCATTAAGATAGCAAATTTTGGAATGGATGCACACTAGTCCCTAAAGAGGGCATTCTGGTATCCAAGCTACATACTAGCATGTTAAAAGTCTATTTTGGTGGAAGAAAATGATCCATGACATTACTAATTTTATCAAGCATTGTGACACTTGTGCCCAGTGTAAATATAAGACCACTGCTTCCCTAGGATTACTACAACCATTGTCTATTCCTAGTACGATTTAGGAAAAGTATTGCAATGGACTTCATAGAAGGGCTCCTTAAATCACATGGGAAAGATGCTATTTGGGTCACTATAGATAGAATGAGTAACTATGATCATTTTATCCCTCTCTCACACCCTTATTCAGCATCTACACTAGCTCAATTATTCATGGATCAATTGCTTAAATTACATGGAGCACCATCAGAGATTATTAGTGATAGAGACCCTATTTTTGTGAGTAATTTTTGGATAGAATTTCCAAGAGTAATGGAAGTAGATAAGAAATTTTATTCCTTACACCATCCTCAAATAGATGAACAATTAGAAGTCCTTGATAGGTGTTTGGAGACCTATTTAAGGTGCATGAATTAGGAGAAACTTAAGGAATGGAATAGGTGGTTATCACAAGCTGAATGGTAGTATAACACCAATTTTCACTCATCTACAAAGGCCTCTCCTTATGAGAGCTATTGTATGGTCAGAAACCCCCTATTTACTCCCCTTCCTACCCTATAATTATATTCTAGAAGCTGTAGACAAAAGCTTCGCAGCAAGGGAAGAGATGTTAGCCATCCTCAAGCCTCATTTCCACCAGGGTGCAAACATGATGAAGCAGAAATTTGATTCTCAAAAGGTTGATAAAGAATTTGCTATGGGGCTGGGTTTTCTTAAAATTATAACCCCATAGACAAATTTTTATAGCCTCAAGAAGCTCCCCAAAGCTAGCTCCTAGGTATTTTGATGGGCCTTACAAAGTCATAGAAAGGATTGGGAAGGTTGCCTATAGGATGAATCTTCCTCCTAAAACTAGAATCCATTCTGTTTTCACATCTCAATGCTTAAACTATGCCTTCGCCCATTGGTTAAGACTAGACAACCACCAGTTGGTTTTCCTGAGCTACCTACAGTTTAAGAACCTGAGTAGATTTTAAACAAAGGGGTGGGCAAAAGGAAGTAGTGAATAATTACTGATGTTCTGGTATAGTGGAAAGGAAAACCTAATGAAGAAGCTTCTTACATGCCTTTATTTCAATTTCAATGGCAATTTCCTAACTTTGTAATTCCAAATCCTTGATGACAAGGATCTTTTAGGGGCAAGGGCATTACTACGTACTTGCAGTCCGTATTATGTAAGTAAGGGAAGATAGGTCAACTGACAAAGGTTAGTAGTAGCCGTTAGACAAAAACTTGTTAGTTACTTGTTAATTATATTTATTTTTGTTAGTTAGTTGTTTAAGGATACTTCTAGATCAAATCGAGATGTACTACTGACTATTGAATGAATTCAAGGATTATCCAACAACTCACTAATGACTATTGAATGAATTCAAAGATTACCCAGCAACCCTCTCTCTCTCTGTTCTTATTCCTCTCCTTCTTTTTCCTTCTCCCCAGACATGTTTTAGACTTTTACAGTATGATTTATTATCCCATGCATTAAAAAAAATATAAATAGCTCATTTAAAAGAATTATTTTCCTTGTGAAGATTGAAAATGTCAATAATAATTTATTTTTATTTTATTTCAAATTATAGCAAAATTATATTTAAGGAAGGTGATACCATTAAACACTTGTTCAATTAAAGTTCACAATTTGTTTTAAAACTTAATAATTATAACCGTTATAATAATTATTTAATTACTATTTAATATAATAAAATAATATTGTAAATAAGTTATGTAGATGGTTCGTTATTTATTAGTTTAGAAAACAATTAATAAAAAATATTTTGAATAAAAGTAAAACCAAAACATAAATTATTTTATCGAATCTAAAATAACGTCTTTACATATTATGGAAGATAGACATTAAAAATAAAAAAATAAGCTATGCAAATGCAACATTGAGATATATAAGTTATTAATATTAAGAACCGAAATGAAATAGGGTTGTCATATGTCAAAATATTTGATATCTAAGTAGAAATGTCATTATTTAAAAAATAGATGGTAATTTTACTAATGAATATGATAAATAAGACAAATTGAGAATTTATCAGGGATTTCGCAAGTTTACCGACCCCTAAATTTGAGTTATTCAGTTGGCTTTTAAAAGAATTTTCCCAATATTATTTCACTTGTTTCAACTTGTGCTTTTAAGTTCCTTCAACATAAAAGAAGAAATGGTATCTCTATTGCATAAATCATTAAGTACTCTATCTGATGAGGTGAAGAAACCGCTTTATCTTTTTTTTTTTTAACTGAATAAGATAGAATAAGAGATTTATCTCTCTTAACTTTAATGCGGTGAAGTGGACCTTGAAATATCATAGAATAAGAGATTTGCAAATGCTAAAAATGTTGCTCATGGTACTAACCGGCGATCGAGGGCAAGAGTATGGCTCTTACAATTATGTAGCAATCATAACCGACACAAGAGTCGAGATTAATAACAAAAAGATCTATTCACTCATGTCAACTCAATTAAGAAACACAACATCTGAACACCATATATATAATCAAATATAAATAACTAACCAAAATAGGATATACAAAATTTGAACTCAGTCAAATTAAATGTTCCATGGCATACATTAAAGCCATCACATTGAGAATGATGCCTCGTTTAAGGGAGGAGTTGAGAATGATGCCTCGTCTAAGGGAAGAGAAAACCCTTTTAGAATTGATTGGTATTGATCTGTTCCCTAATATAAGACACAGTTTTATACTATTTAATATAGTAATGACACTCATTTCAATCAAAAATATTGAGAAAATAATTTTGAGAATACCCAAAAATGCTGTGACATTAAATCTCCAATCCCTTGTATATTTAATGATGCGCACTGCGAAATCTGTCAAACTGCAAGCTGTTGTGACAAACGCTAATAATAAGCAAAAAGTCCACAAAGTCATCATCGAGCAACCTCTCCTTGCCAATGATCTTGCTTCATCTGTCCAAAATTTTTTAATTTTAAAATATAGATAGTTACTAATAAAGCACTGAAACTAAAAGGAAAGAGAAAGAAGAGATAGGTAAGTACAGTTCTGGGTTGGATTTAGATCCTCCATTATCCAATACTCACGCATGAGTAAAACATCTTCCAGCCTATAATAGAATAATGTGAAAGACCCAAATGCAGCACGCAAAGGCCACAATATTATTGTTAAAGGCCACAAAATATTTGGGGAAAATGAACTTTTCTTTAGTTCAAAGTCATTCTGTGCTTCTCCGTCGACATCTATAAATAAAAAAAATGTAACCAAGTGTTATGAATGGGAAAAATAATTAAACGTTGAAATTAATTTTCATGGAAAGAAGAGATATGCATGTACCTGAGGAATAAGGATGCACCCGATTATCAGTTAGATCTGCCATTGATAAGCACACACTTGAAGGATGATGAACCTGATCATTAGTTAGATCTTCCATGGATAGGTCTCAAGTGTACGTATATTTTCTTCTTTTGTTTTCTCTCTTTTGATTCTTCTAGGGTGTATATATATAAGGTATAGCCATAGTGTAGGGATGAACATAGATTAAATATAAAAAGATAAAGGTATTTTAAATCAAAATCTTACTTACCGATTTAGTTAGCAAATCCATGATTTCCTGAGGTTGAATTTTTCAAATTGAACTGAAACTTCATAATAATGGTAAATGTAGATTCCACTGATTAATTAAGAAATCTATGTAACAAATATATTACATATAATTAATTAAATGGATTTTAAATTGGTAGTAATATTTTAGACAACATGCTGCTATATAAGAAGTTAAGATAATCGTTAAAAATATTAGAATAAAATATGATAGTGTGAGATGGCAAGTTCCCATCCGCAAATCATCGCTTGGGGCACGGAGTAATTTCTATTAATTTTGTGTTGTTTAGGCCACATTTTTTCAGATTTAAGACTTATGGAACAAAGTCCAACTATATATAATTAGAATTATTGGATTGATTTGGTCTCCCAGGAACAATTCATCAGCTACTTAGCTTTACTTTACTATTGAATAGCAAATTCCAATAAAAGAATGGGGATTTTTTTTATTTTTTTATTTTATTAACAAAAGTTAATCAAAAACTAAACAATATAACTGAAATATTTTATAATAATGTATAATATTGTTGAAAGATGAAGGCCTAAACCAACTTAAGAGGGTCCAATTAGTTAGTTCTTTATAAATTATTTTATATATTATTTATATTAGAATGAATTAGATTAGATAGGATTTATTTTTATCCTGATTTAAATTTTAATTTCAAGACATTAGATTTTGTCTTTAGACTTTATCTTTTTTTTATTATATATATCAAGCAAATACATCAATAAAGCTTTAAAACTGAGCATCAATTACTCAGCCAATTTCTTCTTCATTCTCTCTCCCTATTTTCTTCAAATATAAATTGCAATTGTTTTACAAAAATCGAAAAGTACATCCATCCGACTGAAGAAGGAAGACTAGTTATTTAAAACAATATTGAGAAATAGTATTCAATAGAATACAGTAATTAATTAAAATTATTAATAATTTGAAAGCTACTTGATTAATTATATATTATATATTTGATGCACCTCATAATTAATATATGGAGTTTAATCGTCATTAAGAATTAAGAATTTAAATTCAATTTGAAAAAGTCAGTCTCAAAATATCAGGGATTTTGTTAACTAATTTGGTAACTAAATTTTCATTAGAAATACTTTTGTGTTTTTATATTTCACCTGTAACTCCCGCACACACACCCACACACCTATAGAAGAATCAAAAGAAAGAAATTAAAAGAGGAAATATTCATGGAAGATTTAACTAATAACCAGATTTAACTAATTTTGTGGCCTTTATGCGTTCTAATCCAACTCATCAAGACACTCGGTGACGTATTTGAAGATATTTTACTCTTCCGTGCAATATGTGTGGTTATGAAAATGGAAGAACTGAACCTGCCGGGTAACGGTACTTATTTATCTCTTCTTTCATTTTCATTTTGGTTCTAATGTTTGATTAGTGACTATCTACGTTTTAATAAAACTCAAATATTTTGGACAGACAAAGCAACATCAGAGACAAGGATAGATTGCCTCATGGTAATTCTTTTGACGACATTTTGCATATTATTATCCAGCGTCACAATGGGTTGCTCTATATCATATGTTGCAAAGTTCAATATCTTCAAACGTCTAGAGGATTGGGAATTCAACTTTACAACAAAATATATATTCTTAACAATTATGGGTACAACGAGTGGCATTATAATGATATGGGATATGATACGTGTTATAATTTTTTTGGAGCAAATCAATGCAAATTAATTCTAAACTATGGTCTGTGAAACATCCTGCTTTTAACCCCTTAGAGTACGCGTTTGGAAGCGTTATGGTGCAAGCGATTCACGAAACAAGCTCGTAGATTGAAAGTTTACAGCAAAATTGAAACTTTTCCCCAAACTTTCAGTCCAGGTTGTGAGCTCAACTTCCAAAGTTGCGACTTGAGGTCACAGAGCATTTTCGGGTACTGTTCACTGAGTATTTTCCAGAATACAAGTCCAATTTTGGGAGGTATAACTCTTAGCACACATATCTGTTTTAAGTGATCCACCACTTGTTTTAAAGCTTAGAATGTGTACTTTAATCATATCAAATTTCATACCTTAACTCATTCATTTGATAAGTCAAACTGAAGCTAGAAATTGACTGCTTCAGGACCTATACTTTACCCATTAAACAACTTTTTCTTTAATTCTCCCTTCATTCGAACATGCAACAACTAGTCTTATAGATTCCCAATCATTCATATATTATGAGTTGCATGCCATTACATTATACATCAAACATTACATCACATTTCATGCTTGACATATCCACAATTAATTACGTAATTAGCGATGTCAATCATTACATTGAAACGCATGTAAATTCTCCACCTTTTTTGCTTCCATCTTCTTGCCCTTCTTCATGCATGCCTTCTTTTTATCATTTGGCCAACTATAGTTGGCTAAGGGAGGGCGAGATTTGGGAGAATCTCAGTAGCAAACAATTGTTAGAATGGCTGAACACCCAAGAGGGGGGTGAATTGGGTGTTGATTAAAATTAAAAATCTTTTCGCAATGTAATGAAATTCATAAGAAATTCTGAGTATAAAAAACAATGAATCGAGATAAACATAATCACAGTAGTAAAATGGTTTAGCTGGAAATATAAAGAGGTAAGGGAAGAGAAGATGCAAACAATGATTTATCCTGGTTCGGTCCTCACTGACCTACGTCCAGTCCCCAGGCTCCCCCTGAGATTTTCAATCGACTATCTCCCTCAAGTTTAACACGGGTACTTGAGAACCGCTACAACCACAAGTTTGATCCGGGCACTTGTGTCGTCACTTACAATCGTTCGACTAATCAGTCTAATTCAACAACAACCTCTCACTGAGGTAATACTCCCCCTTACACACCGTAAGGATACAATCTAGCAATGATAAAGAAGATTGAATATTTCTTCTCTCAAAGAAGTGATAGATGAAACTTAAGCACGTCTAGGAAACTCTCCTCTCTATCTTACGAATACATAAGTTTTAGTCTATGAAGTACAGAGACAGGGAGTTTTCTTTCGGAGCTCTAAATGAGAATACGTTGCTTCGGCATTTTAGCACTTGATGTTGTAAGCTCAGACTCTTCTCTTTTCTTTGTTTTGAATGCTCTTCTATTTATAGATGATGTTGGGTAGTTGACCGTTGAGCTTTTTCTTCCCGTTTGGCTTGAAGAATATGACCGTTGAAACTAGCCGTTGGAAGCTTCTGACGAACGTCGATTCTTCACATCATAAATTCGTTGTGGCTCTTTATCTGAAATAATGTTCCTCAGATCAAGTGATAAGTATCTGATAATCATAGACACAATAAGTTGGAAAACATGGAATCAATCATCAGATATTCAGAAAGTAAGATGAACTTACTTGATCGATGTCTTGATCGATAAAGCTTTGATCGATTATATTATCGATTAATTACATGAAGAAAAGATATAGCAGATAGATGCAATTATCGAATAGATTATGGATCATATGATGATCGAATAAATGATCGATAAATGATGAAGCATGAATACAGTGACCCAAAAATGATTTATGCAAGAATAAACCTTTTCAAGTTACGTTTGCCTTCGTGTCTTTTCGATAAAGAGTTATATGTTAAAAGAAGGCTGAGAAAAACTTGAAAGAAAATAGATCATTGATTTTAAGAATCATCATAGTCGACTGATGTTTAAATGGAAAACGTTCCATGATCGAACAAGTGATCGAACACTTATTGATCGAACAGATTATCGATATCCAAGTGTTACAGAAATGAAACTTCAGTCATTGATGATCGAACAAATTATCGATAATTGGATGATGGATAAGGTTATCGATAAACAATGAGTAAGAATATATTCAGCGAAAAATACAGACTATATGGATTAATCGAACAGGTGATCGATCAATGAATATTCGATCAAGTGATCGATAAAATGAAAAATAGAGATTTAATCCTGTAAGGTAAAGAAACTGATTATCGATCACGTTATGTGAAAACAGGAGTTTCAAGATGATCGATTAGGTGATCAAAAAAATGATTCAACATAAGTTAATGCAGTGAAGATAATAATCGATCATTTGACTGATAAATGTTTGATCGGTCAATTGATCGATAAAAGATTTTGAACGAATGGTTTTGACAGAGCACTATATCGAGTAAGAAGACATGTAATATTCGAACAAGTTATCGATAAAGGTCTGATCGATTAAGTGATCGATTATTCCCCGCAACATCTTATATTAAGCAGCTATACCAATGATCGAATAGGTGATCGATCAATCTAGCAAGTTATTGAGCAGACTAAATTATCTATCACGTGATCGATAAAACCTTGACAGTTATCGATTAGGTGATCGATAAACATATTCATCAATAACGTTATCCAAAAATCATTTATCCAACATGTTACTGATAAAACCTTAATAATATGTATGAAGATAAAAGAGAAGAACTGAAGAGATAGTACCAGGAACTCGATAAAATGATTGAGTATGTAGTTGTTTGATCAGGCTCGAGTAACATCTGATAATGGCTTCTCATTTCTTCATTTCTTCTAGTGCTTTTACTCAATAACATGTTTGAGTAGTATGTTGCTCGAGAGCTTAATCAATCAATGTAGAACTTCTGGTCTTTGCCTCCATAAATTCGAATTCTGATTCAAGCAGAACGAAGGTCAACTTTGAGTGATCATAACTCTTCCAATTCAACTCCAAATTTTGCAAATGACCTATCCCCAGAAAGCTCTTTGAGTCTACTTTATAATGCAACAAGAATCAACCCAAAATTCGTTGTGGTTACAAAGTTATATTCATCACAGTGACTGAAGGTCGGAATCAACGCGTTAATCCTTACTGCAATGTTTCGAGCAACATATCTCCCTCATATGAAACTCTTTGAAGTTGATTTTGGTGTCCATGAACCGTGTTCTGAGTCTAGTTTCATATGAATCAAGTTTCACCTCAAACGGATTTGTGGTTTGAGAGATATTGAAGAAATAATGAACCTATGTCAGAGCTGAACGAAGAACAGAGCATAACAGAGGATGCATTTTATCGATAACTTGATCGATAAATGGATGATCGATCAAGTGATCGATAATTGCCCATGAAAATCACCTCTGAAGCTTATTTTCCATGTTTATATGAAGGGTGACTCAATATATGATGGTATAACTTCCCGGTTGTATATTTTAGCTTCCGACTGAGCCATCCAAACTTCTGATTGAGCATTGCAACCTTTAACATCAAATCTATGAACTTGAATCTTGATATTTCCATTTGATCTTGCAAGTTCTTCTTTTCTCAATCTCTCTTCTTCTTCTTCCTCTTGATCATTCTCGACAACTCAAAGTTCAAACTCTTTTCTTTTCTTGAGGAAACTACAAAAGATATTAAGTATGATAGTTAGTCAAAATATGAGGTAAACAATTTATGCAAACTTTTTGCTCTATTATTTGACATCATCAAAACTAATCATATCTAACAACAATAACCACTAAACATACATGGCAAGCTTGGCATTCATAACATGCTTGCAACTTAACATTTCTATAACATAGTGACATGTTTGGAAATCATCATGCATTAACCATAAAACATAGAGACCTATGAAACATTTCAAACATATTCACAATCACAAGACATGAGTTCATAAAACCATATAAACACAGAACATGTCATACATGCAAGGAAATACCAAGCACATAAGAGTAGGGTAAAGTTTGCCACCTTGTGTCCTTAAGCTTTCTTCTTACTCCCTTTTTGTTTTCAACCATTAAGGTTGCTTGCTTAACCACATCCAAACCTTCTCTCAGATGCCTCAAGGTCCTAATCATAGCCATAAGGGTCACATTACTCATTAGGACCAAGAATTATACAATATGAAAGACTTATGTCCTTAAACTTAATCCCTTTTTCTTTAATTTATAGCGTAGTGTTCTAGCTTTGTAAAAATTGTTCCCTTAGGCCAATCCTGCACAATTTTGCCCAAGAATCCAAATATAAGCTTAGATTCATCAAAATCCAGCTCCTTCCCCTAGTCCTAGGCCAAAACCGAAATCTGCCACTTAATTTCTAGTTTTGATTCTAATGCTTCTAACTTCATTCTTTCATCTTATCCCCATAAAATTTTTCATTTTAAACACATTGGAAGTATCAAAATCATCAAAATCACATTCTAGGCACAAGAACTAGGTCTGTTCGAAACATTTCCTCAAGTTACACAATCATGAAATTCAACCAATTTCAGCATAAAACTACTTGATTGTTCCTTTCAAGCCATTGAATATTATTCTAACATCAATTTCATCTTCCCCTATCCTTAACAATTTCATGCAGCATGCCCTCTAGGGTTTCAAGCTCTTAAAAATCATTAAAATCCATAACCAAGCTCAACAACAACAAGAGTAGTGAAAACCACATCAAAAACCATGAACATAACTTGTTTTAGAGCTTGATCTTGCATGGGACCACTTGGCCTTTCTTTCTCCCTCTTCTTTCTCTCTCTAGAAACCATTTTGTTAGAGCTTCCCCAAGGTTTCCATGGCTTAGGACGAAATAATAGGGAGGGGAGGGGTATTTATAGAAAACAAGAATGAATACGGGCCGTTGATCTTAAAAATGTGTAGCTTGACCTAGACTGTCCATTTTCTCTTTTAATCTTATCCTGACAAGTGTTCTATGAAATCATGCTTACCTCATCATGCTTACATCATCAATCCACATGCTTTTAATCCAACCATACACATGTCTTGCATTTGACTGTACACGTGTCTTGCATCCAGCCATACACATAATACCTTCTTTTCCCATCTAACCATACACTTGTCTCCTCTATATTCCTTCATCATTAAGGCACTAAAATAGAGAGGAAATTAATATAAAATTCGTGCAAAATACAACCCTTAGGTATTCTTCTACCTATCTTGCCATTCTACACTGTATATGGTACTTTTTAGGGTCCTGACTTTTCCGAGACCACAGGGACATGTTATGACACCATTTTCTCTCCTCAAATAAATGCACATAGCATTATATAACATGTCCAAAGAGAGAGTGATGTTCTTCGCTTGTTCTTCTATTAAAATAATTAAAATAATTAATAATATTTATCTAGGAGTGATCTCAACTGAATTCTTTCTATCGGTCCACAACTCCGAGAATCTATCTTCGGGTACCAATACTATTTATGCATCATAGGGAATTCTTCAAATTTTTCTCAAGTCAAAAGTCAACCTCTAGTCTTTTGACTTTGACTTTTTCTGGATAGTATATAAATGGGCTTTAAATTCCATTAAAACCAACCTCTTTGCTTTTTGGGGATGAAATTATTTTTAAAACCTGTGATAATCCTCAAATATTTTTTCCCATTTCCTTCCAATTATCTGAGCCCTCCCTATACTTTAAATAATTTATTTTTAATAATATCCCAAATCAGTCAAAACCCTATGAATTCCACAAATTCCTTCTAGAGGCATTTTCATCATTTTCAGCCTCATACAGGCCTCTAAACCTTATTTTCATTTTTCTAGAATTTTCTGAAGTGGTCAGGCCTTAACCTACCATTTCCCATTTTCTAGGATTTTTCTGGGATTTTCGAGCATAATTTCCATTTTTACCCCTAGCAGCCCGAAACTTTACAAAATTACAATTTTACTCCTGGTTTGGCTTAACCTCAAAATTCACCTCATTGAGGCCTCCGACATAACCTTTAGCCTATATTTATCTCTATTTCTCATTCCTATGCCTCGAGACTTCACTAGAGTCTCTAACTTTCTCTTTTCTCGATCCTAGAAAACATTCCTTTTGCTATTTAGTCTCTGGGAATCCTGCTATTCTTCCAAGGAATCTCTAGGACCTTTGCCAAAAAGGATTTGGTAGCCTGCCCATTTTAGACTAATTTCGGTACTTTTAGGCCCAAAAGTCAGGATGTTATACTCTGCTTACTTGGATGACGGTTCATTCTCAATTTAATGTTTTTAATGTATTATATTGATCATTTAGTTTAATTCAAGGCAGTGATGAGTTGCATTTATTAATTATTGTTGGCTTATTGCATTTTATATTGGGGGAACTACTTAAGTCCGCTTGAAATATCAAAATTCAAATTAAGACATGTATTTTTAACAAATTTTTATTTAGGCTCGGAGGCCTTATTAGGGGTTTTTGAATATTATTAAAAGACTAAAATGCCTTTTTATAATTTAAAATAATATTATATTGAAAACAAAAAATTAAACCATAAAAAATTGACATTATAGTATTTATTTCCAAAAATGTTTTACATTAGAAAATTTAGAAATACTAAGAGCAAAAAATTCACAATGCACAATATTATATTTTATACTAGCTTTAATATATTGAAAGACATTTATGGGAACATCAGCCTTTTAATTACTTGATTCCAACATCATTAAATTGATAATTTTTTGGAGGAGAATTTTTTTCCTTATAATTAAAAATAACTGAAGTCAAATATCCAGTAAACTGCTTTGATTTGATTTTTTTTTTCCCCTTCTTCACACCAGATCTACTAAAAAATTTCACATCATATGAACTCGCTTGCAGTACTATCGTGTTCATGATGAATGTCACTAACATTATTAATCTAGAAACGAAAGCCATAGAAGAGGTGTCATTCTCAATGTAACGGCTTTAATGTATTATATTGATCATTTTGTCTAATTAAAGGCAGTGAAGAGTTGCATTATTAATTATTGTTGGCTTGTTACATTTTGTATTTTACATTAGCTAATTATTTATATTTGGACTCTTTAAAGTTTTGGAAGTCCTAGTATTTTATATAGGGAGAATCCCGTTAAAAAAAAAAGTTTGAAATTACTAAATCTCAAATCAGATTTAGTAACAAAACTTTTAATAAGCTTTAATAATACTAGATTTACAAATAACAACACATTTTTGTAGAAATTTTTTATTTGAGGTTTAATAATTTTAAAATTATTTTTATGAAATTCTCCTTTTTATATATTTGAGCCTCTGTTCGTCTAGTTTATTGTATTTAGTAATAAGATTATCGTCTATTTTATTGATAACGGCATTTTTCTTTTGATATGGTTAATTTTCTAACCTATAGGCCGTAACAAATTAACGTATTTGATTTGTCTTCTTCATAATAACAAACTTGTAAATAGCATATTGTACTGTTAATTATATATATACATATATATATATAGACACACACACAGAAGTTGTTGTTTCACGGATCAATTTTGCAAGTTTTTATAACAATACAAGGGGCTCTTAAGAAGAAGCACCTCGTAATTCAAAAAATACGGACAAATATGTGACGGTTGTAATGAAAAATATTCACATATTAACACCAAAATGTGAGGGCATCTGTCACATATTTTTTTCATTACTATGACAACTGGAAAATTAAAACCGTCATGACAGTAATAATGGTATTTGAACAAATACATGACGGTTTTCATTTTCCATTACTAATTTTTTCATGACAGTAATAATGGTTTTAATTTTCCAATTGTCATAGTAGGGGAAAAAAAATGTGACGGATACACAACCATCATGTATTTGTTCAAATACGTGATGGTTGGTAATCGCCACGCATTCGCCTTAGAGAATAAATTATGCACTTCTATATGATAGTTACAAATTATCATGTACTTGTAAAATTAACCGACGTATATCGACAATTCTGTAGTAGTGGTGATTGACTCGATTGATTTTATATTCAAAAGAGATGACGTTTGACTCGAGCCATCGCACAATAACCTTAGGTTGAGATTATATGTAAGTGAAGGGCTTGTCTTGTGGTGAGATAGTCTGACCTGGGACATTGAAAATCAGGTTTCGAGCTCAGGTTTCTTTGGACTGATTCGTAGTAGGTAGGATCTATTTGAAACATAGTCCAGGGTGAGTAAACTCAGGTTGAAGAATTTTGACCTCCAGTTTTAGACTTGCAGTATTTGGTGATTTGATGGAGATATTTTGAACTTGGGGTTAAATCATTCTTAAATTATTTTACAAAATAATTCTCTAGTTTTGTTATCATTAAAATATTGGATTTAACATACTTCTAAGAAAAAAACTGGGGCAAAGTTTAATAGAAATTAAATATTGCCTTGATAATTTTACAACAAAGAATAGTTTTTCAAAAGATATGAAATAAAATTGTATAGATACTTACAAACAAATATCTATAACAATGAAAGTTTAAAGGGGGAATTACAATCAAGTCCCACAGAAGAGGAATAATTACTAAAAAGTCCTAATAACAATCTTAACAGCTTATAATGACAAGTCCTATAGTGAGAATGACAACTTTTGGGACTTGTTTTTCAATTATTTTTCTTGCTTGGGACCTCATTGTAATTCTCCCAAGTTTAAATGTTAAATAACTATATTTTTGTATGTTTCAAGAATAAATAACCATGACGTTGGGGAAAAAAATAATAAATAACCATGGCAATTAAAGCATAAGTAAACTATATTTTTGTATTGCCTGTGCATGTTTTTAATATTTAAAAGATAGAGATAAACAACAATTTTTATTTGATAATTGAATATCATAATTAAATATACTCCCTCCTCTTGTCCCTTTATGTTGTACTATGGAAAGTATTTTGGTCCTATTTATAAGACATTTTGACACTTTCAAAACATTAAATATTTTTTTTTAATAATATGTCATTTAGTAGGGGGAATTACTATAAGGTTCTAAGGAAGAGATCTAATTACCCAAAAGTGCAATAACAATTCAAAAGTATGCAATAACAAGTTTCAGTAAAATAAATGATAATATGATTATGTTGTTCATTTGTCATTAGGACTTTTTAGTAATTAAATCTCTTTTCTTGTAACCTCATAATAATTCTCTCTATTTATTAAGTGTAGTGAGGGAGCTGTATAAATTACTGTAACATTGAAGTTTATTATGGCTAATAAGGGTAATTAATAATATTAGAAGTCACTTGAACTTTATGACATTTAACGCTATTAACTGTTTTTATTGGTAGGTGTGAATTAATTAGAAACATCTTATATATAATAAAGATCAGAGGGAGTAAACAAGTATTTTTAGGACAATATCAAGTTTCTTAAATCTATTATGTCGTTAGATCCTCCCCTTGGTTGCATCACATTTTGGCCTCGAAATCACAAACATTTTCCACCATCTCAGAACTGCATGAGAAGTGAGAACTAGTAGTTTGGCTCGATTTTACATGAGAATTCATGAATAATCAATAGTTTTTGAAAATTTATCCTTTGGACCCTAATGCCAGGCTCATTGTTTTGTTCATGTTTTAATTTGGCTGTCAAATCACAGACATTTTGCACTATCTCGAAACAAGAAGTTGTAGTTTAGCTCAACATAATAGATATAAGGAACTTGACTTAAGTATTATTCTTTATTTTATTACACAAA
Source organism: Neltuma alba (assembly GCF_004799145.2). NCBI lineage: Eukaryota > Viridiplantae > Streptophyta > Magnoliopsida > Fabales > Fabaceae > Neltuma > Neltuma alba. Next base: position 408,843 of record NW_021633132.1, read on the forward strand.
CAACAACTTGTTTTATTCCTGCATAAATATTTTAGAATTTATTATTCCATACCTATTAAAACTATAAAGAACATTCTTGCATAATTTAGTGCTCTTACATAAATTAATAATTAAAGAACGTGTTTTAGACTTTTAGAGTAGAATTTCCCCATGCATAAGACAATAACAAATTGCTGGTTTTCTTTTATAGTTATTTTCCTTGTGAAGATTGAAAATGTCGATAATAATTTATTTTATTTCAAATTATAACAAAATTATATTTAAGGAAGGTGATATCAGTTAAACACTTGTTCAATTAAAATTTACACTTTCGTTTTAAGCTTAATAATTATAACAGTTATAATAATTAATTAATCACTATTTAATATAATTAATAAATTATATTGATTGATTCATTATTTGTTAGTTTAGGAAACAATTAATAAAAAATATTTTGAATAAAAACAAATAAGGCCTGTGTCTTTTGAAGTATCTTAGAAAAGCCTTTCTAGATCTTCTTATGGAATAGGAGCCTTTTGGATATCTGAAGCGTCGATAATGTGATTTTTTCCTAGTAGAACAAGAGCAATCTTTATGTTCTTTGCACTTTATCTTCAGATGGGGTCTCTTGCAAGCATGCTTTAGTTTGGATTGTCCTTTCAGCACTCCTTTGAAGAATTTTTGTTGTTCACAGAGCTTATCCACAGTTGCTAATGCCAATTGGTATATTTCTCCTATAAAAATGTCAGACATATTTCTATGGAGTGCATTGATAGCTCTATGAAGTTCTGGTTGCAGTTTATCTGGAAGAGAGGCAATAAAAGTATACCTGAGATTGACAACATTAGCTCCTCTGAGCATATAGTATTTTTTAGACATTCTTTGGAAATGCTTCTGTAAATCTCTTTTATCCAAAGAATAGTATTTCATCTCAAAGTATTCCTAGCAATGCCTTTTATCAATGATCATGAATTTTTTGTGAATGAGTCCCGGAAGAGTTCCTACATTATCAACTCTGGCTGTTGTAATTTTCTAATAATCACTGAGTCTTTAAAACCATTCTCTTAATGTTCTTGTCAATCTTGAAAGAAATTCTGTGAGCACTTCTTCAAGATTTGTATCATGCCTAGCAAGCTGCAAGTCAATCCATGCTCAAAACTCATAGAGCCTATCTCTCCAATTTTCTAGAGGAAGGTTATTAAAAGTGAACCATAGACCTGTAGTAAGCTTATAATCTATTCTTCTTGGTCCAGATGTATTTGGGACAAATGGTTCTCCATCAAAGGGATCTTCAATAGTAGGATCTGGTTAGACCATTGCTACTCTGGAGATATCAGCATGATATGTCTTAGAGTTAGAGCTAGAATTATAATCAATAGAAGCATCAGACTCAGTTTCACAGTTGCTATCTGATGATGCTTGACCTTCAAGGACTAGAGAGTGGTTATGATTTTGTTTGGATCAACAACTTCTTTTCTCTTTTCTCTGTTTGAAGGAGGAGTTTGTTTTAGTGGAAATGAGGATGGAGTTCTTATTACAATCCCTTGAGGGGATGGTGTTAGTTCAACGAGTTTAGTGTATGGGGATGATGGTTGATAAGATTTTTCAGGAAAATGAGGTGGTCTTACTGGAGGCTTAGGAAGAGGGTTTGGTTATAGAGGTGAAAGAGTAGGATAAGGTTTTCTCAACTGTCTTAAAATGGGATAAGACATTTTGAAAACCTTACTCTAGTCAAATTCTCTGAGATAAGAGGGAGATGATGTTGAATAGGTAGGAAGTTGAAAATTAGAGGGGTAAGATGGATAAGGGTCATAGATAGTTTGTGAATGATCCTTTGCAATGTCCAGCTCAATTCTTTGCAAATCCTTTTAGATTTGTGATAGTCCTTACTCTTTTCTGGTGAATTCTGGTCTAATATATTCTTTCTTGATAAACCGCTTCAAATCTGCATCGAGTTGGTAAGCCTGAGAAGATAAGGTCATATAAAGTTGTTTTGCCTTATCAAAGACTTGATCAAGTCTACTTGTCAAAGTATCAGTTTTGAGAGTCAATAAGTCAAGCTTTGAGTCGATCTTTGTCAAAGTTCTATTTTGACCGATTACATTCTAAGTCTGCCAATTAAGAACTTCTTCTTTTACTGAGACTGGTCTAACTTCACTAGTAGGAGAAATTTCTATTGGAATGGAGAAAAGTCTTGCTGAAAACTTTGTATCCCTGTTGGTTCTTCTTTTAAGAGGAGGAAAGTTCTACTCATAAGGATCGATCATTACTATGTATGGAATGGGTTGTTAGATGATAGGAATCACTGGATCTGGCCTTTGTTTAGGAAGGACATCTTCATGACCTGTTTCTTTAAGCAAATCATATAGAGATAATTTACTAGAAGAAATAGTAGGAATAAGAACCTTCTAGTTTCTAGCTTTTTGCTTTGGGCCATGATGATGGTGATGCTTGTGGAAACAAGAAGATTCATTCTTCTCCTTTTTCTTCTTTGCAGCATATCTGATGGGATAAGACCATCCAAGTTCATCTTCATCATCTGATGCTTCCCACCAATAAGGTGTATCACATTCACAGTTAGGATCACATTCTTCTAGTACATAATTCCAAATAAAATGACCATTTATGTGAGACATATAATATGGTTTGGCATTTTGATCTACCTAAGTAATTAGAGTATCTCGCTTGGATGGAACATAAGCCCGGGTAATTGATAACATGTGTCCAGAAGGAACAGAAGAACCTTCCTATCCTGGCTTTGTAAAGACAATTTTGACAATGCTGTCTGAAAGCTTTTTATCTCAGGAGGAGTAGAAGTATGAACATCCCTTTAGACACTATGAAATTGTTTTTCATAGTTGGTGATCCATTCAAGAGGAATCAACTGAGCAAGTTCTTCTTTAGGAATCTGGCTAGGAATTTGAAGGATTGAGGTATCATCAGCGCTATCAAAGACCACATAGAGAGCATCTTTAGTAGAATTTGGAAAATAAAGATCAATAGCATGGTTTTGGAGTCCATAGATAATCTGATGATGAAGGGTTGCTGTAATAGCTCTAAGATCTTGATTTGCTCCAACTATATGGACTTAGGCTTTCAATCTATCTATCAAAGTTGGATCTAAGATTTTATGTTAAAATCTAGAGCCATGGTAAGAATGACACTACCATTGTTAAAAGTGGTCAAGATAGTACAAATTAGAGCATTACTATAAGAAGTGTAGGTAATATCAACTAGAGCAACTTTAGCAATGGCTGGAATTCTTTTTCTCCCATGGAGCATAAGAATAAGACGTATAGCACCAACATGAAAATGAGTATAACCCTGAGCCCTCCATTCATCAATTAAAGGTTGGGCTATGTTAATAGTAACATACTGTCCAGAAGAGGAGGCAGGAAAACCACAGTTTTCTAGACTGATAGATTAAACAATTTCTTTCACATGGGGTCTTCATGTAAAGATTAGACTTCTAACATTTCTAGAGTCACAGTTGGTACAGTGATAAAATCTATAAGAGCTAAGAAGAGGTAGATCCATTTCCTAAATTCTAGCATCATCAGGAAGATGATTTATCTCAACAAGATTTTCTATTTTTCTAGAAAGAGTTCTATGAACAGAGGAGGGAAGTCATTGAGGGGTAAAGGAGGAAGAAAGTCGAACACATTCAAGGCTGGTTCAGGTTTCACTCATAATGTGGTGATATCTTCTTACTCACCTTCACAAATAATATCTCACTTCTGTCAGAATGGTGCTAGTTCTAATACCACTCTAGGGGTGTTAACTAAAACAAACCAAGCCAATATAGTTTGATATCCAAAGCTTTAGTCCAAGTAAGGCCACTCATTCTCAACTCATCAATAAGCCACGTTAGGACTCTCAACTTTGAATTACCAGACCTAATGTAACTGAAAAGATTGTCACTAAACACTCCTTAATAGATTGTGATCAGATTCTATTTCTGACGCACAGGATTCTCTTAAAAAGCCAAGTGTAAATCATACTCAGAATCTCTAGTGACAGAAGAAAAATATTATAAGGCTTTTAGAAGAAGAGAGAAATTTAGAAAGAACTCATGAGGAAAGCACACTAGTATTATACAAAGAAGTTGTTACAACTACTTCTGCCTCTAATTGATGGCAGAGTGGGATTTATATAGAGGCTCTGGGCCATAACATGACAAATCCTAACAGTAACCCTATAGTAGACACTATTATGATGACGTGACATAAAGGCAAAGATGCCTTTAATAATTACAACTACTTTAATTATTACAAGAAGAAAAAACCATAACAAGACAAACTACTTTAATAAAGTAAAAGTAGATAATAACATAAAGTAGATTCCTCACGTCTTGCTTATCTTCTGAAAGACATAAAGGAGATTCCTGGTAGGTCCCTCTTATCTCATTGATGATCTTGTCTACCATAGACTTTTACAAATAGGTTCATGGCGAGGAGACAGGTTCATGACACTTTCTGGGTCAGGGTCATCCAAGTCATAGTGTCTTCTTGTGCAGTAGAATTCTTCAAGTTCTACGAGCAGGGTCTTATTGTCATCAATTTGGTTAGGATCTTGGGATTCTCCTCCAAGGAATAGAAGTTGTGGCTGAAGACTTAGCTGAGGAAAATGGAGTCCTTCAAGATGAGTGAGCTGGATCTATGAGTCTTCTTGGTTTAGAACTTGTGACCTATTTAGTAAAGGTCTGACGACATTCATGATAAAATTTCTCTGGACTTCTTTAAGGGTTGAGTTGCTTGCCTGTGGTGAAGTAGGAGAACTTGGAGGGAAAGGTCCAAGAGAAACACATGAAATGTCATCTCCTGTGTTTGGTTCATTAAGCTCAATTAATGTCTTTTCATTTTTATCCATTAATAACCTTGCATTTCATGGCCATGAGGGAGTAGTGATCTGGAGAATCAGATAGTTGTCTATGTAAAATCCTCTGTCAGCATCTCTATCATAACGTCTGAAAAAAGTATACAAACAGAAAAATTTCTTTTGTTTAGAGGATGGTGCATGCCAAACATTGTGATTATCAAGGATTTTCTAAAGTTTTCCTCTCCAGTAGGGAAGAGGAGCAATCATCTCAAAGAGGGTGATAAGAGGAGAATTTTAGTTTCTTGAGTCATTCAATGGTCATATATGGATACGGCTGAGAAGGCTATAGCACAAGTGTAATTGGCTAAGATGGACCAAACATACTATAGAATTTCTTCCAAAATGAGTCCTTTGATGATAGGAACAGTGATGTATGGAGCGTTAGCATCAAAATGCTGAGGATATGGGTAGATTCTAGTGTTTATGAGAAGAAGGTGGAGCCAATAGAACATAGTGCTTCTGGCGAGGTTTTGGATATCTGTTGGAGTTTCAGGATGGGGATCCAGGAGAAATGGTAGCTCTCATTCTATGAGGCATTTTTGGTTCAGAGATGGTTAGGATGAAAAGGGATTGGTGTGTGGAGAGTGATAAGAGCTTTGGAGGCTGAGAAGCTTTCTGAGGCCTTAAGAGAAAATCTGCGATGATGTTCTAGTAACCTTTGAGGTGATGGACAATGAATTTATAGCGGGAAAACCAGTACTTCCATCAGAGTAACTGGCTATCTAGCAAGATCTTTCCCTTAAGATTAAGCATTCTAGGAAAAGCCATATTGTCCATTTCTACTATGAATTGATAAAGACTGAGATGAAAGCTGAATTTCTCAATTCCTCTTTTGACTGCAAGGACCTCCTTGCAGGTAACATGATAATGCTTTTTGACTCTTTGAATTGTCCGCTTGCATGTCCATAGTAGAATCTCTTTCTATTTATTTCTTCAATTAAGACAGCTCTCGAAAAGTCATCACTAGCATGAGTTTAAAGGATTCGTAATCCTTTGTTAGGAATCTTTAAAGGAGGTGGATACTGTACAATTCTTTTGAGAATTTAGACATCTGAGGTCTGGTCTATCTCCCATACAGGAGGATTCTTTTTCAGAAGTACAGATAGCTAGTTGGTGTGATTAGACACATGACGGATAAAATCACTAAGATAATTAACAATCCCCAAGAATTGATGAATTTGCTTGGCTATGAGATTTTCATCTGGAAACTTGAGCAATTCTTCTGTAATATGTGGTCCAGGATAATACTGACCATTTTCAAAATTCATTCCAAGGAATTCTATGCTTCTGACACCTATTTCTCCTTTTTTCGCAAACCAAATAATCCCATATTTTTCAATTATTTTCCCAACTTGGGTCAATAAAAGTTTATAGGAATTTTTATCTTTTGAGAAAAGCAAATAAATGAGAAGGGTATCAAGCATGGGTTCAAAGATTCTGGTCATAGCCTTTTGGAACAATAATGGGGCAACCTTGAGCCCAAATGGCATAACAGTCCACTGATATTGGACATTTGGAATACAAAAAGCAGTTTTAGGGTGATCTTCTGGGTGGATACCCTAGTGCCAAAACCCTACTTTAAGATCATACTTAGAAAAGATCTTAGCATCTCTAAGATGGACTATAAGTGAATTGGGCTTTGGTAGATGAAATTTGTCATCTTGGAGAAAAATATTGAGGGGTTTGTAATCAATAACCAATCTTTTCTTCTCTCTTTTGATTTCTTATCTTTTTTCAACATAGAAAGGTTGGCAAGCCCAATCAGATTTTATTGGTTCAATAAGGCCTTGTTTGAGTAATACAAAACATTCTTCTTTAACAAGCTTGAGATCTTCTGGATTCATTCCTAGATGAGAAGATTTTGTGGGATTGATATCTTTATTCTTCTTAAAGGGGAGTTTTATGAAAAACTCTTGATCTTCCCATAATGAAAATGGATGAGAGAATTGTTGATGACTGTCAGCACAGAACTTAAGAAGATGATCTCGAATGCTTTCATATCCTAGTGGTGCTTGTTGCATTTCAAACAAACTAGGAATTCTAGTATATGCACTAAAGAAATTTTTATATCTAATTCCTCTAGACAATACCAGAAGATTCTTAGTATGATAATAAGCATCAAATCCAATAAGAATATATTTCCCGGGGAGTTCACTACCAAGAACTTTCATCCATAGAACGCATCCTGAAAAGAATTGAATACCAATTTCCTTCAAGTAATCCATTCAATCTTGAATGTATTTGAATCAGCAGTGAGGAAATATTGATCACAAGGAATCCATGCTTCAGAAGGAAGAATATCAGGACTCATGATAGTTCTGCAAGCTCTAGTATCTATGAAACCAATAATAGGAATTGGTTTGCCATATTTTCCTGAAATGATATGGATTTTGACATTTGGCTTAAGGATAACTTTGTTGTGTTCTAGTTGAGAAGACAAGAAACCAAGGAAAGGAGGATATAAGGGTTGTTCAAGGGAGTATAAATACCCTTGAGGATCATCATCTTCGTAGGATGAAGATTCAAAATCAGTTTCTTCGTCTTCAGAGAAAGGAAGAACATATTATGTTTTTTCATCCTAAGCATTTGTTCTTCAATGACAGATTCAATATCTTCATCTTCATTGATATATGTGTGTGTGTGTATATATAAGTTTATTATCATAAAGAACCAAAATGACATAGGTTTGTCATAGGTCAAAATATTGGACATCTAAGTAGAGATGTCATTACTTAAAAAATATATGGTAATTTTACTAACGAATATAATCAATCAGACAAATAGAGACTCGATTAGGGATTTCATAGGTTGAGCGACTCATATTGAGATTTGGATTATTCGGTTGGCTTTTGAAAGAATCTTCCTAATATTATTTCACTTGTTTCGACGTGTGATTTGTAAGTTGCTTCAACACAAAATAAGAGTCGAGATTAATAGCTAACCAATCTATTCACTCATGTCTATATATAAAACATCTAAACACCATATATATATAGTCAAGTATAAATAATTAATTAACATAAAATACACAAAATCTGAACTCTACAATCAAATTAAATGTTCAACAGCATACATTAAAGCGATCACATTGAGAATGTACCTCGCCTAAGAGAGGAGTTGAGAATGATGCCTTGTCTAAGGGAGCGAGGAGAAAACCCTTTCAGAACCGATTGGCATTGATTTATTTCCTAATATAAGACACGGTTTTAATTTATACTATTCAATACAGTAATGACACTCGTTTCAATCAAAAAGATTGAGAAAATAATTTTGAGAATACCCAAAAGGGCTGTGACATTAAATCTCTAATCCTTTGTATATTTGATGATGCGCACTACAAAATCTATCAAACTGTACGTGAGCCGTTGTGACAAATGCTAATAATAACCAAAAAGTCCACAAAGTCATCATCGAACAGCTTCTCCTTGCCAATGATCTTGCTTTATCTGTCCAAAATATTTTATTTTAAAATATAGATAGTCACTAATTAAATATTGAAACTAAAAGGAAAAAGAAAGAAGAGATAGTTAAGTACAGTTCTGGGTTGGATTTAGATCCTTCATTATCCAATACTCACGCATAAGTAAAACATCTTCCAGCCTATGATGGCATATTGTGAAAGATCCAAATGCCGCACGAAATGGCCATAAAATTATTATTGAAAGCCATAAAATGCTCTGGGAAAAATGAACCTTTTTTAGTTCAAAGTCATCTGTGCTTCATCTATAAAAAATGTAGCTTAAGTATTATGAATGAGAAAAATAATTAAACGTTGAAATTAATTTTCATGAAAGAAGAGATATGCACGTACCTGAGGAATGAGGATGTACTTGATTATTGGTTAGATCTGCCATTGATAAGCACACACTTGAAGGATGATGGAGCTGGTCATTAGTTAGATCTTCCACGCATAGATCTAAGGCATATGTATATATTCTTCTTTGTTTTCTATATTTTGATTCTTCTGGGGGGGGGGTATATATATAGGGTATAGCCATAGTGTAGGGAGGAACATAGATTAAATATAAAAAGATAAAGGTATTTTAAATCAAAATATTACGTACTTACCCAATTAATTAGCAAATCCATGATTTTCTGAGGTTGACTTTTTAAAATTGAACAGAAAATTCATAATGATGATAGTTGTAGATTGCATTGATTAATTTTGCGTTGTTTAGGCCACATTTTTCGAATCCAAGACTAACAGAACAAAGTCAAACTATATATAATACGTGTTGGGTGTTAACAAAAAACTAGAATTACTAGATTTCGTCTCCCAGGAACAAGTCATACGCTGCTTAGCGTTGCTTTACTATTGAATCGGAATTTCCAGGGAAAGAGATGGGGATTTTTTTAAAAAAAAATTTCTATTATTAACAAAAGTTAATCAAAAATTAAAATTTCATAAGTTATTAAATCAAGAATAAATAAAATAAATGAAATATTTTATAATACTGTATAATTTAAATTGCAATCATTTTTACAAAAATTGAAAATTATATCCAGCCCACCGAAGAAGGAGAACCAGTTATTTAAAATAATATTGAGAAATAGCATTGGCTAGAAATCAGTAATTTATTAATATCATTAATAATTTAAAATCCACTTGGTTAATTATATATTATATATTGGATGTATCTCTTGATTACTATATGAAGCCTACAACTCTTTATCGACATTATAGTCATTATGAATTAAGAATTTAAATTCAATTTGAAAAAGTTGGTCTCCAAATATTAGGGATTTGTTATTTAATCTGATAACTAAATTTTCATTAAAATTACCTTTTTCTCATCAGATTTCATCTATGACTCCTATATATACCCGTAGAACAATCAAAAGAGAAAATCAGGAGGAGATATTCATGGAAGGGTTAACTAATACCCAGATCCCTCGTTGCTTAGGTATGGGCGTTTCTCTTTTTCCCTTCAAAATTGATTCCAACACTTATAATTATTTATCTCCCTCATGATAATTGGTCATATATATTTTTAATCGATGATGGAGTAGAAGAGAGTGAGTTTATAATTATTTATCTCCCTCATGATAATTGGTTATATATATTTTTGATAGACGACGGAGTAGAAGAGAGTGAGTTCGAACTCAAAAGTGCAGTTTTCACAATAATTTTGTTGTTCTTCACAATAATATTGTGGCCTTTTTGTCTTCCATTCAAATTCATGAAAACATCCTGTGACATCTTTGAAGATATTTCTCTCTATCGTGCAACATGTATGGGTATGAAAATGGAAGATCTGAAACTATCGTGTAGTGGTACTTCACTATCTCTTCTTTTATTTTCCTTTTAGTTTTAATATTTGATTAGTGACTATTATGTTTTAACACTCAAATATTTTGGACAGATGAAGCAAGATCAGAGACAAGGAGAGATTGCCTCATGATAATTTTTTTGACGATATTTTGCGTATCATTATCCATCGTCACATGTTATTGCTCATTTTTATATGGTGCGAAGTTCAGCGTCAAATGTGTAGACAACTGGGGATTCAATTTCACAACACTGTTGGGTATTCCCAAAGTTATATTCTTATTAAATCTGCAAGCAATGAGTAACGTAATTGCAGTGAGTGATATCATGCGCTGTCAAAACTTTTTTTGGAAAAAATCAATACAAATGAATTCTAAACATACGCTTGTCTTGCTTAGACGGGGTATCATTCTCAATGTGATGGCTTTAATGTATTGTATTGATCATTTAGTTTAATTAATGGCAGTGATGAGTTGCATTATTATTAATTATTGCTGGCTTGTTACATTGTATATTTTACAGTAGTTAACAGTTTATATTTGGATTCTTTACAGTTTTGAAAGTCTTAGTATTTTATATATTTAAGTCTCTGTTCGTCTAATTTATTGTGCTATGTTATTAATTATGGCACTTTTCTTTTGATATGGTTAATATTATTTATATTCTAATCTATAATGCAATTTTTTGAGAAAAAAAATTGTGTTGATTTTTATGTATACATCAAATTTTTATTATTAATTTAATTCTTTGACTATTTAATCTTCATAACTTGCCAAGTTTATTACTAATACTCCTCCAGTCCTAAATATAAGACCCATTTTGTAGTAAAAATTACACTACAAAATAGGTCCCATTTTGTAGTGAAAATTACACTACAAAATAGGTCTTATATTTTAAACCTGAGGGAGTAAGTTCTTATAGTATAACTCGCCACAAATCAATCTTTATAGGTTCACAGAACTTGTAACTCAAACCTTATTAATACCACGTGAAATGAAAATGATTCCATGCCATCATCTTTCCACCTTTTCTGCACTCCAGCTTACTCCTCTCACTCCAACTTCTTCGTCCTCTGCACCACCAAAAAATGTCTATAGCAATGAATCTAGGGTTGCCCACACATGGTGATGACTATTGGGAACAAGGTGAAGAAGATGCCACTAACCGCTTAATTCGTCAGACATGAAAGAGAAGCCATAGAGTCATTGTCGGCTAAGGATAATTTTATATATATAGAGACCCCATTAAGATACTCTCCTAAAGCATGGACAAGATAATTAAAGCACGTAAATTTCTAACAAGAGTATCATCATCAAATACATTTCCCGAAATCGAAACTTAATTATAAGATCACTCATTATAATTCAGTCCAACTATCTCTGCAGCTACGTTACTAGCCATAACCACTTCTTATCTTTTTCTTTTCATTACTCCATATTCATAATCAACATATCATTCCCTCTTTATATCCGATTCACTTGTTCATAATGCCACCGCCGGCCCCAAAGCCAATGCCGAGGCTGCCGCATGGGGGATTATTTAAAGTTGAAAGAAACTGGGGGTGAATATTTCAGGTATTTTGGTATTGGCATGACATGAGAAAATTTGTAGAGGGCGTAGTGTGAAAAATGCGTATGAAGTGGAAGCAATTGGGCCATAGATATACTATAAGAGCTAATTAGAGGGTTTGAGTTAGTCCTAAATATAAAATGGCAATCCATTTTGTCTTCCATCTTTTTCCAAAATATCCCCATTGATTATAGGGGGTTCCCACTAAGGGATAGTTCTAATAATTCAAGTTATATGATTGAAAAGGATAGTTTAGGGAGACTAATACATATTTTGACAAATAACCAATTTAACTATTTTTCTTAATTTCTCCAAATTAATTATCAAGTTTTTATATTAAAAACCGAAGGTAGTATTTAGATAGGAAGAATTACGGCATTAAGTCAAATTGCAAGGAATGAGTTACAAACTCAGTAAAAATATAAGCATCAAATAATTAATTTTTCCTTGATTCTTTTATTATAAAGTAGTTGTGTTGCATTAGATTCTTTGTGCCTAAACTTTATATTACTTTTGGTGCTTAATATAAGAGCTATATAATTAATTGGGAGAAATAATCTCCCAGTCCTTCTAAAATCTGCGATATTTGAATCAGGTCCTTCTAGTTTTTTTCTTTTTAATGAAATCCTTTATGTTTGTCCAGTTACATGTGTTAGTCCTTCCATCCATAAATCGTAAATATTCCGTTACTTTGAATTGACGGAGGTGATGTGGTGCTGACTAGGCTAACCTTCTTCGCCACCGTCGCTGAATCTCCCAGACAAGGATGGTCTATATTTCCCACCCAGCCCAACCCCAAAACACATTCAAAACCCAGCCATTTTCAAATCCAATGACACAACTTTTGCACAATAATTTGGCTCTGAGACTTATAAACAAAAATCTTCATTGATCGCCTTAAGTTTCTCCATCTGAAGCATGCTCAAATTGAAAATAGCAGCAACTGAGGGAAGGCAACTCTTGGTGGTTGGTGAGCCTATGAGAACAATGGCGAAGTGAAGATCTTGATGAGAAGCGAACTCCCTGGGTCGAATCCTATAAAATTTCTCTCTCGCCCAAGGTCACATATTCCCGTTATAGTAATTCAGACCTTGCGTATAATGCCATTGGTTTTGTTTGGGTGGAAAAGGCTATGCATAGGGAGAATGTGCAATCGTGATTTCTTCTCACCAAATAATCCCTTTATAATGGCAATCGATTGTAAGAATTTCTTTATCCTTGCAAGATCAGATTGGGTGCAGAAGAAGTATGGGAAACATCTTTCTTCATGCAGAGAGTCAGCACGAGTAGGGAAGAAGATTAGCCTAATCAGTGCCACATCACCTCTGTCAATTCAAAGTAACAGAATATTCATGTTTTATGGATGGAAAGACTAACACATGTAATTGGGCAAATATAAAGGATTTCATTAAAAAGAAAAAAACTGGAAGGACTTGATTCAAAAATAGCTGATTTTAGAAGGACTGGGAGATTAATTCTCCCTAATTAATTTACAAATATTAAAGAAATTAGTTAAGTTAGTCTTGTGTACTACATAAGTATTGTCCTTTTCAAAATATCCTTATTACTTATGTACACTAAAACTACTTTTTGATAGAAACTTTTTATATTGTGGCCTCACTATAGAGACTACTTTAAAAAAAATAGATAACTATCAAAAGCAAAATGGATTACGATATTATATTTAGGACTAAATTGAATTTCCAATTGCCTCTTATATTAAGGACAGGAGGTAGTATTATCTTTTTAATAAACCAACAACTACTATTATTATCATAAAAAGTGTAGAGCAACCAACACGAAAATGATGACTACAATGTTAATTGTTCTGGACTTTATATTAATAACTACTAGTAGTATGGAAGTCTTGTGATGCGCGGGAAAAAATTTTAACCAGTTACTGTGCATAGTTTTAGTCTAACATCTCATCAAGTTACGAAAGAGCTCTTCATAGGCTCTATTTTAGTTTTGACATTTTTTGTGTCATGCAAGATGTATTAATATAAATAATATTTTTCAAAATAGAGCAGAAAAATACAACAGTGTTGACATATTGCGAGCAAGAACCATAACTCGTACTTGTTAAGTAAACATCAAATACTAAAGCTAATTGTTATGAAAATCAAATTATCATATGTAAAAGACCTCCTTGTAAACAGTGATGGAAGTTTTGTTTGTCGCATTGCCTTCTTCATACATTACAAGAAAAAAAGACTTTAGACGACAACTTTTGGCGGCGACATCAAAAAGTTGCCGCTCAAACTAAGACTTTCAGCGGTGACACCAAAAAGTCACCGCTCAAACTAAAACTTTCAGTGGCGACAAAAATGTCGCCGCTAAAAGTGGACTTTCAGCAGCGACGACTTTTTTTGTCGCCGCTGAAAGTTCGCAGCTGAAACTAAGACTTTCAGCGGCGACAAAAGTGTCGCCATTGAAAGTATACCTTTGAGAATCATTATATTCATTTTCAGCGGCGACATTCTATGGTCGCCGCTAAAAGTCTATCAGTGTCGCCGCTGAAGGTTTGACTTTCAGCAGCAACTTTATAATGTCGTCGCTAAAAGTGTAATATAATAATATATATTTTATTTTACAATATTAATAAACAAATTAAATCTGGCTCAGCAGCAAGAAGATTGGACACGAAAGGAGCTGGTCACAAGTTCGAACCTTGAAGAAGACAAATTTAAGGTGAAAATATTTAGACGATGACATGACGGGGAGGAGTGATGTGGCAATGACGTGGAGATGGCTAGTAATGATGTGGCAATAGGTGACGATGATGTGGCGGTCGGGGGTGATGATATGGCGGCCGGTGGTGATGATGTGGCATTGGTAAAGCCAATTCTTGTTAGGCATTATTTTCAGCGGCTACAAAAAAGTCGCCGCTGAACATCCCTTTTGGCGATGACAAATTGTCGCCATTGAAAAGTCTTTTAGCGACGACAAGAATGTCGCCACCAAAAGTGTCTTTCAGCGACGACATTCTCGCCGCCATCGAAAGTGTTTTTAGCAGCGAAAAATGTCGCTGTTGAAACTTCTAAAAGTCACCGCTGAAAGTATCTTTCAGCAGCGATCTTTTTAGTCGCCACTAAAAGTTTTCAGCCACAGCCGCTACGGCAACGACTTTTTAGCGGCAAAAAATTGCCACTAAAAACTTTCAGCGGTGACTTTTGTCGCCACTTAAAGTCAATTTTTTTGTAGTGATATAAAGTTAATACTCCTGTGGTTTTAAATTTAAGAACTATTTAAGTAATTTGATAACATTAAGAACGATAATATAGTTAAATTGGTAAATGTAATAAATATGATATGTTTTTTTTAAAATATTTATTTTAAAAATTAAAAATTTCTCAAATTCTATCTTCTATTAACATAAATTAATTCCACGGCTCCTTCCAAAAATTAAAAGAATATAACATATAAATATAAAAACCCTAAATTCATAAAATCAACAACTAAGTTTTTTTCAAGATCAAAATTTCTTATACAGAATACAAAATAAATAACCAGCGTCGTGGTCGTCATTTAATTTGCAAAAGAACCTAATCAATTGTTACCTTTTTCTTTTGAGAAAAATATATGTAATATTACAATATTATTACGGAACATTAATCATTATTTTATTGAGTAAAATACAAATGGAAAATTAAATTTTCTATCCGTTTAAAAAATGAGATTGAGATTTTGTTGAACTATTTTTTTTTTCGAAAAAAGGCACTTCAAATAAGTACAAGCATGAAATTCTTGTTTGAAAAATGCTTAAATTATTTATTGAAAACAATAGAATTTATCGTTTTGACATTAATGAATTTTTCTAGGTCGCAAGCATCACTTACTTTATAGAATATATGAGTGTATAATTAAATTATATTGTTGAAGGACTATCAATAGAGACAATTTAAAAAATAATAATAAATATATTAAATATATCTTATATTATTTAGCATCAAGACAAACTTCTCAATCAATATATGTTACAAATCTCTCTTCCCCTAAGCCAATCCCATAATTCAGCTCCATATCAGTTCTAAAGACAAAAATGTGATGCATAACTTACTCACAAAAAAGACATGGCTTCATGTAAGCCGTGTAAGCTTAAGAGGATGCATTGGGCTCTTTGAGAGGGTTTAGGCCATCAAGACCCAATGTTTTGAATGGAGTTATATCCAAATGTGCCCCCTAGATCTCATGATTGTCCCCTTATCACTTAAGAATCTCCAAAATGTTATCTTCAATGGTTGGTAACTACAGTTAGCATAAAGGGCTAGAATGTTGGATCTTTTTTTCTCTATAAAGATTCTCAGAAAACCATGTTCCCATTTTCATGATTTTCTTATCATCATATGACCAATCACCTCAATCAAGTTCAAGAACATCAATCTTATTATGAAGCCATTGATTGTATGCCATAGAGTGGAAGTATAGAGTGTTTACTACAAAAAAAAAAAACATGCATTTTGTAGCGGTTAAAATATGACATTTCTAGTGGTTATAACCGCTCCAAATAACATTTGCAGCGGTTACACAAACTGCTGGAAAATCAAGTGCTAGAAAGGAATTTCTAGCGGTTACGTGAACCGCTACACAATGTGGTCAAAATGCCAGAAAACTTTTAGTGGTTAAAATAACTGCTAGAAAAAAACAAGTACTGGAGGTGGAAATTTCTAGTGATTACGAACCGCTAGAAATATCTGAAAAATTTATAGTGGTTAATTAATCACTAGAAAATTCAGAGCAAAATTTCATTTTGCATGGAAACAAAATTTTTTATTTTGGTGCCATAATTTTCTAGCCGTTATTAACCGCTAGAAAATTCAGAGGAAATCAAATTTTGTCAAGAATCGAAATTTTGTAATTGGCGCCAAAACATTTCTAGATGTTAAGAACCACTAGAAATGTGGCGGATATTTAAATTTTACGAAATTTGTCCCTTTTTTAATTTTCTAGCGATTAGAAAACCGCTAAAAAGTTTATTTTAGGCAAAAAAAATAAATTGAGATGTTTGATTATTAAAAAATATAATATTATAAATTTAAAAACCATTAAGTAGATTATATTAGAGAATTTTTGTTAATATGTATAATTACTAATGTATTACATGTTATACATTTGAATTTTGTAATGAATAATAAGTAATTAATTTATGATAGTGTCAAATGAAGTGAATTAAATTTAATAAGATAGATAAATTAAAGATGAGATAATTTATAATATTGAACCTAAATTGTTATATTGAGAAGTGCTTGAATCAGTTGACAAAGGTATGATAAATGTGAAGAAAAAAATATGAAAGAAAAGGAGAAATAAATATGTTAGTAAATTATAAATAAAAACAAATAAAAGATAATAATACTTATAAAATAATAATCACCTTACCATATAATGAAGAGAAAAAAACCACCACATCAGAGAATAAGAAAAAAAGAGAGAATTACAAAGAAAAATGGAAGAGGAAGGAAAAGAGATGGGATAAATGAATGAAGAGGTGATGTGGCATTTATAGAGATCAACGAGACATTTGTAACGGTTTTTTTGCAGCGTTTTATTGATTTTGTAGCGGCCTTGCATTTTCTAACGTATTATAAAACCGCTAGTATTTGTAGCGGTTATGTAACCGCTACAAATTGTAATTTTTTACTTTTTAAAAAATTGAACCAATTTTAATTTATACATATTTATTTATGAAAGGAAAATTTTTTGAATGATAAAAATTTTTGAAACTGCTATTCTTGATCATCAGCTTACATAAAAAGAGATATTTAAAAAAATTATGTTAGAATTATAATATATTTAGAAAAAATTAGTAATTAGTAGTTAATTATTTAAATAATTTAAGAAAAAACATATACCTGATAATTGCCAAATTCTCGTCTCCTTGAGGAAAGAAGTTTTTAAAATTCGGGGGTTGGAAGGGTTCGCTATCTTAAATAATGTCACCATCACCTATATTATAAAGATCCTGTGGCTTGAGGTGAATGACCATATTCCAGTCTTTATGTTTCTCGTCCTTAACATAGTAAACCTGGTGTGCCTCGAAAGCAAGAATATATGGCTCATCATCTTCAGATTTCCCCGGATGAGTAAGTCTTGAGAAATTAACAGAAGTGATGTCCAAGTGGTCAGTAGTGAGTCATTGTGGAGTTGTCGTATTTGCTCAGGAGCACTTGAACAGAGTTACGGTGAAAAGTTGGTAACTCAACTTAATGATGTCAATTAGCTTTCCATAGTAAGTGACAGCTCCAAAGAGCATATCGCTGTCACTACTGCTAGCATAACATCTCGTCCTGAATGTCCCGCAAACTCTAGAGTTTTGTGTGAACAATCCTTGATCACGTCCAACCATATAGAACTTGAAGCCATTGACATTATACGTGGTAAACCTTCATGCATGGTCTAATGGACCAAGGGAAAGAGCTTTAAATTCATCTGTGTATGGGCTATTGTCATTACGTATTCGACTTGTAAACCAACCGGAAAACTCTTTGTGGACTTTTTTATCAACGTCAGCGGAACGCGCGCACCTCCATAGTTGCAGCCTGAGGTAACTTCTAAACTCACTACAGTGAAGTGTAATTTGTTAGAAGAATTAGTGAGAAACAAATATAAAGTGTAAAAGTTATTGAGCTTATATAATACTTACTGCATGAAGGGTTCAACTGGGCTACAATTTATCAAAACATGTCTGTGTGCCTGGAGTTTCTCTGTAGGAGTGAGTCTGAAGAATTCATATCCTCTAACTGGTTTCCCAACAGGAGGAAATAAAGTTCACGTGGAAGGACTAAGAGGAGAATTATCTACATGAGGCGGGTGGTTAAAAGATATCTCCATGTCATCAAAGTACCTTGAACAAAAAGTTAGGACTTATCACACCTTACTATTGGATCTACTTGGGATTTAATTAAAACCATTTTAGACCACATTAGATGGTCTTGGGCTCAAAATTCATGAAAAATGCTGATTTTTGGATTTTTACTGTTCATCAGGTAAAAATTCAGTTTTCTGGCCCAACTTTAAAAATTCATAACTTAATTTAGAAAAATCAAAATGGAGTGGTTCAAAATTCTATAAAAATATCTTTGAATTCTATTTCAAGTAAAAATAATCTTATGAACCAATTCTATTTGAAAGAATATCATGTTTTTGTGAAATTCACCTCTGTCCATTTGGCAAAAATCCTTTTTCTAGATTCTGAACCTTAAATTTGAAAAATCAGTAAAACTCGTGTAGTTGGCCATTTTTAACGTGCTGCCTATCAACTTGAAGCTCATGACGTTAACTTTAAGAATACTAAATTTCATCTAGAAATTCATTCGGTAACTTAATAAAACGTGGCTCTAAACTGACATGCTGCTTAGGGATTACAGCACTGTCCAGCCGAATATTTACATAACCAAAAGTCCACGAATTTTTTTCTTTTTATGGTGTGACACCATAATTTAGCCTCCAATCTGCAGCTTGCTCTTGGGAGTTTTAGGCCCTAAAATGTTAGATTGTATTTAGGGGAGAGATTTTAAGAAATTCCAGTAGTAAGATCAATCAACCAAAACATTAATATGCATCAATTACAAGCATTCCAACCTTTTGCTATTAATAGGGAACTACTTTACCTCATACATGTAGCACTCTAACATGCAATAGCCAAGGCACATAAAGCAAGGAGTATAGCTACACAATCATCATCATCATCATCATCATCTAGTTTAACCACATAATAGCACATGAAATTGCATAGCAATCAATGCAACACTCAACATTAAGGTTAATTAAATCTTACTACCTTAATCCAATACTCTTTGATTTTCTTGTTCTCCTTTCTTGCTTCCACAAATGCCAAACCCTAATATGGCAACCCATAAAAAGGACAGCAAGAATCATCAATCATTCCTCATAAAAATCAATAACATAATTCAAGTAACTCCTAAACCCCTTAAAGCTTCCATCTTTGTTCTTGAATTTTTAGAGTTAGTTTCCATAAACCCTAAAAATTCCCTCTTAACACATTCCTACATAATTTTTCATGTAGATTCCAAATATCTACTTGGATTTAGCAAAAGAAAATTCTTTCTTTCAATTTTAGCTTGGCCGAACCACTATGGTTCACTTTCCAAAAATTACAACTTTGATTCTATGGCTTCCAACACTTGTTCTTTAGGTTTACCCTACACCATTTTTCATTTTGAACACAATGGAAGCTTTAAAACTTTGAAAAACACATCCTAAGGTCCAGATCTTGCTTTGATTGAACCATACCTCTTGGAGGTCAACCATGAAAAACTTCTCAAAACAACACTAAACCACTAGGATCTATCATGCTTTAAGGTGTTCTAGCAAGTTTGAACAACAAAACTTCATCCTCTACAATATATATGTTTTAGGCAGCATCAAAAGAGAAGAGAAACTATCATTTTCAACCATACAACTTAAGTAAACAAGCAAGGAATCATCTGAGAACAGCTTACCAAGCTTGAATCTTAGTTGGAAGATCAAAGTAGCTTGCTTTTCTCTTGATTTCCCTTCAAGCTCACTCTTTTCTCAATGTGCACAAAATATCTCACCTGCTAGCATTAATGAGAAGCCAAGTGTCAAAAGCCTACTCCTTGAAATTTCCCTCTTAATCACTTAATTCCAATTGTAATTAATTTTCAAAAGTCAAACTCTCCTCCACTTGAAGCTTGACACTTGGAAAGCTTTAAATCCTCTCCATTAGGGGCTTGACACATGGCTAAATGTTAACAATTTGAATTGCAAGACTCTAGTCTTACTTTATCAGTGCACTTTGACTCCGGGTTTAACTTCTTTTCTATAATTACAGTGCTCTAGCCTCTGTAATTATTTTCTATCATATCCATAAATTATTCTCCTCATTTTTATCTTCCCAAATTTCCCTCTTTGTCTCAAATTTAATTTTTCAATAATTAAATAAAAGGAAAACTAATTTCCTTCTCTTTAGTGATTTTTCCATTTTTCAAAGGAATTGGGAAAAATCTTGGATACTTGAGGGTCTTCTTTTAATTCCATAATCTCTTATAATTCCTTGGGATTTCATAGGAATTTTCTTGGGATTTTATTCTTCTTAAGAATATTTATTTGGAATATTCCAAATAAAAGACCTTAAACTAGCTTAAATTGACCTTAAATTCCTTTGTAATTTCTCTAAGGGCAATTTGGTCATAAAACTAATTTTATAATCCCATATAATTCTCAAAGGATATCATCTTATTTTTTCTTAATTTTCTGAGGCTTGAAAATATTTCTCCATAATCATTCTTGACCAATTTTTCTTAATTAGTTAAACTTTTCATAATTGGCTTGAAAAACTATAATAATTATTTTCCACCAAAATTCTTCTATTTCTCCTTGTCATTTTTTATCCTCAAATATTTAGGAATATCCCTAAACCCTATTCCTAAGTATCATATTACTGGGTGTGATAGGATCTCATCTCCTGAATAACCTTCTACTATTGACCCCTCAAGCCACACCTTATTCCTAAAATATAGTTTTAATTTTCCCAAGTACTTGCAGGTTAATATTCTATTAATAATTGTGAGCAAATGAAATGAAAATGTGAAATTTAAAGAGGCAGCCAGGGATAAAAGATAATCAATTGTCCCTCTCTATAGGGTACATCAATCGATAGTGAACTAGGCCAGCAACCTTTGCTTCTCAAACAAGGTGGACAATCAAGTGAACCATAACAGTGAAGAATGATGGAGGAAATATCATCTCCAAGTAACAAAGTGTAAGAATTATTTTATTTTGCAGCTAATCAAGCTCTTCCGCTATCAAGACCTTTGCACACAACTTCATGAAAAATGAACACAATTCCACCAAAACCACTGATACATTAGAAGGAAGTATGTTTTTCAAGGTCAATGAAAGTAATTGTTGCATAAGAACATGGGAATCATGACTTTTTAATCCAGTAATTTTTTGAGCCTGCAGATCAATACACCTTGAGATGTTGCTAGAATATCCATCTGGTACTTTTATGTTCTTCAATGTTGAAAGGAAGATATCCTTGTTCTGCTTCATCAAGGTGAATTTAGTTGGTTGAAACTTGTCATTTTCATCAGGCCAAGCCTCTTCACGAATTCGCCAAGCCCGTAAATCTTTTCTAGCTGCGAGATGGTCTTTGGACTTTCCAACTTTGTTGACCAACGTATATAGCACATTATCGCACACATTTTTTTCAATGTGCATAACATCCAAACTGTGTCATAGCAAATTAGATTCCTAATAAGGAAGAGTGAAAAATATGCTTCTCTTCCGCCATTGCATAGGTTGCGCATCAGATGTCCCACAAGATCGTCGTCCCAGTCGTTCGGGATCCACATTCTTATCAAACTCGACATTAACATCTTCTAACTGCCATAAAATATCCACACTAGACAAAGTAACAAGAGGATCTCTCTTCTCTTGTTTCCCATCAAAATGAATCCGTTGCAATCTAAATATGTGCATGGAATTGAGGAACCATTGATGTCCTATGAAGCACCACTTGCAACTGTGTGGAAGGTGACATGGCACGAAATCAAAATTACACTCAGGATAGGCCAACCTAGTATGCACGTTCCAGCAGGACAAAGTTCCCAAACCTAGAAAATCACTTATTGTCCACATCAAGGCTGTACAGAGATTGAATAGTCATTTGTCATATGAGTCATATGCCTCAACACCATTCATCCACAGGTCGATCAATTCATGTATCAACGGTTGCAGGTATACGTCTATATCATTTCCTGGTGCTTTCTTACCAGGAATGATCATGGAAAGCAAAAAGGAACTCTGCTTCATGCACATGCAAGGTGGTAGATTGTATGGAATTAACACCACCGACTAGATACTGTAACTTGTGCTCATGTTTCCGAAGGGATTGAAACCATCAGTTGCCAATGCAAGACATAAATTTCTAGAATCACTAGCAAAGTCTGAAAATCTTGCATCAAATGTTTTCCACGCCTCTGAATCTCGTGGGTGCCTTAACATACTATCTAGATTTTCCTCAGTCACATGCCACCTCATGTGCTGAGCCATTTTTTAGGACATATACATTCTTTGCAACCACAATTTCAAAGGAAAGTATCTAAAGAAATAATGTATTAAAAATTTCAAATGTTGAATATTTAAATATTGAACAAGTAACACATTATAATCAATTGTATTGAGAATTTCAAATATCAAATATTTAGAGACGGAATAAGTAACACATTATAATAAATTGTACCTGAGAATTTTGGCTAGTTTCTTCTTATGCTTTTTTCCCTCCCGTATCGACTTATAGCGAGACATCTTACATCTCGTGCAAATCTCCTTGTTTGCATCATCTCCTCAGTACAACATACAGTCGTTTAGGCATGCATCTATCTTCTTGTAGTTCAAGCCAAGCTTGTTAATAATCTTCTTTGCTTCATGAAAAGATGGAGGGAATTCAGCCTAAGGGAAAGCATCTCCCAGTAATTCCAACAGCATGGACATCGCCTTGTCAGTCATACCATATAAGCATTTAATATGATACAACCTCACCAAGAATGACAACTTAGAATACTTTGTGCACCTAGAATAAAGAGGCTTGTCAGCTTCGATCATGAGGTCAAAAAAATTCCCGAGTAGTTTCGTTTCTAAGAAACTCCAGTTGAGGCCCCTATACTTCATCTTCGTTGGGATCCTCACTTTCGTGAACACCAAAAGAATCACGCACAACATCATTGATGGCATCGGCTTTATCCACTTGAACTCCCATCCGTGAAACTACTGGAACTGACTCAGCAACCATATCTGGTCGTTCCCCATGTAGTTGCCAAAATATACTCTCGTGAGAAGGGCTTAAAGATCAAATGTTCTCTAACAATATCTCTGGGATGCCACTTCTTGAAATTATATTTAGGATATGGACACTAAATCTTACCATTTACGGTGGCATTGACAAAAGAAAAATCCAAGAAATAGTTTAGACCAGCCAAGTATTGCGGAGTCGACCTGTGAAAGTTGATCCACGACTTATCCATCACTAATGTTGCTTAAATTTCGTGAACATATGATATAGGAAGCTCAAAGAGAAGTTAAAATGAATTTCAAATGGAGTTCTTCAGCTTATAAAGGAGGCTACCAATGGTTACATAATGGTCAATTTTTTGTAGCGGTTATAAACCACTAGAAATTTCTAGCAATTTTAACAGCTAGAAATTTGCATTCAGGAGCATTTTGTAGTAGTTATACGTTTTCTAGCGGCTCAAAACCACTAGAAGTTTCGATCCGTGCAATAGTTACATATTTTCTAGCAGTTTATAACCTTTAGAAATTTCGAGGCAGCACGAAATTTGAATTTCCTGTGAATGTTTTAGCGGTCAATTAACCACTAGAAATTTTTTATTTTTCTAGCGGTTGTAAACCGCTAGAAATTTCGAGGGAGGAGGGAAATTTGAATTTCCGTGAGTAGGAAATTTGAATTTTCTAGCTGTTATCTAACTGCTAGAAATTGTTAACATTTTTGTTTTGTAATGATTTATAACCACTACAAATATCTGTTTGAATAAATTAATATTTATTCTATTCAATTTTACAAAAATATTAAAATAATAAATAGTATTAAAAGGTATTAATAATATATGTATGCATAAAATTTAAAAATTCCATGATATGTTAAATATTAAAACATATTCTAAGAATGAATTTTAATGTTCAAAGAATATATGTTTAGCATGTTTTATATAGCAACATTATATTAAGTAATACTTGATATAGATAAAATTATAGAAATAAATAATAAAAGTAAACAAATTAATAAACATAAAATTTAAATAAATATCCACATAAATATAAGATAATAAAATCCAAATCCAAATAAAATCCTACACAAGCAAAAAGGGAAATCAGGAGTGAGGGGCAGAAGCAGCATCATCGTGATCATCGGCCGCTGGATCCTCCTGTTGGTTCTGCTGAGGTAGGCAGGCAGCTGATCGTGCTGGGGCTAGACTGACTGTTGGTCGTGTAGGACAGGATTGGTGGCAGGCGTACATTAGGGATCTCAGGAATCGGGATGTTTGGAGCGATAGTGATAACCACATCATGCATTGCCATAGCAGTTGCCTTCAACTAGTCAAGCTGCAACTGGAACTAACGATCACGCTCCTCCAGCTTGGCCTCCATCTCTCACCTGAGCTCCTTTGACAACTCATCTGAGGATGAGGAACCCGGCTGCTTTGCTCTTGTGCTCGCCTGAAAGCTCCCTGCTGTGTATGAAGGGCCAAGACAGAGCCTGCTAACTCCGCTAGGGTGTTGCGCTCAGCCACGCCTCACTAAAAGTGAGGCGATAGGATCCAAGGCAGACCCTTGAGACTCACGCAGCTCGGCATCGACCCGAGTCATTTGCGCTTGTCAAAATTAATATAAAGATATTAATTATATGAAATAATATTTAGACTGTGATATGATATTAATATTTAATTAATTACTTACTACCATCTCCTCAACCTCGTCTGACGCAGGCCCGTCTCGAGGTTTGTACAGAATCTCCCACATCTCGCCATAAGTGGGCGTGTATCTCGTTCCTGCCGCGTCTTTTCCCTCTGTAAATAAAATGAAAGAAATTATTAATTACAATTAAATACATATACACATTTAACAAATTCTTTTCAAATACTTACAATCTCGTCATAGGTGATAGCAAAGCTCATGGATCTAGCCCTATGACGTATTGTCTGATGCCTAACGCTCCGAGTATTTCTACCAGGAAAGAGCCTGAAACAAATATAAAAATTAAATTAAATTAGTCAAATTGGACAAAAAATAAAAAAAATTATAATTAATGTAATATTATCATACCATCTGGTCAACCGACATCCTAAAATAAACATAACTTGACCAATCTTGCTCCGGGACTCCACCAGGTATATCCGCTAGTATCTCCTGCAGGGGTCTCGTCTCGTCACCTTTCTTCTCCCACCACAGTCAGCCCTCCTGTTCTTCCATACCACCCCTAGTCTCTTGATCATATCTGCCCTCAACTCCTCCCCTGATATAAATTTACTCTATAATTAAAAAAATAAAGAGAAACAATTAAGCAATTTAAATAAAAAATATATATTCATTTAACTTATTTAAAAAATTATAAATAAAAAAAAATTATATCAATAACAAATCATAATCAAATAATTAAGTATTTTAAATAAAAATATATTTTGATTCAACTAATTTAAAATTATTATAGGTAATAAATTAGTGAAATAGATAACAAATTATTATCAAACAATAAAGTACTTTAAATAAACAATATATATTCGTTTAACTAATTTCAAAATATTATCAATAAAAATAAATTACAGCAAGAACAAATCATAATCAAACCATTAAGTAATTTAAATAAAAATATATTTTCATTGAACTAATTTAAAATTATTATAAACAATAAATTAATGAAATAAATAAAAATTATAATCAAAAAATTAAGTAATTTAATAAAAAATATATATTCATTTAACTAATTTTTAAATATTATAAATAAAAATAAATTACATTAATAACAAATCATAATCAAACAATGAAGTAATTTAAATAAAAATATATTCATTCAACTAAATTAAAAATATTATAAGTAATAAATTAATGAAATAAATAACAATTTATTATCAAACAATAAAATAATCTAAATAAAATAATATATTAATTTAACTAATTTCAAATATTATCAATAAAATAAATTACAGCAATAACAAATCATAATCAAACAATTAAGTAATTTAAATAAAAAATATATATTCATTTAACTAATTTAAAAATTATAAATAACAAGTTAACTAAATAAATAAAAAAATACAATCAAACAATTAAATAATTTAAAAACAAAAATATATTCATTTACTTAAATTTAAAAATTATAAATAATAATTTTATATCACCTTCATTATTTCCCAACCTTGTTGCTTTCTTCTCCTGAGTGATTTTCTTCCAATCCTTCACATAAATAGGGAACATGGTCCACTGCTGACCAAGAAGGCGCACATACTTGTTATACAGTTGGTCACCTTTCTTGGTCGGTTGACCCAATTCATTCAACGGCACAACCACTCATTCGCTAGTCGTCATAGACAGCTCTCTGGCTGTCAACCTCCTATAGGACCTGTTCTCCTCAAAGTCTGCAAAATTTAATTAATAAATTAATTATATATTAATGAATTAAAACAATTTCTATATAAATTAAATAGTTACCAAATTTAAAGAAGTTAAATAAATACTTACCTTCAAATTCCACTTCAAAACCGGTCTGGTGTCTAGAAGCAGGACACTACTTAGTATGGGGATTCTCATTCCCCTAAACCTGCTGCTCCTTCTCCTCCTCCTCACCAGCATCACCATGGGGTTGTTCATCCCCCGAACAATGAGCCTCCTCAGTTTGCTGAATATCATCGTACTCCATAAAGCTCAGGATATCCTCCTCGTTCATATCATAGTCATGAATACTCGGGAATGGCTCACCAGCACCATGACCGCTGCCACCACGATCCTCGCTGGGTCCTGCTCTCTCAGGATCAATGGCTTCTTCCTGGTCGACGACTCATCCTAATAATAGCAAATGGCAATTAAAATTAAAAAATATATTTACAACTAACAATTATTCAAAATAAATAATTATATCAAATAATAATTATTTCCATTAACTCTAAATAATAATATCAAATATATTAATTGAAAAACAGATATTCCTATATCTAAATTTTCTATTAACATCAAAAAAAAAATATAACTACTTCTATTAACTCTATAAAAGTAGCCTACTATAAAAAAAAATTTCTATTAACTTGAACTAAATTAAGTTAGTCTATCAAAATTAATATAATAAAATAAAGAATAAAAACAAAAATTATTTATAAATAAATTACTATTCTTACCTGAAAATATGAATCTGTAACTGGAATTGAATCTGGATCTGATATACTTTGTGGAGAGAATTCAGTAGAGCTTCGCTGGAAAATGGCCAAACAGTGAAAATGACACGGTAAGGGGGTATATATAGGCGCGATTTTCTAGCGGTTTTACAGGAACCGCTAGACAATTGTAGTGGTTTTAGAGGACCGCTAGAAAATTCTAGCGGTTTTACCCGCGCTACCCCTTGTATTCAGCCACGTATCACAACTCCTCAAGAAAAATAAAATGTCTAGCCTTTCCGCTAAAACCACTAGAAAGTCTATTCAATTACTAGCGGTTTTCCAACTGCTAGAAAATGGAACGGCGATTTGCATTTTCTAGCGGTTTAGTCATCCGAACCGCTAGAAAATAAACAGTAGAAGTTTGGCGAGAACTTCGTGCCAAAACATGCGAACGTTTCTAGCGATCACTTTCTAGCGGTTTACTGATACCACTAGAGAATTGTGGGGCCCACACCGGTTTGGTCAAAGCACTACAATTTTCTCTGCAGTTTGAGATAAAACCGCTAGAAACATTTTAATTTGTAGCGGTTTTATTTTAACCGCTAGAAATGTTCTGCTGGTAATTCTACTTTTTTTTTGTAGTGGTTATGGTTGTTGTGGGAATACCAATTGCACCTAGATCATTGAAGCCTCATAGCAAGAGTTTCTTCTAAATTGTTCCAAAGCTGCTCTCCAACATTTTCTAATAAGTTAGGTGAACTTGTGCTACAATTGTCTAATTTAAACCCTCAAACCTTTAGCAGAGCAACTCTTTTTTCAATCGAAGATATTTCTAAAGACCTTAATGTTGTCTCAACTAAATTTCTCTGACAAACCTCTCAAAATCATCATGCATAACCTATGGAACAAAGAAACAAAATGGCCAACTATGAGGTTGAGCTAACTATGTTTTATTAAGGTTAAGTGGGTGATTGCCATATTGGGGAACACATCATGTCATATATCGTTAATAAGAGCATGATTGATCCTAATATGACCTCTCCCCCATTCCATGTGCACCTAAAGCCATTAAACCTAATGTTACATGCCACTCCTTATTCTTCCGAAAGCCATACTCCAGCGATCCTCAACTTAGGAGACAAAATTAAGTCTCTTGCTATTATCCATCTTGTTATTTCTATACTCTTCTCACTTAAAATATGTCATAGCGATCAATGGCTAGAGTAATATAGGCTACTATAAACCACCATTAGATGTCATTCATCATGCAAGTTCCTATTTACCACCTCATACCGCCTCATGAAACATTTGATCAGTTGACTTAAAGATCAAAAAGTTAAACCCATCCTCCCAAAAAAATCCAAATACCCCCACTAAATCAATGTCTCAACAAGGAACATGTTCTACCAACCCAGTTTATGACCATGAGTTTAGCTTGTCACCATTCTATTTTACTTCCAAAAGAGTGAATAATCTAACTTGGTGACATGCACTACTATTAAGGTTACAAAGAAGTCGATGAATAAAAGGCCACTTACCCCTCTAGAGTTCCAAAAGAAAAGCTTCATAATATTCAAAAATGAGAAAAGTAAAGCATAACACAGCTCTCACTAGGTCATCTCACACAAGGCTTCTCCCTTTATTCCCATACTTTCAACATCATCGCTCAACAATAGGTTTGTGCCGACATAAAACTCCATATTATTGCCTACCCCAAGATCAATAGGATTACTAGTTGTAGTCCTTGTGCCATGCAAGGCGTTTTGGGTTTGATTAGCTTTATGAACAAGAACTCAGTCCTTACACATGTTGCTAGTTAAGAAAGCAGATCCACCCTTAATATCCTTGTTTGCTTTGCTAAGTAGTACTATATTGTAATCTACATGGCAAGCCTGTTCTTTGACACACGTATAAGCCTTCATTGACCTTGTGATAACTAAGTCCTAGCCAAACTATTTCCTCTTAGCCCTTTTTGCTATTGCAATTCACTCCTCTATCTAGTCCCATGGTGACGTGCTCTAATAGATTTTATGGATGAGCTTTAACTATTACTAACATATTAGAGAAGGACCTACATAGTATCCATATTAATTGGCTTAACAAAATCTTCCATATCCTCAGTGGTAAGCATTAAAAATCCCAACCCAATCACAACGTTTCCTGATTCATTTTGAGATAACCGAGTTTCAACATTCACTAGGTGGCTTTATTGGTTCATTATTTTACCCAAAGGAGTAATCTATTCCCCACAAGTTAAAGGTTTCACATTGCCATAACCAAGATTTTCTCTTAGTAAAGAATGGTGTTTATGGAGGTTATGTCTATCAACATGAATTGGTATGTCTTCTATATGATCCATATTCTGTCAAGGACAATTATTAGCATCAAGCTTATACTCAGCACAATGAAAGAAAATTAAGTATAAA